>NC_080861.1:689285-1031428 GCF_030435755.1 Ochotona princeps | reverse complement strand
TCTTCCATCTGTTGGTTCACTCCCCAAGTGGCTGCAACAGCTGGAGCTGAGCTGATCTGAAGCCAGGAGCCCATAGGCTCTTCTGGGTCTTCTATGCGGGTGCAGGGTCCCAAGGCCTTAGGCAGATTTCCCAGCTTCCATAACTTTCCCAGCCACAGGCAGGGAGTTGGATGGGAAGTGGAGTATCCAGGACATGAACTGGCACCAGTATGGGATCCCAGCGCTCGCGAGTATTTAGCCACTAGGCTATCGCACTGGGCCCGAGCCCAATGTAGTTGAGCCCATTGTTGCAGTACTTAGAAGCACTTAAGTGTTTGTTCATAGACTGAGTGAGTGAGTAAAGGGAAGGAGCTCAGAGGCAGGTCTGTGACTTCTAAAGTATTTTTGGGTCTGTGTGCAAAGTTGTTAGGACCTAGGCCTGGTGCTGGGGGGTTATGCAGGAGGGTCACCTACTTCCTCCCCTGTCCCAATGCTGCCAGGGCTCTAGGCTGGCCCTGCCAAGGGAACAGTGTGCCACAGGGAAGGAAGACACCTGAGGGCATAGGACATGCAGGAACATTTTGGGTTGGCAGATACTGGAGCTCGTTGGGGTGTACTTGGCTAAGGTGATGCTACCCCTGACTCCAGGTCTCAGTGCAGCTGCCAGCACCCCCTAATGCCAGCTCCCAGTCATGGAAGCAGTAAAGGACTGGCTCAGAAGTCACAGGAATGGAGGTGGCTTGGGATGGCTTTGGGGCTCAGGGGAGGAGGGAGCATTGGGGAATGAAGTTTGTGAGCACAGGAAAGCCTCCTGCCCCCTCTGCTTTCTCCCATGTGTGCAGCCTGCAAGGTGGGGCAAGGTTTCCCTGGTCTGGGACCTTTTAGACCCTCTAGAGTGCGGCTGTTCCAGATGATCGGCAGGTCCAACAGCAGGCACAGCCGTTGTCGAGCACGCAGACTCCGAGAGGGAAGGGCCCCCGTGCACGTGGGGCAGGGAGGCTGCAGGTGAAGCAGCAGCGTCCCCGAGAGCCTCGTGTGCGTCTCTGTACCCGGGCCTCTCTCTCTTCCTTCTGGGTTTGCAAAAGACTGTTGTGTTATTAAGAGTGGTAACCAATTTACGCTTTTCCTGAAAATGATGATTCTTGGTTTCCCAAGAGTAAAATAGTCCTCTTGTATGCTGGTGATTTGAAGTCGCTGCGGGTAGGTATTTTAAAGCAGTGGAGCAGCCTTGTGAGTTTACATAGCCACACTAATATTTGCCTGTGCTGACAGGGAGGCAGGAGTTAACCCTTTCTCAGGGGCCCCGTCCTCCGGGGGCCTGCTGGAGCTGCTGGAGAGGAGAGCTCCCCGAAGGTGACCGAGGCCTTGGGCTCATGGAATGCAGGGCCCTGGGAGGCCAAGATGTCCCGCGGCAGTTGCTACGCTGTAAGACTCCAGTTAGTTGTGAAGTTCCACAAGAACACACATGCTGCACATATAGCAACTTACACAGCTACTTGCACAGTGAAGATGCCTTCTCCTCAGTGGTTTGTCTTGGACTAGTCTGAGCGGCCTGAATGAGACTCTACAGCTGGCACATGTGCGCACTCCCCTGAACCTGTGGGCATCCACACCAGGTCCACAGAGAGAGGTCGAGGTTACAGTGAACTTGATCTGCACACTTCCCACTGTGGGAACCAGCTGCTGGGCTCCTGGTGGTCAGCCTCGATCCTGTCTGCCATCTAGTTCGTGTGTCCTGTTAGGTCCCTGAGCTGTGACTGCTGAGGCTGAGCCCTGAGGAGTGGGTGCAGACTGCCCTCCCAAGGGCTGTGACGGTCAGGGGTTCCCTTCCGTTCTGCTGTGTCCCTCCTCCGTTTGCTTCCGGTCTTCTGCCACTTGAGATAACAGAAGGCAGGCCCTCACCAGACCTGGAATGCTGGCTTTGATCTTGAACTACAGGAAACGAATCCCTTTTCCTTACACACGACCCAGGATCTGGCATTCTGTGATGGCAGCACAGAGGCACTAGGAGTTGACTGTGCCAGCCCACCGGGCTCCCGGCAGCACAGTGGCACTAAGGAGATGACTGCCAGCCCACCGGGCTCCCGGCAGCACAGAGGCACTAGAAGCTGACTGTGCCAGCCCACCGGGCTCCCGGCAGCACAGAGGCACTAGGAGATGACTGTGCCAGCCCACTGGGCTCCCGTTGACCATGTGGGCTCTTGATGTGGTCCTGAAAATCGATCTGTCAGATATATCGCTGCATAAAAGAAGAGGGAAATTACAAAGAAATTGAATATGTCTTAAGAAACTCGAATAAAAAATTATTGACATTTTCATTCACACCCATGTTGGTAAGCCAGCTCTCTAGGAGCAAAGACATAAACTCTTTATTTCTTCATGACTCTGAGCCATAAAAAGATATAATTATGAACACCTTTTTCTCCTAAGGCAGCGTGGCCTTCACGTTTCCAGGTTTGGGGCTGTAAAGCAAACACTGAGAGGATCAATGCTCCTGAGCTTTTATAACCCCATGTGTAATGCTTTCTCCTCCTGTGGCCAAGTTCGTGGGCATGGCTTCACGAAGACACAGCTGGCCTGTGAGATGGGCAGGAAGTAATGTCCAGTGCCCATTCTCCAGATCTGGATACTGAGGCAAGCAGGGTTCCATGTGTCGCTAGTAAAGGCCAAGGCTGCCCATGTGGGCACCAGGTGTCAGATCTTGTCCAGTCTGCCCTCCTGAGGGCTCTGACAATCTCACAGCCCTACCCTGGGTTCGTTCTCCTGGTTCATTCCATCCTTTTCCTTCTAGAGTAGATGCTGAATGCCTCACCTATGCCATGGCTGCATGATCTGCTAGATACGATGGCCATGTCGAGGAAAATGACCCACATGTGGGCAAAACCCAAGCTCGTACGCAAGGCATGGCAGAGACAGATAGAAATGAACACACACTCACACAGGCACACACACACAGGCTCACACACAGGTGCACAGGTACACACACACACGCACTCACACAAGCACACTCACACACAGGCTCACACACACAGGCACACACACACAGGCTCACACACACAGGTATACACACAGGCACACTCAGGCTCACACACACAGGCTCATACACAGGTGCACAGGTACACACACACACAAGCACACTCACACACAGGCTCACACACACAGGCACACACACACAGGCTCACACACACAGGTATACACACAGGCACACTCACATAGGCTCACACACACAGGCTCATACACAGGTGCACAGGTACACACGCTCACAAGCACACTCACACACAGGCTCACACACACAGGCACACACAGAGGCACACAGGTACACACACACGCTCACACACAGGTACACACACATGCTCAAACACACACAGGTACACAGGTACATGGGTACAATCACACACACACAGGTACACAGGTACACGGGTACAATCACACACACACAGGTACACAGGCACACAGGTGCACAGGTACACACACACACATTCTCCCGTACTCTGTTTACTCCCCCAGTGCCCACAGTGGAGTCTGTCACATGGATGGCAGAAATGGAACTCTCTGAGCCATCAGCGTTACTTCCTGACATCTGCATTAGCACCATAACTTAGCTGCACCTCTTCACTGATGTGCCAGATGCCCACGCTGGCATCAGACTGCAGATGATTCTGATGAATGCAAAGAAATTTGAGAACCATTTGTTTCACGTAACTTCAGTTCAGAGGGTGTGTAGCCTGGTGTTGAAGGTGTCAGCTCAGACGCCTGTGGCTGATACTCGAGTTGTTGGGTTAGATGCCCAGCTCTGGCTCCTGGGTCTGAACAGCTGTTAGTCCTTCCTAATGCCGGGGAAAAGAAACAACTGTGGGAGGCGAGGGTCTGGGAGCTGTGAAGTGCAATGCTTGTGGAATGATAACGTCTCTACTTACGAGGGTTACTGAAGCGCCTCAGTGCTTTGCAGGGCTGGAGCGAGACACGAGGAGAGGCCTCGTACAAGAGCAGTCAGTTGTTTTAAAGCTGAGTTGGCATCTTTTAATTCCTCACAGATAATGAAATATCTATTTGAGCCTGGGGCTGTTGTATCATTTCTGGTGTTTTCATCAAAATCTATTCAACAGTCATCTATTGAGGGCTGCTCTGAACCCGCCCCTGTGCCCGGAGCTGGGGAGACTTGGAGAAGTGATCGTCAGTCATTGTTTTTGGGGGGAGTTCTGTGTGTGGGTACAAGGAGTGTGGTGGGCACAAGGAGTGGGCTGGGAAGCATGGTAGACCTCCTGGACAGGTGTGGCCCTGGGCACAAGGAGTGGGCTCGGGAGCAAGGCAGACCTCCTGGAGAGGTGTGGCCCTGGGCACAAGGAGTGGGCTCGGGAGCAAGGCAGACCTCCTGGAGAGGTGTGGCCCTTGGCACAAGGAGTGGGCTGGGAAGCATGGTAGGCCTCCTGGAGAGGTGTGGCCCTGGGCACAAGGGGTGGGCTGGGGAGCAGGGCAGGCCTCCTGGACAGGTGTGGCCCTGGGCACAAGGAGTGGGCTCGGGAGCAAGGCAGACCTCCTGGAGAGGTGTGGCCCTGGGCACAAGGAGTGGGCTGGGAAGCATGGTAGGCCTCCTGGAGAGGTGTGGCCCTGGGCACAAGGGGTGGGCTGGGGAGCAGGGCAGACCTCCTGGAGAGGTGTGGCCCTGGGCACAAGGAGTGGGTTTCCCGGAGAGGTAAGAGCCCAGCCAGCCTTTCCAGGTGAAAAGAACAGGTGCCTGTGGCCAGATGGGCAGGGCTTGTCCAGGAGCACTTCCTTCCTGAGCCAGTGGCTGTGCTGGATTCTGAGCCCAGCCCTGGTTGTACCGTACAGGCTAGGTCTACCCCATGGTTACCGAGGCCGGCAGAAGTACAGGGCTGCAGCATCTTCAGCAGCCTGTGATGGTCCCTGTGTCTCCAGCCAGGACATGCTGAGCCTGCAGTGAGCCTGCAGTGACTTCTTGGAAGACATGGTTAGATGACCTTGGGGTCACACCGGTGTTGCAGTTGGGTGGAGATCAGCCAACCAGGGAGCCGAGAGCCACTTAGGGTAAAGGAAGAGCCTCTGTTTCTCTTGAGGATGTCCTCCTGGGTCACTCCAAAATGCCTGAACCCCTATCGTCTTTTTTTTTTTTTTGATAGATTTATTTATTTTTACTGGAAAGACAGATTTACAGAGAGGAGCAGACAGACTCTTCCATCTGCTGGTTCATTCCCCAAATGGCACAATGCCCTAAACTGAGATGGTACAAGGCTGGGTGCCAGGAGCCTCTCTCATGTCTCCCACATGGGTGCAGGGTCCCAAAGCATTGAGCCAATCTCTGTTGCTTTCCCAGGCCACAAGCAGAGAGCTGGATGGGAAGTAGAGCAGCTGGGACATAAACTGGGACCTGTATGGGATGCCAGCACTAGAAGGTGGAGGGTTAGCCAATTGAGTCAAGCGCCACCCCCACCGCTGGTCTTCAAGCTTGTATTGCACTGGTAGGTGCAAATGCAGAGTACAGACACTAAAAATCCTGGATCAGCCTGGCCTCACGCTGTCACAGTTTTGGAATATTTCCAGCTGTTATAGCTCCCCGTATCCCTGTATGTTTAATCGGCATTTTATCTCAGCCGACCGGCTGTGCCAACATCGTCTCTTCATGGCTTAAAGCAGGCTTTTGCGTGCCCTTCAGGCAAGCTGTTTGCTGCCTGACCTACGTGCAAGCCGTACACTGCCTTACAGTTCTGCTGTCTGTCCCAGTTCCTTATTTCCTCTCGCAGCCTCTGAAGTAGGCTAGCCCTCCGCCCTTATCCCAGGCTGCAGACAGACTGCAGGAAGGAAAGTAGTTGGGGTTTTGAACATCCTCTGTGACACCCCCACCCCCTGGACACCACCGAGGCACACAGATCCCAGACATGAGGCTGTAGAGTTCCTGCCCAAAGCCCCATGTGGCCCAACCCACCACGGCTGCCTACTGGCCTGTGCCTGGGAGTGTGACATACAGGGCTCACAGCGCCTCGTGTCCTGCTCCTCAAGGCTGCCATGGTGTCTTCCCAGCACCCCAGGAAGGGGAAATGTCTGTGGAAGGCAGCAGGTGTCTTGTGTGCACTGCACAGGCTGAGTTTACACTCTTGCTGAATGTTATACAGCGTGCGTCGTGTTGAGGAAATTGAAATTGGGCAGGAAGGTTTTGGCCAATTCATCAGTCCAAGAGTCCCTGTTAAGAGGTAGAAATGAGCTCTTATGGGGATAATAGTCACAGGAAAACAGAGTGCGATACTATTCTGCTGTTTCCAAATTATGTGTAAAATCGATGATGGGTTCCCCACTAAAGAGCCTGATGGTGTGTATGCTAATTTATCCGGGAGAACAGGCCTGAGGGCTGGGGTGTGCTGCTGGGCTCTGGCCTGCCCAGAGGTCTGTAGACACTTCTCTGAGAGGCAAGCTGAGGACAGGGTGCAGCTGGCCAGTTCTGTGCCATCTAAAGGAGCAGGCAGGCTGGGCAGGTCGCCTCCTGCCCGGGTGCCTCCTGCCCGTGCTGTCTCTCTCCTCCTCGGGCCATGCCAGAGGAGCCGTGGGTCTGAAGAAGTCACTGAGGCCATGCATTCTGCCAAGTTTCACAGCTGTCCCCTCCACCTGCCGGCTCTCATGGCGCCATGTGCAGGCTGGTGGGGATGGCAAGGCCAGGGCTGAGATGGCAGTGTGTCAGACCCGCCGTCCCCTGGAAGCTGGCATCGAGTGGGGCTGGTGAGCTGTGAACAAATGAATGGCCGAGTGAATGCTGTTGTGTCCAGGATGGACCACCAGCATTAAAACAGCGCGTGGGGTCCGTATGGCTTCGTCAGGGACATCAGGCAGTGAGTACGACTCAGCCCATTTTTCCCTTCATGTGTGATGTTTGTGGATTGATGCTTCAAGAGCCACAGGCTGCTGCCTCTTCTATTTTTAAGATTTGTTTTTATTGGAAAGGCAGATCTATAGAGACAAGGAGAGAGAGAAGGACCAGTTCACCCCCACAAGTGGCCACAGTGACCAGAACTGGGCTAATCTGAACCAGGAGGCAAGGGCTTTCCCCGACGTGACACATGGATGCAGGTTCCAAGGAATGACCCATCCTCCGCTGCTTTCCAGGTCACAAGCAGGGAGCAGGGTAGGAAGACATGAGCTGGCGGCCACGTGACCGCAGAGCCAGGCCCGCCCTGCTTTCTTACCGTGTTGAGCACGTACTGAGCGCTTCTGCCAGCAGCCTCGCTGTGTTCTCATGAGGTCTGAACTGGGCACAGGCGCCGAGACGGAGGCTCGGTATCGGCTGACTTCCACAGAGCGAGTGGAAATCAAAAGCTTGAGAAACACAACTAACCAAGTCCCTGTGCCCTCCTTGGGCAGATCACTGACACTTCAGGATCTGTCCAGCGCTGCCAGGCAATGGTGGCACAGCAGTTACAGCTGGCAGAGCCGCCTGCAGGTTACAGGCGGGGGCCTCTCCTTTGGGAGGCTGCCCTGGGCTGCCTGCTCTGTGGACCCTGACCCCCTTCTCTGGGCCCACCCAGAGATGTAAGCTCTTCCTGCCTGGGCAGAGCCATCTAAATGTGCCATACATCTGCATATTAAGGTGAGAATTACTAACAGCTGTCGCTTTTGCAAGCAGCTGCTGTGCGGGAGGCACTGGGCCAGGTGTGGCACTTATGGGAACTCAGGCAGCCAGGAAACCAAACTGGGAAGTGGCTGCTGTCCTCCATGCAGAGGGGGGAAACTGAGGCGCAGGGGGCCTCAGCAACTCCCCCGAACCACTCAGCTCGGAGTGGTGGAGCTAGGATTCAAGTAGTGTCTATGTGAGGCCCATGTCCTTGCCTTTTAATGCTGTGCCCGGTGTGCCCGGGCTGGCCAAGTCAGGAGAAAGGATGCTGGATCAGGGTATTGATGGTGGCTGAGGCCTGGAGCCACTGAAAGCCCCTAACAGGATATCTTGCCATCAGAAGACCTGTGTCAAGCACAGATTCCAGAGAAAGGGTTTGTGTGGAGTCCTGCTCCAGCAGAACTGGGAGCAGAGGGAAGCACAGGACCCTGAGCTCACCTTCCTAGTGGAGAAATAAAGCCACATCCCTGCTGGTGCTTGCTGAGTTCCTCCCCAACCTGGTTGGTGATATTTTTTTTCCCTCTGAGAAGATGGAATACTTGCAGATTGCTGTTGAACTGTCAATATGGGAATAAGCTTTCCATAGTCTGTAAAACTTCCCAGACAGGTGCTGGGGAGGGGGCACACGGGGAGGAGCAGATACACCTCAGCTTCGTGACCCTCCCTTTGCACAGAAAGCACCAGGAGGTAAGGAAGGCAGAAGTTGAAATGGCCATATTTCATTTGGAAAATGCTCAGGTTGGACAGGAAGGGAGAAGTGACCGCAGGCCATCTGCAGGACATTGCTGTATGCATACTGTCCATGTGGTCGTATTCAATAATCATAGACTCCTGGGCTCTGCTGGCCTGCCTGCAGTGTCAGGATACGCTGGTGGACTTGTGACTGCTGCTGAAGGGCCGCATTACTGTCTAGGATGGAGGAAGAGGGGTGGGGGTAGAGCAGAAGGGGTGTCCCTGAGCCCACGCAAGTGTAACACAAAAAATAAAACATTAAAAAAAAAGACCAAGCATGTGTAACTAACTCTGACACTCTGCTACTGTGTGTATGTGTGTATGAGTGTGTGTACATATGTAGATGCTTGTTTGTGCAGATATGTGGCCTCTGCACGTGTGTGTAGAGGCATGTATGTGCAGGTATGTGGTCTCTGCACGTGTGTGTGTGTGTGTGTGTGTGTGTGTGGAGGCGTGGACGGGAGAAAGAACAGAATAGAATAGAAAGAATAGAATCCTCACGCTCCGGAGCAGAAAGTCAGTCGGTGATGCCCGGAGCAGAGGCATGAGGTGTCAGCCTAGGTCTGATATTTCTTGATAGGGAGGTGAATCGTGAGGAGAGCGGCTAGAACAGAAGCAGCTGCCTGGAGGGGTGGGAGGTAGGGCAGGGGCAACATTCAGGATGATTGCTGGCTCTTTTTTGGTTTTGGTTTGTTTTGCAGTAAGCTCTGTAATAGAACTATGTCACTTTTAAACTTTGATGTGAAAAAGTCATCACAAATTTGAAAAGAAGTAAGGTACTTAGGAAATGGGTGTGTGGGACCTAAGGGTACTTGGCTCATGCCCCTAGGTGCATAGCTCCACTTTGGCGGAGTGACCAGAGAACTGGGCACTGAATCCCTGGCTCCTGAGGCACAACAGTGGCCTCTGGGCTACGACAAAGCCAGGCTTGCCGGCCAGTCTGTGGGCCCTGCGGGTGGCTTGCCACACGGACTTCCTGGCATCGTCTGAGCATCAGAGACTTTGAGATCTACTGCCTGTGCATGGAGGCCAGAGCAGTTCTGTGTAATCACGTACGTTTCCTGGGACTCACAATTCCTGGATGCGTCCCTCAGCACCTGTGCCCCTGGAGCCGCGTTTCCTCAGAGCCCTTGAGAGCCCTTGAGAGCCCTTGAGCATTCTTGCACTTGGTCTGTCAGGACTTGTCTTTCAGTGTTGGGAGTCCCCGTGTGGTATTCCAGAGCTTTCCGCTCTGTCACTGTCGTCATTCTTGGGGGTTAGTGTTCGTGTCTCCAGAACTGCGCACGTCCTGCTCTGAGACGCGTTCTGTCCTGCTTCCCTACCCCCGCCCCCATCCCGGGAGATGGTGTTGGCGTTGACTGTGTGCTCAGGCCATCTTGCAATCACCTCTAACCTGCTCTGCTTTTCCGACCCTCCGTCCTGTGCATTCTGGGAAGCGACTTCAGCAGGTTCTTGGAAATGGAATTAAAACAAGTGGTTACTATGGTGCGGAGTTTTGCCAAACCATGCTTAGTCGAATGTACACGATGCACACTTGTTTGAACTTTTTGAAGGTCCTTACTACTTCCCTAATGCGTCCAGAAGCCAGCCACATCTGCCTCTTGCGTGGTGTAGGTCACCCAGCTTTCACCGGGACGGCTGCAACCACCCCTGACCAGTGCCTTCCCAGGACACCCTGGAGAGCACCCCAGGTGCGCACAGTGACCCCCGAGGCTCTGCCTACCTGTGTGCCTCACAGGCTTCATTTCTGTCAGGCTGTCTCTGCTTCTTTGACACCGCCTCCTTGCAGTTCCCTGATGGTCACACTTGCTCTTGCCTCAGGGCCTTTGCACTTGCTGCCCCTGTTAGTCTGTTAGGAATCCACATGCCCTCCTTCACTTAGGTCTGTGCTTATATGCCTTTTGTGGGATTACTGCGGAGTGACTTTCCTTTCCTGCACATCACTGTTGGTCCTATTCTTGCTACCTAATTCTTCATGGTACTTGCTGTCTCTACATTGTATCCTGTAGGTCTTTGTTTAGCATCCTCTCTGGCTGGTGCAGAAACTGTGTTTTGATCACTTGATGTATCCACAGCTCCAGAATAATGTTGCCCTACAAGAGGTGCTCAGTGCAGATCCTCAGTAAATATCTCAGCGCAATACTGTGCATTGAATACACATCCAGACACGTGCTGGAAGTCTGTTGGCTGACCGCAGAGAATGGCTGCTGTCACTCCCAGCAGCCCCTGTGGAGGTGGGGCAGGCCCTTCGTGGTCAGCTGCTGGACTCTGGCGGAGGTGGGGCAGGCCCTTCGTGGTCAGCTGCTGGACTCTGGCGGAGGTGGGGCAGGCCCTTCGTGGTCAGCTGCTGGACTCTGGCGGAGGTGGGGCATGTCCTTCGTGGTCAGCTCCTGGACTCTGGCAGAGGTGGGGCAGGCCCTTCGTGGTCAGCTGCTGGACTCTGGCGGAGGTGGGGCAGGCCCTTCGTGGTCAGCTGCTGGCCTATGGTCTGTAAGGGGAGGGCAGTGTGGCATCATGGGGGATGTGGTAGAGGATCCTCCACACTCAGGAATTACGTGTTTGGCTCTGGGCAGGTCGAAGCTGTCCGTGTGTGGGCCATCTGTGCATAGTTGGGTTTTATTGAGGTGTCTCAGAGGTGTCATCTCGTTTCTGTCACCTTTTTGGAAAATGTCATTCACTCAGCTGACTCTTTGAGACAGCTTGGCTGTGTGTGTGGGAATTCATGCAGCCCTCATTGCCAGGCTGCCCTTTGTGGTGCCCACCAGAGACAGCTGAGAGTCCGCTGTGTCCTTCACTCAGATCTAGTCGATGGGGACAGAGGTGGGGAGTCAACCTTGTAGTGAGACCTTTTTGCAGTGTAAGTCTAATGCCCTTTAAAGGCACGGACCTAAGCCTTCTGATTGCCTACAGTTCAAGATGGGCTATGCCGAACTTCCATTACCCTAACTTTCTTCTACAAATGGAATGGCGGGCGTTAATTAAATGCCAATGACTATTCCTGCCAGTTCAATTTTCTGGTTCTAATTAGACTTAAATGGTGAGAGAGGTTAGACAGACTAAAGTAAAGGAACAGAAAGAGTTCAGGCCTCCAGACTGCGTCCCGGCATGTGTAAATCAATCTCAATTAGCCGGCTGAAGCCGCTTCTTTGCCTTCTGGGGTGGTGGGAAGAAGATGATTATTCTTGGCTGCGCTGACTTGGGGCCACCCCATGGCCTCAAGAGCCCCTGAATCCTTGAGGCTTATTCTGCGTTGTGGGCATCAAGGTGAGCAAAGGTGGGTCTCCAGCCTGGGAACCCAGGGAGCAGAACGCTGTGCTCAGTATCTGTCCTTAGCAGTGGGAGGGGCCTGGGGCGGGTCTGTCCTTAGCAGTGGGAGGGGCCTGGGGCGGGTCTGTCCTTAGCAGTGGGAGGGACCTGGGGCGGGTCTGTCCTTAGCAGTGGGAAGGACCTGGGGCGGGACTGTCCTTAGCAGTGCAAGGGGCCTGGGGTGGAATTTTGCCATGATTTGTCTATTCCCTTCAGTCCATTGGCAGAGTGAGGAAGAAAATAAGAAGCTTGCTAATTTAGCCAATAGTGATTGATTTTCTGTTCAGGAGAAGCCAGATTCACTGTGGGCAGCTTTTCCTGACTGAATTAAGTTCTCATCAGCAAATTAAAATATCCAGGTTGCGCCTCTTCATCTGAAAATCCAAGATGTGCCAACATGACACTGCAATAGAAAATTTCGTGTTGTGGTTTCTGGTTTGAGTGTCTGCTAAGGGTCTGTGTGGTGGTGGGCTGGGTTGATGGTATGAGGAGGGTCCATGGAAGAGCCTAGCTGGAGGTCCTTGGGTTGTTGGTTGCTGAACCCTTGGAGGGAGTTGAGTGGCCTTCAGAGGCCTTGGGAGTTGTCACAAAAGCAGCCTGCCTGGCCGCCCGAAGCCCTGCTTTCTGGCAGATGTCATGGGCTTGTGTCTGCAGGGACTGCTCGCTTCTGTGCTCACGAGGTGCTGCAGTTGGGGGCAGCCCTCCCTGACCCTGCGCTCTTTGCACTTTGAGCCTGCCAACGCATGAGCTCAGCAGATCCTTTGTGTCTTAGGCAGCTGGATCAGACGTTTAAATGGTGATGAAAGGTTGATTCCCCCAGGAAAGTTTGTTTCATGCACAAAGTTATTTAAAAGTACCTCCAGGCTGCATGTATTAAGTCTATATGAAACATAAATTAATTTCCTGCTTAGAGTCGGGTTCCATCCTGAAGATATCTCATTATAAATACACAACTGTTCTCAAGTTTGAAAAACTCTGACATCTGGGAGACTGCTAATCTTGTAAGCATTTCAGATAATAATTATCTGTATTTCTTTCTCATCTCTGTATATTGGTTCTGGGTAAATGTTTATAATTTCAGGTATTATTATTATTATTCTTTGATTACTTTTGGTCAAGTGAACCTATCACAAGCTCCAATTTAGATGGATGTTTTGAGATTAATTTGTAATATATCTGCATTTGTGAATTGTTGCTAATAAACTACTCACAGGTGCCCAAGTGTGTGGCGCCCTTGGTGAGGTGTTGATGTCTGGAATAACAATGGTTGGGAATGCTGGGATACTGGTCAGAAGGGCGTTTTGTTAGCCCAACTTCAGCTTTTTAGGTCTGAGAATTCTGGGAGTAGGGCAAATGCAAAGACCTGTGCCCCGCCACCCGGGGAGGATTCAGGAGTTACCCAGGCTGCAAGCTGCAGTCCAACTGGAGCTGCATGGCTTTGCATGGCACATCCTCCTCCCAGGATTCACATCCCACCTAGAATTACAAACCTGCCTTTGTGGCAACCCGTGAAGGAGCAATGTGCTTGCAATGTGGATATGATAGGAGAAGAAATCAGTGACTCAGTGAAGATGAACAGAAAGTAGACATGGCTGGGGAGCACTGAGGTGGGCACTTGGTGGTGACACAGGGCTCATTTGCAGCGTAGTGCAACCTCAAGTCTGTGGGCATGCGTGAGCGATCTCCCGAATCCGTGGACAGCGGCAGTGACCCCTGGAGGTGCGCTGTCTCGGGTCCCTGTCTGCCTCTCCCTCCCATCCTGGAAGGCTCGGGGCCGCCGTGGCCATGTGCTTCTCCAGCTTGATTCTGTGTGTGTGGCCTACCTTTAATAAGAAGCCACTCATGTGGAAATCTGTTTACAAAAAGAGTGGACTGGAAAAAAGAAGGTGGTTTTTATCTGATTTAATATAATCTAACCACATTAAAATCTTAATTAGAAAAGAAATTTTGAGCTGTGGATCTCATCTGTTGAAATATGCCTCAAAGCACTCCTGAGAGAGAAGTGAGCTTTGCCTTTCATTTGCCATCGTTCATTCCAAAACCCTGAAATAACCCTCCATTTTAACCTTACAGATGCTAGAATCCACATGCTACTTTATTATAGACTTTAATGATTTCATATTGCTGACTACCACCCACTGAATCTTATGAGATTGTACTTGTAAAGCTTGATTTTAAATTAAGCCTTTAAATGCCATGCTATTTAAATTTCTTGAATTACAATGACATTTTCTTTCGCTATGTCATAGTATTATATATATATATACATAGTAATTCAATATCTCATTTCATCACTATTTAAGGATGTGCTTATCTGGAAGGCAGGATGTCAGAGTGCGTGATAACAGAGTTTCTATCTGCTGGTGTCCCTTAATGGCTGTCATGGTTGGGACTGGGCCAGATTCTGTTTGGGTCTCCCATGGGAGCGGCAGGGACCCAGCTGCTCTGGCCGCTTTCTGCTGAGTTCTCAGGCACCTCCACAGGGAGCTGGATTGGAAGTGGAGCAGCTAGAACTCTGGTGCTAGTATGGCATGCCAGCACGGTAGGCAGCACTTAGCTCACTGGGCCATGAATCTGGCCCCAAGTATGTTTTAAAAATCAACTTCCGTATTACTTAGTAGATATTGTATTTCTTGTTTTGTGTTGTATAAAATGCTTCACATTTTAAATAGGAGCTTACCAAATCAATAGTATGTTATTAACCTTGCATGTTTGTAACAACATGGAAATTAAAATGCATCAGTCTAATGCTTCCAAAATGAATATATAAAGTAGTTCTACTTATTAATCACGTGCAACTTGCTTCAGCCTCCCCAAATGGTCTGTCCACATTGCATTTGCTTTTTTCCCTCTTGGAAAAAAAAATGTTTTTTTCCCTCATGGAACCAAAAGCAGAAGTTAAGGGCATCGGCATTCAAATTGATCCATCTCATTAAGCAGCCAAGGCTCGCCCCACCTGCTCTACAAGTCCATGGTTCTCACCAGGCTCCTCTGTCCAAAAGACTCTTGCACTAATTCAAATCTGCTAAGATTTGAAAAGTGTGGTATGGAAGTTTTCATACAAACTGAGAAATAATTGACCCTTCCTCGCCATTCCCCTACGGATTGCAGTCAAAGCCCGGTGATTGAAGTATCAGCTGAACTCACCCTGGAACAAGCCAGCAAAAGTAGCCCATTCTGTCCAGCCTGCCTTGAAAGTTGTTAGCTGTGTTGTTAGCTTAATAGTCACTGCTACTGTAATTGGAAATCCTTTCTTATGTCCTGTAACAATGCTGTCCATGTGTTCGGTAAAGAGCATTGCGAGTTCAAATTACACCTGAGCGCAAATAGGTTGGATTCAGAAGGTATAGCTGATAGGATGCCCGATGGCTCCTAGGAGAGCAGTAAAGTAGAGACGGAGTGGGTGGGGCCCTGTGGGGAGCAGCGGGGCCAGTGCTGAGAAAGGAATAGCACTGCCGAATCAGGTGTGCGCGAGTGCCCGTAGACGGGGTGCTTCTAGGGCTGCTTCTCCTGACTGCAGAGTATCCCTGAATCTTAGGATCCATCTGTTTGGAATTGTCTGACACTTTCCAGATGTGCTGTTGCTTCGAGTGCACTCGACTTGTTGGGTAAGATCATACCACATGTGGGGGACACTTCATTTTCTATTGCGTAGTTCCTGGCCTACCAACAGGTAATTAATCATTAATGCAGAGAAGGCTCGCTAAAAGGGAGGTGCAAAACGGGGGCACCTTGGGGGAGTGTCCACTAAACAGAGGCTCCTTGGGAGGCATCCACTAAAACAGGGGCCCCTTGAGGGGCGTCCACTAAACAGAGGCCGCTCGGGAGGTATCCTTTAAACAGGGGCTCCCCGGAGGGCCCCTCGGGAAGCATCCACTAAACTGGGGCCCCTAAGGAAGTGTCTTCTAAACAGGGCCCCTCCAGAGGGCCCTTCAGGGGGTGTCCACTAAACAGAGACCCCTCAGAGGGCCCCTCGGGGAGCGCCCACTAAACAGAGGTCCCTCAGGAGGCGTCCTCTAAACAGGGGTGGATGCTGTGTGATTTGGGGAAGGTGCTGGATGGGACAGCTTCTGGTTCTCGATGGAAGGGCTCTACTCCCGTGTTCCGCCACCAAGTGCCGAGGCTGCTGCCCATGGAGTGCAGGACGACCTCGCAGCATTACGGGACAAATACTCATTTCTTCATTTTATATTGTCTTAAAGCTCAGCTAGCATTTCAAACTCATGTTATGAACCTTTCTTTCTGAAATGAAATCATTTACATGAACAATATGGGTCTATTTAAAGGATCATTTTAGGTAAACACAGTACAGGTGGCATATAGCTCTAATGAAAATCATGGAGTATTATGCAAATGATGGAATTGTGCAAGATGCCAGTTTTAGCTTATTTAGGTAAATATGAGTGCAGTGTTGATGGAAATTCTGGTGAAAACATATTGTTCTTTCGGGGCAATATATTGTATAATTTGACTTAGTGCTATTTTATATGTGGCTAATTTCAGAAGCTAAAGCAACCATATCTATTAAACAGTATTTTATTTGATTAATAAAAATGCTAGATTGTTTCAGGATTGAATAAATATAAAATGCTAATTGGATATAAAATGCTTATTTATGTGATCATGAGTATTGCCATAAAACTATGAGACAGTTATTGCTGTTTAATATTGCTTTAATTAGAAGTGCTCTTCCAAAAGTTGCAGACAATAAGTTGTTCCTCTTACCAGTTCCTGGGGAACTGGCGTCCTGTTGGCATGAGTTCTCAGCAGGCAGAGTAGAATGGGGTGGGTTTCTCCTTTCCAAATGGTACAAGGTGGGGTAGGATGTGCTCCTGGAGGTCCGGGTTTAGGCTGCCATAGTGTTGCCGACTTGATCTAAATGTAAATGGCCAGGTCCACTGGTTCTGCTACCCAGGTGGGGATGGCATCAGGTGGTTTTTCCCAGGGTAGACAGGATAGCTGCCACCAGAGCCATGAGAAGAGATGTGTGTTATGCCTTCAGGGGGCTCAGTGGCCACTGGAGAATGGGGGGCCAGCATGGAGAGGGCAGAAGACACAAAGGCGGGGAACTGTTAGTGAGGACAGGAACTGGGGGAAGCTCACATTGGAAATTGCTGTTGTAGTGACTCTTGAGGCCGGGCGTGGTGGGCTGTCCATCTTCTCGGAACCAAAGGACAGACTCGTACCTAACAGCCTCCTCACCCACCCTCTGAGAGGTGGTGGGGATGGAGAGTGGTGGGTGAGGACCTGGCAGGAAGCTCCGCAGAACCCTGGTACAGCAGTGCTGGCCTCTGAGGCCCTCAACACTGCAGGGACAGTGGAACTGCAGCCGCGTCTTCCGTGAGGCCCTGTGCAACTCCTGCCACACCAGGCACAGCCGTGTGCTCCGTGAGGCCCCGTGCACACCAGGCACCGGGGTAGGCACAGCCGTGTGCTCCGTGAGGCCCCGTGCACACCAGGCACCGGGGTAGGCACAGCCGTGTGCTCCGTGAGGCCCCGTGCAGCTCCTGCCACACCAGGCACAGCCGTGTGCTCCGTGAGGACCCGTGCACACCAGGCACCGGGGTAGGCACAGCCGTGTGCTCCGTGAGGACCCGTGCACACCAGGCACCGGGGTAGGCACAGCCGTGTGCTCCGTGAGGCCCTGTGCACACCAGGCACCGGGGTAGGCACAGCCGTGTGCTCCGTGAGGCCCCGTGCACACCAGGCACCGGGGTAGGCACAGCCGTGTGCTCCGTGAGGACCTGTGCACACCAGGCACCGGGGTAGGCTCACCGTTACAGCAAGCTTGGATGCCACTGCTTGGCTGTGTCAGGTGTTTGCTGACACATGCTGGCTGTTGAGGATTCCCTGGTTCTCCCATGTGGGTGTGGGAGCCCAAGCGCTTGAACCATCCTCTGCTGCTTTCCCAGGTACATCAGCACATTTTCCAGGTGCATAAGTAGAGAGTTGGATCAGAAGTGGAGCAGCCAGGACTTGAACTGGCACCTATATGGGAAGCCAGTACTGTGAGTGGTGGCTTTACTCGCTACGCCACAGCTATGGTTCCTGCTGTGTTTCTTAGCACCAGGCATATCCCGGTGAGCCTTTGTGTTATAGGAACTAATTAGGAAATCAACAGTGTGTGCACCACACCCGTACGGTGGAGCTGCTGTCAATGTGACAACTCTCTCCTTTGCTACTGAGGAGCTCACAGGGAAAGGTGGCCCCTTCCTTCCTTCCATTGGGGTCCCGATATCCTTCCTGAGGTTCAGACTTGGGCTTTGAACCAAAGCAAAGACCCATCTGGGCTGTTACCTTTCTGATATTTGCTGGGTGGCCTGAGGAAGCCTGGGGACCTTTGGTGAGTTGGGGCCACTGGTTTCAGTCCTTCACTTGGTCTTGGCGTTGTCTTTCTAGGCTAAGGTTGCCAGAGCATTTGAAGGATGCATTTTTGGAATCACATTTCCTTTCTGAGTACACAACATCCAGTTTCTCGCAGGGACCCCCAACTGATCCAGTCGCCCATGGGCAGACATATTTCTTTGGGAAACTGGTTTACATTTCCAGCTCCACGCTTCATGGCATGGCATACTTCCTGCATGCCAAGTTAAATATCCCATTGGCTGTCCTGATTCTCTCTTCTCCGGAGAGCCACTGCAGGCAGGGAGCCACAGCACAGCGGTCAGCCACGCTGCAGTGTCTTGTAGTTCTCATCTGTCATCCTCTGTCAGCCGGATTCTTTTGTCTCCTGTCGCCTGGTCTCCTTGAATTCTTCTCCAGATTGTCTGTCATTCTGGGTGTCCTAACTGTGTACACGTGCGAGAGGGAGTATGACATTTTATCAGGTCCGTTATTGACGTCTGCCATGGCTGTGACAAGAAGCGACTGTAGACTGCGGGGCCTGCAAGTTTTGCTCCATCGGCATTCAGGTGCAGAGTGGGGAGGATGTCTTGGTTGGAGGTCTCCAGTCTGCAGGTGTGTGGGCAGTTGCCACGATCCAGTTGCACCTGTCTCCCAGATGTTGTTTTTATTGGATCTTAGATAGACAGAATTAGGCTAATCATAATTCTTTTCCTGACGTACTGCTATCATTGACCTTCTGTTATTGTAAAATAGAATGAGTGAACACCCCAGCTCAAGGACAGAGTGTTACCAGGACCCTCCATCTGCCCAGATCCCCCTATGTGTCTGCCTCCCCGCCCTTCAGCGGTGATCTTGATGATGGAGTTGTCATTATTGTTCCCTTGTTTATTTGTTTTTAGATTTTTATCACCCGCAATACCCAAGCCCAAATTGTTTAGTTTTACTTGCCTTGAATTTTGTAAACGGTATTGTCCTGGACATTGTTTGCAGGACGGTTAGCTGTACTGTGTGTCTGTGTGGTTCTCCAGAGTCACAGGAAGTGCCAACTCCTTTTTGGAAACACTCTTACCAGTGTATGCTTACCTGTCAATGTGTAGGATATCCATGTTAAACCGGATGCTCTCACACACTGAGTGCTTTGCACTTCTTATTTTCCTACCTGAGTGGATGCACAATGAACCTTGGGATCCACAGTTTTCAATTTCCTAGTTATTAGTAGGGCTTGGCTTTTCTTTCTGTGTTATTGACTATACATATTTCCTCTTTACTGAAAGATGCCTGAGCTTCTCTGTTAATTTTCTGTCAGGTTATCTGTATCTTTTGGTGTGTTTTGGGTGCTTTCTTGTATAAATTCTTGATATTAACTCTTGGTTGTTTCTGGTCCTCAGGTGTCAACCCTCTGTTGTTCATCCTGTCTCCTTTGTGTCATCTTTTAATGAATACAGGTTTTTAAAATTTTGAAACCATGCTTTTCTGTCACTAGGAAGTTTGAATGTCACTTGAGAAGAATTTTCTCTCCTATACACCCACTCCCCGCCACATACACAGGATTGGTTTTTATGAATGGTATGAATGGCAGATATAATTGCGGTTTTACAAATGGAGACCCAATCTTTTCAGTCCCGTTAGTTGAGCTGTCCCTTCTTTCTTCTGTGTCAGCCTTGCTGTTTCCCTTGTACGAGGTTCCGTGTGTGCAATTCTCTCCCAGGGCTTTCTGCTCGGCTCTGCTGCTTGCTTTTCTAGCCCTGCACTATGTAAACTTGTTTTAATCCAGACGTGTGCGTAGTCTTTGTTTCTGGCGAGGGAGTTCTTCCACTTCTTTTTCATCCTCAGCAGAGATGTGGCTAGCTAGCCTCTCTCTCTCTCTCTGCCCCAAGTTGCATTTAGGGTTCACAGTTGTCAACTCTCTTGAAAAGGCTTATTGTGGATGAAATTACATCAGTTTTACAGGCCGATTGTGGCTATCGCTGATTCTCTAACGGTTCAGACTTCCTGTGCATGTGGGCAGTTTCTTCACGTCTGAGCTTTCTTAGGACCTTGGAGTTAGGAGTGCATGTTTGCAAGATGGCAACACCTCCTTTTTTTCTCACGAACCAGAAGTATGGAAGTGCCAGATTAAAAACAACACTAAGAATAGCACGGAATCTTGTGGACATTAGTCTCTTCCCTAATCCCCGGGGCAGCTCTTCTGTGGAATTGTATCTGCTGAAGGTCTCGTGCAGTGTGAGCAGTCCCTCAGTAATCAAGACAGGAAGCCGTGTGGAGGATCCAGCCGTCCGCGGCTGAGGACCCAGACCTGGCATTGCGTCCCTGTGCCCACTAGCCGGAAGGCTTGGGGCGGGAGTCCCCTTCCAGCCACACCTCACTCCAAGGAGGTGGGCTTTGGAGTATCCACCAGGACCAGTTTCTGGGAGTGCTTGTTCAGTTATTGCTGCTTGTGGTAAAGAGTGGTTCCCTTCCCCCAGCTGGGCAGGGCTGGGCCAGAACAGCATCCTGGCCTGTACTCTTCAGGGTCCACCACCTGCCCTGACGCGGGCCCGAGTGCACGCTCAAGAGGACCGTCCCATTGGTTAGCTGTTCTTACATTCTAGTCACGTGCAGAGGCTACATAAGATCTAAACAGGTTTCAGGAAATCCTGAGGCCCAGGTTGAAATGAGATTGCCACTTTGGAAAGAGCAGGGACTTCAGACTCAGCTTTTCTCTATGGCTTGGCCTTGAGATGTTGTTTTGTTGTTTCTGAATCCCAGAGTGATCCCATTACATTAGCTGTCCCTGTGGCCTGCCCTGCCTGGAGCTGTGACTGGAGAGGTGCGGTCTCCAGGCTCAGCCGCTGGGGGAAGTGTCCATGGTGATGAACTGAAGTTTTCTGATTCCCGTCCCCGGAGAGCGTGAGGGTGAGAGTCTGTCAGCTTTGGTCCCCAAGCTGCTTGTTCGCCCATGCAAGCTTGTGAAGGATGGCTGCAAGCCTGGAGTGGAGCCCCCAGGCTCATCTGTTGGTCAGAGATGGGGCAGCTGTCCTGGGGGCCTCAGATCAATCAAGCATTCCTAATAGGGTGGACCAGTTAGCACAGTGCTTCCAACGTGTCCTGGTAAGCGTTGATGCTCCAGCACACAACTCTTAGCTGGAGAGAGACACACTGCCAATTGTTGAACTTCCTTTAAATACATGGAAAAGGCACGGCATTGTGAATGGATGTCTGTAAGCTTCATTTCTCTGAGTGTATTGTGAGTCCGGAACATTCTAAATTCCAGACCTTCCTCCTGCTCCCCTCCTCCTCTTCCCATCCTTCATACTGACTGGCGACAGCCTCAGTCCCCACCTTCCCATCCTCCATACTGACCAGAGGCAGCCTTTGTCCCCCATCCTCCATACTGGCCGGAGGCAGCCTTTGTCCCCCATCCTCCATACTGACCAGAGGCTTGTGGGCCACGAATGCAGTGTTTGTTTCTTGTTTCTGCAGTCCTCGGCGTTCCTCCTGACCCTGAGTTTGATAGAATGAAAGGGCTGCAGAGGTTGCTGGGAGATGCGCATGGATCACACTGCAGAATAGCCTGCTTCCCTTTAAGAAGTCTACATGCAGGCTTATTTGTTCACACAGGGGACCAAGCGAGAGGAGTTGTGTCGCTAAACATGAACACCAGTCAGTCATTCAGTTGTTGAGGAGGTGCTTTATTCCACATCTGCCCACAAACCACAGAACATGTCAACCTCCATGTACATATGCACATTTGCTATCTTGACAATCGAGCATACATGTCTCAGGCTGCTCTCTCTCTCTCTCTCTCTCCTCCAGTTCTTTTTCTTTTACTACTTCTGATGTGTTCTAGATATTTTTAAAGAATTGATTTGTTTATTTGGAGTTCTATTGTAGAAAGACAAACAGAAGAGGGAGGGACAGTCGGGAAGAGATGTTTTATCTGCTGGTTCACTCCCCAGATGGCTCCAACGGCCAAGGCTTCCAGAGGGCCAAACCAGGAGCCAGAAGCTTCATCTGGGTTTCCCACGTGAGTGATAGGACGCAAACACTTGGGTCAAGTTCTGCTGCATTTTCCAGATCATTAGCAGGGAGCTGGATCTAGAGTGAAGCAGCTGGGACATGCACCAGTGCCCACATGGGCTGCCAGTGGTGTAATGCTCTGCTGTAATGCCAGCCATGCGTTCCTAGTTTTATGCATTGCATATTTCAGTTCTGACACGTCTTTTGGAACTTATTGGTAGATTTAAATTGCTGTTGCAATTCTTTATCAACTATTGCAAATCTTTATCAACGATTTTATTTATCCTTTGTTTTCTTCAATGTGTTATTCACAAATGTTTTAAACTTCTAATCTGCCAGCTCTAACATTGGGATCACCTGGGAGTCTGTCTCTGTGATCCGTCTTCCTGTGATTCTTGCTTCTTGGTATGATCACACTGCATGTGAAAGTGTAGAGGCACTAGTATTATTTTTTGGCAAAGAAGCCTTTCCCATTCTTCTTTCAGGTAGGTCGACGGAGGGTATGATGAAGTTAATTCAGGAAAAAATAGATGTGCTCATATATTTCACACCGTGTGGACTTTACAGCTTCTGTGGGGTTTCCATAGTCAGGTAGCTTTTATGGCAAGTTCTTTTTGGTTAATTAACTCAACAAGAGCTTTTGGTGATAGGCAGTGTTCTGTGCTTACTCACAGAATTAAAATCAGAGTGAAAGAGCAAGAGATGCTGATCAGATTGAAGGTGGTTTTAATCATGTAAGCCCAGTGATCTGACCTTGGCTCCATCATGACAGGTGCCAGGTGGGAAGCCCAGCAGAGGAGCTGCAGCTGTTGACAAGGTGAGATGGAACCCACGTCTGGACATCAGTATCCCAGCAGCACAGCACATGCAGCGGTCAGCACCAACAGCCACTCCTAGGGTCCTTCGGGAGGATGAGCCTCTGGGAAGGCTCCATAGACCTTCCGGAGGGAGCTCTCTCCCTGCTGGCTGGGTGGGTCCTTCTGGAAAGAGCTCGCTCCCTGCTGGCTCACAGGCCTCAATGACTGACTACAATGGTGGAGTTTTCAGCATGGAGCAAAGACTTGGAGAACATGTCTGAATTGGAAAAAATTCAAAATCAGGGTCAGGAATATCTGGTTTCCAATGTCCACGTGCCAGTCACCCTAGTAAAATCCAGTGTGAGAGGCTTTCTGCTGGCGTTTGGCTGTTACGTTGGGCTGTTTACAATGAAACTGTCTGGGGTTTGTTTGCTGGGGCTCCATGGCTTTTTTTTTTGTACTGGGTGCTAAGCAAGGTATAGAAGTTATACATGCCTAGGGCTGGTACCCTGGTGTGGCAGGCTAAGCCTCTGCGCAGTACCAGCATCCCATATGGGTGCTGGTTCACTTCCAGTGGCTCCATTTCTGTTCCAGCTCTGGGCTGGTGTCCTGGAGTGGCTGCTGTGGAGCTCCCTTCCCCGCTCCTGCACCCATGTGGAGACCTGGAAGAAGCTGCTGCCTCTCGGTGTCAAATCTGCCAGTCTCTGGCTGTTGGGGCCATCTGTGGAGTAACTAAAGGATGGCCCATCTCTCTCTGTCTCTGCTTCTCTTTCTGCAACTCCTTCAAATAAGAGTGGGACGCAAGATCTTCCTCTGTGTCTCTCCTCGCTCTCTGTATATCTGACTTTCCAATAAAAATAAATAAATCTTCTTTAAAAAAAAGGACATCTGTTGTGAGAAACTCCAGTGTAGTTTGAGATAGGAGAAGGCACAGACCTTGTGTTAGGTTTTGTCATTTTATCTGTGTCTGGACTTTAACCAATGTCAGCACTAACTGATGTGTGGTAAATAACAGACACAAAAATGAGCTGATCAACAGACTTGTGGAGAGACGCCAAGCACACATCCTAGAATGGCGCCAGCCAGCAGTTTCTACCATTGACAGCTGGGTCTGAAATGTTCTGTATTTTACTTAGTCCAAGAGTCAACAATGTCTAAGGGTATTCGTGCCAGAGTTAATGTTAGCAAAAGTACGGTTCCTGGGCCAGGGTTGATGTATTGATGTTCACTATAATAGTCACCTTCTAGGAAGAGAGCTCCCAGCTCAGCCCCTGTGGAGCTTTGAGGGTTCCCATGGATTCCTGGGTGTTAATGGGAATATGGTATTCATGAGCAGACGAACAAGTTGACCCATGGCTTTCAGTCAAATCAGATATTTTGGTATATGTGAGATACTTTGTTGTACCTTTTCTGAAATTTTAAATTGCGAGGAAAATACTTTCACAGAATTCATCCTGATGGTCCTCTCACAAATCTGGAAGATTCTTATGCCGAATGCAAAGCCTGGTTTCTGAAGAATCGCTACGCTGTGAATCCTCAATGCGATGCCTGCCCAGGCTGTGTGATGCCTGCCTAGGCTGTGTGATGCCTGCCCAGGCTGTGTGATGTCTGCCCAGGCTGTGTATACCTGCCCAGGCTGTGTGATGCCTGCCCAGGCTGTGTGATGCCTGCCCAGGCTGTGTGCGTGCCTGCCTAGGCTCTGTGTACATGCTCATGGAAGGTGTGAGTCTCGGAGGCAGGCCTCGTGGGGTGGGTATGCTCTGATGCCTTGGGATGCCTTCCTGGTGTTTCCTCATGCCCTTCTGTCTCAGAGAAGACCTGCAGCATGCTGGCACTGCCCAGGCCAGCAGCAGCCTCTTCACCCTCCCCGTGGTCTCTCACAAGATGTGTGATGCTTGGCTTGCCATGTTATTCTAGTGTTCCAGTTTTCCCACTTGGCAAAGAAAGATGCCCTTCACAGCTGGTTGTCACTTTGTGAGGGTTACGTGGGAAGTTCCTCACTGTAGTGTCTGACATGATCATTGCCATTGTGCGGGATCAAACAAGTGAGGCATTTATCTCCGCTTCTAGTGTGAGTTACACCAAAGCAAAAAAAAGCAGAGTCTCAGAAATCAAGATTCTTAAAAAAATCCCATTCCTCGTTTCTGAAGAGTAAGACTGTCCCCAAATCCACAGCATGCAAAGCGTTGAGAGTTCAAGTGAACGTGAGATCTGTGTTCCTGAGTTTTGCTTTGGCCTCAAGCTCCCAGGCCCAGCAGCTGTGCATCTACCAACACTGCTACCCTACTGTGGCCCACCAAGAGTCCCTGCTGGTGTGGCACCCAGAGGGACCTGAAAATGAGGTGGTTGGTGGGACTGTTTGCCATGTGTAGGGATTGTTTCACCAACCTGTTGCGTCTGTTGAAGAAATGGTACTTAGGGCATCCTAGTGTGTCCAGGAGCAGGAAGAGCCGAGCTGAGGCCTCGCCTTGGATGTGGGTGTGATTAGATGGTTTGGAGCTGGGGAACGGGGCAAAGGGTGCAGAAGTGGTGGCATCTGGTGTGGTCGGCACAGGCGGAAGCAGTGGCAGCGGGGCTACTGGCCGTAATCTGGTGGAGGCATTTCTGTCTTCTCATCCTGGTTCCCATTGGAGTTTAAGGGAATTACGGGGATGAGGCTGAATCCATTAAAGAATTTCACTCACTCCTGGATTTCACTTGTGCAACCAGCTGTTTTGAAGAGGAGGGGAGAGAAAGCAGTGTGGATGAAGCTGGTGACTCCATCCTTCACTGCACTCAGGGAAGTCTGCAGGAGGCAGTGGGTGTGTCAGTTGTGGCTGGCTGTGCAGGCAGCTTGTCCCTGCGTGTCTAGAACCGTGTCAGAACCTTCCAGTGCTGTGTGTCGCTTGTGTCTGTGCCTGTGTGTTCATGTGTGATGCCAGATACACAGGCCCTCTGGTTTTCAGCAAGCTAGTACCCTGATGCACGGAGTGGGGACCGTGCTGGCTCTGTGTGTGTGTGTGTGCGCGCGCGCACGCCCGCTCAGCTGTGGAAGGGGTTTCCTAGGGAGAACCTGGCCCATCCATGATTTTCACAGCAAGTGCTGGTTTAGAGCCCAGCCTTCGGATAAGAAGCAATTTTGTCTTTGTGCATTCATCTCCTCATTTAACTGCCTGTGGTTGCTATTTGAAGACTCCAGGTTGGATCCTGTGCCAGTTGCAAGGCTGCCAAGCCTTGGGATACACGGCCCCCGCTTCAGGGATTCGTGTTCCTGAGAAACGGTCTCCAGGAGCAGCTGATTCCTGCACAGAGTGAGGCTTGCTGGGGACATGGCTGCATGGATGATGGCTTCTCTTTTGTCCCAAGGTCTGTGAGTGTGTCCCGTGAGTGCCTCAGGCCTCTGTGGAAGCTTCATCCAAGCCATGGCCGTTTCTTGTGTGATGTGGCTCTGACATCATTGCTGGCTGGCATCCCTTTCCTCACAGCCCCCTCTGCTCCTGCAGCCTGTCTTGCCTGGTCCCTTGAGCCTCCTGGGACCATCATCACGGTGCTGAGGAAGGAAGCCACAGCCTGGTGGGTGCCATGCGCTTTGCACAGGTCCTGGGAGGGTGAGTGTGGTGCAGCCAGGCTGTTCCTGCAGTTTCTGGGGTCGTGCAGGGACCCAGTTCCCTCTGTGTGGCCAGCCCTGCATAGCACCTGCTCTCTGCTTCCTTCAGATTTGCCAGGATCAGAGCCAACGATTCCCTCCATCAGGGCTTGCAGAGTTTCAAAGTTAACAGAATTTTCCTGATGAGATGAACAGTCAGAGGATGAGAGGTGGGCTGCGGAAGGACATCTGGAGCCGGTAGTGTTACTGAACCAGCGCGTCTTTAGTGGTGGTGACGGTGGAGTTGGCTGCCTTTGCCCAGCCACGGGCTTGATTGTTCTGTTCCTGTAAAATCAGAGAAACATGGGCTCTGCCATCAGTCACCTCAGAAAGGACCCAGGTGGCATTTGGTTTGCAGATTTTCCTAAATAATGGACCCTTTGGCGTACACATTGTTGGCTTAGCGCATTTTCTTCTGACGTTGCACTAACACAGTCCTTGTTAACTTCATTTCTGTGTAGATGTTTCCATCCTCTGATGCGTGTTGGAGTGTGGTGTTTCAGGTAGCTGACTAAGCAGGAAGTGAAGGATGGGCCTGCTTTAGGCAGACACTGTGGAACGCGCCATCTCTCCTCTGTGTATGTGGGGGATGTTTCTTATCCGTTGGACTTGATGTGGCCAGGCTGTTTTCTGATAGCTTTGTTTTTTCTCTTTCCTGAAGGCGTCTTTCCTAATTACAAGTGTTGATCTTTAAAACTGACCTTGCTATGTCATTGCTTGCTCTGGCTAGATTTTCCTCCTTTACCCCCTGGGTTGTTTAAGGACTTCTTGTGTATTGGATGAAAGCGTTAGGTCGCTCAGAAAAGCAGATGTATGATTTAGAGGTCCCAACAATCCCATCACCCAGAAATGATGAATGCAACCATGTTTCCGATGTTCGTGTGTTCAGACGTGTGTGTTTACCATGCACTCTGCTGGCACGCACTGCGTCCTGCGCTCTGCTCCGGCTGTGGAATTCCCTGCCTGTGTGTGTCGACTCGGCTGATTCGCTTGATGAGTTCATCCTTCCAAGTCCACCAGTGTGAGCTGACATCATCTTTTAAAACACTTTTAGCTGTAAGAGCCTCCTGACATGTCTCGTTAGTGTTAAGTCGTTGATGTTATGCATCCGTGTTAGAAAATGTGCTGCGACAAAAGCCCTTATAAATATTCCTTGGCTCATGTCTTTGATTCTTTGGAAAGGTTTTTGTATGTATTTATGTTTGATTCACAAAATCAGGCGAGAGTCCTCTGTCCCAATGCCCTGTCCCAATGCCCCTGTCCCGATGCCCCTGTCCCAATGCCCTGTACCAGTGCCCTGTACCAGTGCCCTGTACCAATGCCCTGTACCAATGCCCTGTACCAGTGCCCTGTACCAATGCCCCATCCCAATGCCCTGTCCCAATGCCCCGTACCAGTGCCCTGTACCAGTGCCCTGTACCAATGCCCCGTCCCAGTGCCCTGTACCAGTGCCCTGTACCAGTGCCCTGTCCCAATACCCTGTCCCAATGCCCTGTACCAGTGCCCTGTACCAGTGCCCTGTACCAATGCCCCTGTCCCAATGCCCTGTACCAGTGCCCTGTCCCAATGCCCCTGTCCCAATGCCCTGTACCAGTGCCCCTGTCCCAATGCCCTGTACCAGTGCCCTGTACCAGTGCCCTGTACCAATGCCCCGTCCCAATGCCCTGTCCCAATGCCCCTGTCCCAATGCCTTGTACCAATGCCCTGGCCCAGTGCCCTGTCCCAATGCCCTGTATCAATGCCCTGTACCAGTGCCCTGTACCAATGTCCCTGTCCCAATGCCCTGTCCAATGCCCCTATACTAATGCCCTGTATCAGTGCCCTGTACCAGTACTGAAGTCCCCGTGTTCTCGCCTGCTGGCTTTGGGAAGCTCACGGGTGGCTGTCCTCTGGCTTCCCTGTCAATGTCGCCTTCTGAGAAGCCTTCGCTGCACCTCCTCTGGCTGTCTCCCACAGCTCTCCATCATGATTGCACCTCTGTCACCAAGCCCTGGACTCCCGTCTTTTTCCTGTGGCTTGGAAGGCTGCCTGCCCATTGTTGAATGAGTACAAGTGACTGGTTCGAAACGAATGCTTTTCTTCCATTTCCACTCTTATCTTTGGGAAGATTTCTGTACCCTACCACAAAGCAGTTTTTGCTTTGTTTTGTTTTTTCTCTCTGAGTTGATAGGCAGACTGTGCCCTAACAAGGTGAGAAAAACCATGACTCCTGTCACCGACTCTTGCAGAGGCTCAGGTGGCTGCAGGCATGGCTGGGTTTGTGTTGACACTGTTGCAAGAAATCTGTCTTTGTGTGTCCAGGGCTGGCGTACTCTCTGAGCGGCACGTTTGCTGGCAGGTGAGGGTCCCAGTCAACAGCTTGCTCTTTCCCAGCAAGTTTACTTAACAACCGAGGGATTGTTCCCAACAAGCTGCCTTGGGTCCCAGGCCCTTCCTTGGGCCTTTCCAGGTTCCTGTGACCCTGGAAGGCAGGAAGAAAGAGAGGAAGGCAGCATTGCCAGCCCTCACTGCCCATAGCTACTGTTGGCTACGTGCCAAGCCTCTGGGAACCTTGCTATGCGTTGCTGATGTTGTTTGTGGGGACGACTTGCAAAGCAATACTGCTTTGATTGTGGAAGGAGGACCCAACGGAGAAATGGTTGTGGAAACAGGAAGTTGTACAAGCACTGAAGTAAAGGGGCTTTAACCTGCTACCTCTGACCTTCCCTTTGCCCTTACATTGGAGTAGCCTGTGCTTCCCTGGTTTCAGGGGCATCACCGGGCAGTGGGCTCTAAGTGTGAGCAGAAGCCATGACACTGTAGTCAGAGCACTGAGCTGAGCTTGGCAGCATGGCTGCTCTCCCAAGCCCTTCTGGGCAGAGCGGCGGCTCCTCCCTCAAGGGTGCTGGCCTTGAGCCACGGTGCTGTTACCCTGTCATCTTGTGAAGGAGCCAAATTTCCAGGAAATCTAATTTCTTGACTGGCATTTGTCCACCTAGAGACCCAGTGTGGTGATGCTTCTTGGCTGAATTTTTGGCAGGTGGAGGACTGATAGCAGAGGGTGGGGAGGCGTGTGTCCTCCATTTCCAAGACATCCAACCTCCACCTGTGGGCTACAGGCTCCCTCAACCCCGTCTCCCTCAACTGACCATTCTGCCCATTGTTTGCTGTGTGACTCCAGACCATCTGCTCAATCTCTCTGAACTTCACAATTCATAGTCTGATGGTAACTTTTATAGTGAGATCACACTCCCAAAGTCAACGGGTACAGAACTCAGTGTACAATGTGTGGTCATGCCACCTGGACTTGAACCTGAATGAACTCCTGGTCCTTCCCAAGAAGCCTGACACCAAGCTAAGACCCTTTTCCTGACAGCTGCCTTCTTGTATCTGACATTTGCTGTGTCCCTACAGCAGGTGTGCCTGTCTGGGGAGTGGGGCTAGAGTGCCAATCCCAGGGTTCTGGTGAGGGGCAGTGGGCATGGGATGAGAACAGGGCTGTAAGGGAGAGGACCACAGTCAGGAGAGAGGCCAGAGAACCCTCAGGAGGCCAGAAGGATGTTGCATCCCAAGAGATTCTAATGGTACCAGGAATTCCAAGGCAGGCAAAGAGGGCCTGTGTCAGTGGCAGTGCAAGCTGGGCAGAACCAGAGGAAGGCACATGAACTGCCGGACAGGGAAGTCCAGCTGGGCTGCTCCCCAGCCCAGTGTGTGGCAACTCCTGCTTTCTGTGTCCTCTGCAGCATGGAACCTGTGCAGCCAGAGAGGACATCTGGAGAGGGGAAGGGGAAAGGCAAGGGAGGACAGAGAGCAGAGGGAGAGGAGGTGAGTGCAGACACCAGGGTGCAGAACATACCAGAACAACTGTCCTGTGCAGAGGCTGGTGACAGTGCTTGCTGTGTGCAGGGGCCCAGGGCTGCAGGAGCAGTGTAGGGCGAGGAGCGGAGGATGCTGGGAGCTGGACGGGTAACAGGCGCCTCCGGTGGTGTTTTCCAGAAGGCAGGGCTTTCCCAGACTCCCCGATAAACTTCTCCTTCCAGCTCATTGGGCAGTATTGCTGCATAGGCTTTGTTGCATTAATCCTGGGTAGTTGGGTGGAGAAGTGAAAGGTCACGTTAACATAGCCACGCAGGTCAGGAGACGGGAGGGGTATTGAAGGGACACCAAGGAGCATGGGAGCCCAAGGGACGCTTGGTGTTGGAAATACAGCATGGAGGGGACTGGGTGTGGAGGCATGGAGGTGGCCAAGCATGGGGCTATTAGCTGGCTGGGCGTAGGGGACAAGCAGCTGGCTGAGCTGGCTTGTGGCCAGGCATGGGAATGAGGAGGTGGCCGAGGTGGGACTAGGGACTCTTTGGGCTTGAGGCAAGGAGGTGGTCAGGCAGGGTGACTAGGAAGCTTCCTGACATGGGGACATGCAAGTGTCCGTGCATGGGGCAGGGGCATGACCCAGTGTGGGACTAGGTGGTGGCAGCCATGGGCAAGGAATTGGCCAACCATTGGGAAAAGGAGTTGTCTGGGCATGGGGCTAGGAAGTGGCCAAGGTAGGACTAGCATGTTGCCAGGCACGGGGCAGGGAGGTAGTAGGGCATTGGGACAAGGCACAGACCTGGTATGAGGTCGTGAATGTAGCTGATTCAATATGGGTGATTGCTCCCCCCAAAAGACAGAGTACTCTGCCTTCCAGGCAGCAGGAGGGGGCCAGGGGCTGTGGGCATGGTGAAGGCTGAGGACAGAAGACCTGTCATTAGATGTATCGAAGAAGGATTAGCCGAGGGGAGCTCTCCCTAGAGGGGAGAGGCAGCTGCCTCTCAGGAGAGGGTTGGGGTTCTGAAGCCTGTGCGAAAGCCAGTTCACCCAGCTCCATCTTTATCTTGCAAACAATGTCAACCAGGAATTGAGCTCCAAAGTCCTGTGGAGCAGACCTTGTTGGGAACACAGATCTGCACTGTGCAGCCTGGGGCTTGGATGGAGTGCAGGGCGCACTCTTGTCTGTTGGACCCTAAGTAGTGATGCGGGCTGGCCAGGGCCACCACTGTGCAGGCTGGGGCTTGGATGGAGTGCAGGGCGCACTCTTGTCTGTTGGACCCTAGGCAGTGACATGGGCTGGCCAGGGCTGCCATCAAGCTGGGCTCTGAGAAGGCGCTGGCTCCTTCCCGAGCTCTTAGTTTAGGCTCACACAGAGCTGGAGGTTGTCACGAGAGCATGAGAACAGAAAGCGGTGCATGGAGGCGTGGAGACAGATGCGTGGGTGGTGTGGAAACAAGGCTGCTGGGTGCCAAATATTGAAATCTTTTTTCTCAGGCTTTTGCAACCCAAGTCTATAAACTGCCTATAGGAACACAACATGGCATGTTACAGACCACCCAGTGCCTAGGTCTCAAGTTTTTAATTTAGGAAAATGCATTTGTGAAACACTAAAAATAATCAGACAGAAATAGTGGAGCACAGCTGTTGTCACCATCAAACCCACTGCCGCCAGCGACAGGAGTAGAAAACGCAGCAGAAACCATGCCCGGCGAGCCAGTCAGCTGACTCCCCCGTCGTCACCAGCAAGTGCGAGAGATGGCTGCAGGCTCTGCGAGTGCCTTGTGTGCTCACCTCATTCTGGCTTGAGCTGAGTCAGCCTTGAGCCACATCTGATGCCCCACATCTGCCTGTAGTTCTCCAAGGCATGCTTGCATCCATGCCAACCTGTGCACATCACTGCTGCCTCTGCTCTGGCATCTGCTTCCTTGTAAATGCTGCTACATTCTGTGGCACTGTCTTCCCATCCTACAGGTAAGAGAGCCTCAGGCCTGCTGCTGCCCTTCTAACCTTCATTGCTGCAGCCACTAGCCGGAGTGGTGCTGACAGTAACTGTTACCCTGCGTAAGCCCTGCTGGGGATGGCCTGGGCCTGGGCGTGTGGCCTGCAGACACCACCGACCTCCTGCTTAAGCTGCTGCTCCCGTCAGTAGTCATAGCTACTCATGCTGTGATGGGGGCACGTTGGGAAGTGCTGGCAAGGAGAGACAAGTGGTCCCTGAAGGTCTGTGGGAACAAGGAGGCCAGGTGGTACATAGATGCAGCTGTGGGACGCAGTCATGCTAGGATGGCACCGAAGACCCTGGTCTTCTGAAGTCCTGACCACATGGTTTCAACATCCATCCTCCCAAGCAGAGTTCCTCAAACCGACTGGGCTGGGCTGACTTCCCCTTTGTCTCGGCTGCACCTGTAGGGCAATCTATGGGACTGTTCCCCACCCTAGTCTCTGGAGTCCTCAGGTGGGCAGAGCTCCCAGCCAATGGCAGTGAAAGCCCAGGGGACTGAAGCTGGGAGTTGGGAACCCATCTCGGTCACCCGCTACTGCTGCCTAAGATTTGTGTTAGCAGGAAGCTGGAGTCAGGGCCTGAGCTGGGAGTGAAACTCCTGAGCTGTGATGTGGGACGTGGCCTCCCTAATGGGCATAAGCTCAAGACCAGTGTGCCCTGGGGCTGGAGGGACCACTGCCCTCAGGCGGCCTTGGCCTTCAGCTTCAGCACTGGGTCTTTTTGTGCCTCTATAAAAACCCTGTCCTCTCTTCCTATAAAGTTCATAGGAAAGGCAGATTATGTGCAGATTTTAAAATGTTCTGCACTAAAAAAATCCATATATTTTAATTCCATGTTCTGCCCACTTTCTGGAGCCCTCGTGCGTGCACACATACACCCTACTGGTTCTGTTTCTCTGGAGAGCCCAGACTCATACAGAAGGCACTGTGAGGTCTTTTTGAGTAATGCTCATCAGATGTATTCCTAGACAGAGCAGTTAGACCCAAATCTGACTTTGGCAGGAGTGTCTGGAGAGTTTATAGCATAGGCTATGGTTTGATTTGTGTTTCGTTTGAAAAGCGTTGATTTCTGAGTCAGAGAGAGAGACAGATCCACTCCCCAAGCACCATCCATGCTGGGACTGCACTGCTCACAACTGCGATTGAGACATGTAACTTGGGCCTCCTATGTGGGTGTCAGGGACCCAGTGTCCCGTGTCACTGTTTGCTTCTTCTCTGGGTCCCTTGCCAGGAAGCTGGACTTGAGAGCTGGAGCCTGGAGTAGAACTTGTAGTCTGCTGCGCAATGGGGAGTGGTGACTGCTGGCTTAGATGCTATTCTGATTGGTATGTTGGGAGACATTGGGAGGGCTGGGTGGTGTGTGGGGAGGCTGAGGGCTGCAGGCGGCAGGGTCCTTATCCAGCTGGAAATGGAAGTGAGGAGGAGAGATGACAAGCCGGATGAGATCCAGGCCTGGTAAATGGGTATGAGGGAGGCAGGGATGCCTGGTGGTGGGAAGGGATGATGGGGTTGAGGCAGAAGATCGGGGAGAGGGCGTGCTATGTTGGCAGGAGGCCCTGGGACATTTGGAAGGGACAGAGCAGTGAGATGGGGAAGCCTCTTGGTGGTGCTTGACGTGAGTGGAACCTGTGTGCCACTGAGCATGTCTGCCCGTAGGTCAGTCATGAGAATTGCGTAGCCTGGCATGTGCCTGGGTGAGGTCTGTTGCCTAGGGGTGCGGGCACAGGGAGATGCTGTCAGGGTGGCAGAGGGACCCTTCAGTGCCTGTTGCCAGTGTGTAGCACAGGGGTAACTACCATGTCACATCAGCCTAACCAGCCCAGGAAAAGGGACTTGTCTTTGCCGGGAGACCCTGTGCCCAAAGGCCAAGAATTTGTTGCTTAGGCGGAGGCTGTGGGAAGCAGGAATGGTCTCCCTGGGTGTGTGCTCCTGCGCAGACACGCACACGTGTTCATGCAGAGCGGCCTGTCTTCTTACTTAGCAGCACGTATCTCACTTGAGACTCACAGCCCCTCTGCTCGCCACCTTGGGCCGGCCTTACTGTTGCTATCGACAGAGAAGACTGAGGACAGGCTGGACAGACTTTGCTGGGGATGCAGATGTGGACGCTATCCTGGGATGGCACACCCAAGGCCAGACAGGCTCCTGGCTTTCCAGCCTGGCCGGCCCTGGCATCTCCTGTGTTCCCAGGCTGACCAGCCTCCCAGCAGGACTCTGCCACCAGGGTTATAAATGTGTCTGTCCGGGTACATTATCTAAATGGTTATGTATCTCCCTGGGTAATGGCAAAAGTAAAAACCGCTGCTAGCTCAGTGAATAAATCCTTGGTGCTGATCAATCATTGCATGGCGTCGATGCCTTTAATAGGCCCAGTTTACACGGAGCCTTGGCAGGCTGCTCCATCTTCTAATTGCAGATGGAGAATGGATGCCGATCTCAGCTGTACCATAAAAACGTAAACTCTAGGTGACTTAAATGCTCATGGGCTCTGCTCTCCATACAGCATTCACTTCCATTCCCTGTTTAGACGAAACTGCTCTCCTGTGAGGCGCTAACTTTCACAACATGGGCTTCAGGGCTTCTCCCAGTCGCTACCCCAGTGCACCCCAAAGCCTTGGCTTCCCCAGGTTTCCCTGTCAGCTCCATCAGCAGTGGCCAGCCTCCTGAGTGCCGTGTTGTCGCTGCACATCCCTAAGTGCCCTGAGTTACTGCCCTTTGGGTGCACTCTGCTCCTGTGCGCTGAAGGGCTCAGCAGCCGCCAGGAGGGCCAGCCCCACAGGTATGGCTGGTCCTGGAGGGCTGGAAGCGGGGCAGGAGTACCGGTTGACCAGGTGGCCTGACTGGCATTCCTGATGAGCTAGCTGAGCATGGCTTCTTCTGCAGGAACTCTGACTCCCCAGTGTGGCTCACTTTGAAGGATTCCTGTCCAGGGCCCGGCCGTGGTGCATACATGAGATTATTACAGGATCCAGGCAGGCTGTGTGAGTGTGTCTGTTTTTAGTTCATATTCAGCGATAATAAGATATGATGAAAGAGGCACCAGAAAACCCTGTCTTGCGACGGGCCCTGACGTTTTGCCCTTAAGAGTTGCAGTTCTTTGAGGTGTTAGGCACAGACACCTATTTTAAAATCCAGATAGGAAGGCTGGATTTGACTCAGTCATCTCTTAGTTGAGCACGTGGAAGTGCTGAGTGTTAGCGATAAGATGATACCACCCAGTGCACTTGTGCTAGGGCCCGTGGAACAAAGGCCAGACTTGACATGTGGTTTCCCAGGCCAGGGGCACTTGCAGCCTGGACACAGCTCCTCTGGAAGTCATTGGGAAAGTAACTGAGGCAATGTGGTGCGTACCAGGCTGTGTTGGCTGAGGAAAGCCAATTATACTGGGAACTCTAAGTCCAGTGCAGGGTGGTGGGACTGCTGGGCAGTGGTGGAAAAAGGAAAGAGTAGCCTGTGGTTGAAGGTTCCTCAGAGAGCTAGAAAAAGTTGAGCACAACACCCCTAGCACCCCCAGATCCTCTGCTTCTGGCCCGTCCAGCTCCCCAGGAATTCTAGGAGGATACTGGCAGTGTGCTGGGGTGAGGGGCAGAAGTACAAGTCACAGAGGTCCCCTGCCATTCCTTTGTGTAGATGACAGTTGCCGAGAGAGAGCCAGTCCTCCCAGGAAAATAATGACCAGGCCCTGTGTTTCCGTGCATCTGCACTGATGTGGTTCTGTTTCGCAGATACAGCCTGAGCTTTTCAGAGACATAAATCAGGTGGAGGGGGCAGGGGCAGCCCTTGGCAGGCTGACCCTTCTTTATGGACAGTGAGTGGCTGCTTCAGGGTGTCATCTGTCTGCAGAGAAGGCTCAAAGTCATTTGTAAGAAAGAGTTTCAAAGCACGTCAGGGTGCCCCCTTCCCCTCCCTGCACACCTCTCTGTTGTGGGAAGGATGCTGGGACAGCGAGGAAAGAGGGGCGAGAGTGAAGGAAGAGACTTCAGCACCTGTAGGTCCCTCCCTCTGCACTGTGGGATGGGTGCCTGCTACTGGCCTGCCTACCTTGGCTCCTGGACCCTGCGCGCACCCAACATCAGTGAGTCAGGTCTCTCCAGGGAAGAGGAACCAGGCCCAGCATGGCAGTGCAGGGTCACCTCCAGGACAAGCAGGTGGCCATCCAGGTGTCTGATGTTAGGGACCTGAGAGGAGGAGCAGGCAAACCTGCTCAGGTGGTTTAATGACCTCTGTGACTCACACTAGGGCCTCTGCATGCTTGAGCCTTGCTTTGCACAAAACCTGCACTCCGGGAGTCTGCAGGAGTGCTTGGCAGCTCATATCGATAGAGCTGAAATGCAAGTACAGTGAGAGCAGATGAGGGTCTCTCAGGCTCAGAACCTGCTTCTTGGGCCTGGGTGGGCCTTGCTCTGTCTGAGCCTGCAAAGTGCTAAAGCTGCCTGCGTGATTCTCCATCGAACAGGGCCTGTTCCGTGTCCCTGCAAGTCAGGCTGTCCCCTCTCCATTCTCACACCAGGTTTGTCCCAGAAGGCCCTGGAGCTGGGCAGCCAGGCACCTTTGTGGAGGCTGGGACCCCACAGGAGCGCAAGCGCGTGCCCTGTTTACCGGGAGGCTCTCCCTGGACGCCGAGCCCGCTGCACTGCATCTCCCTTGAGGCTCTCCCTGGACGCCGAGCCCGCTGCACTGCACCTCCCTTGAGGCTCTCCCTGGACGCCGAGCCCGCTGCACTGCACCTCCCTTGAGGCTCTCCCTGGACGCCGAGCCCGCTGCACTGCACCTCCCTTGAGGCTCTCCCTGGACGCCGAGCCCGCTGCACTGCACCTCCCTTGAGGCTCTCCCTGGACGCTGAGCCCGCTGCACTGCACCTCCCTTGAGGCTCTCCCTGGACGCTGAGCCCGCTGCACTGCAGCTCCTTTGAGGCTCGGCTGCTTGTTGATGCTGAGCCCACTGTGCTGGCAGCTGCTCTGAGGCTCGGCTGCTTGTTGGCAGGAGTCTGGCCCCAAGGAGGAAAAGGGCACTCAGGTGGCCTGGCAACACAAGTGTGATTCCCCAGACTCCTGCTAAGCTCTCCTGCCACCCTTCTCTGCCCTGGGGACTGAGGCTGGCTTGAGGAAGGGAGGCAAGCTCTGGGAAGTGTGTGCTGGGCCCTGGCTCTGCTGCCTGCCTAGTACGGTCCACCTGGGCTCGGCGGCCTCTCTGCTCAGAGGGGATGAAACCATGGCACCTTCCTCAGTAGAGAGGTGAGAATCAGGAAGGCCTTGTGGAAGGCCCTCCCCACACTCGCACACACATCAGCTAAATGTAGCCTGCCTTGGGATTCTTAGCAAGAAGACAGTGTCAGGTCTCCATGTGGATGGAGGGGAGCCCCCTGGGCAATGTCCATTTCTCTTGTGTTTGCCCTTCCTATGTGGGCAGCCGGCTGCTGGCAAGGCTCGTTTCTGCTTGGTTTTCTGTCTCCTGTGGCAGGAGATGGTCTCCCTGCAGGATATTTCTGGAGAGCCATCATGGAGCGCTCTGCTGCTCCCCAGTCTGGCTTGGTCTGCCCAGGCAGACACGCTGGGACTGCAACTGCACCCACACAGCCCCTGTGATGGTGCCTTGTTAGTATAGAGCTGAGCGTGTGAGATCTCACTGTGCACCTGTCAGCCACTCAGACTTGAGGATCTTAGTACTGATATTCCATTAACATGGAAGAGGCCAGAGGGACAGGATCAGGGAGAGCCAGACTGAAGTGTGACTGACTCTAAGTCAATGCCTTATGAACCCCACTGCTGATCCCTGGCGCCAGGGGGCCCGGGATCTAGGATGATTGGCTGCATCGTAGCTCAACATCAGATCTGTGTGCACCCAGGAGAGAAGGGCAGCAGGTGTCATGCAGGGCCGTCAGCCTAGGGAGAAGTTGAGAATAGCATAGTCCCAATTGAGGTTTCTGCCCCAGAAGATTCGAGTCCCATGGCTGCTGACTTACACCTGGAAATGCCACTGCCATGCCTGGGCTGGGACACTTCTACATCCATGTGGATGTTTTGTCTTCAAACGACATCTCCTTCCTTGTTCTCTGCCTCTTCCCAGAGCTCCCGTAGAATTCAGACCCTTCTTTCTGAAACCCCATCCATGATTGTAGTAGGAGTGGAAACGGACTGGAGTTAAAGGAGTTGGAAGAAGAATGTTTTCCTGTTTCATGGTGACAGAAATAGTGAGTCTGTGACTCGGGGTCTGGTGTACATGTGGTGTGTGTTCGTGAACTGACATTCCCCCCGAGGCCTGGAAAGCGCGATAGGGAACAGAGGAACCCAGGGGGCTGTGTGGCTCCCACAGGAGGGGCCTGTGACCCATGCAAAGCTTTTCAACTCACTTCTTTGAAAGTGAAGTAATTTCTCAGCATGATGAAATCCTCGGAGCAGCCTGCTCCACACCATTTGACTCGGTGAGTTGAGAACTTGGCGCAGGATTGAACTTTGGGACTATCTGTAACCAAGAAACAGATGAAAAGTGTTTGCATTGCGTGTGTCTAAACTTGTGCAATTGTGAGGTCAAATTCTTTCTAAAATTTTTTGAGTTTGCAGGATCTCGTATATTGGGACTATTATCCTGCCTGCTTGTACAATCACTAATCACTGGCTTAGTCAATCCCTGATGTCGTCATAGGCCATGCCAGGGCCACGGCTGAATGCCAAAGTTGCCAGAACACAGCAGGTGCCCTGGGGAGGCCCGGAGGCTGAATGAGAAAAGCCAAAGCTGTTTCCAGGAAGCCGTGGATTCATCTGGTTCTCTTGGCATTTCACCTTGGCCCCATGGTTTCCATTCCTTGCTCATTAACAACATGAGTTTGGCCCACTGTGTTGGGCAACACCCAGCCCCTACAGGTGCTCTGTTCTGCTAGCAGGATCAGACCGGAGCCAGCTGGGGCCACAGAGAAAACTGCCATTGCTTGTTTGCAGGGCATGCCTGGCCCCAGATGCTGCCCTGGGTACCCACTCACCCCGTGCTGTGTCCTCCATGCAGTCTTGTGTGAGATGGCTAATGGTTTACCTGTTTTGGAGGTGGGTGACTTTCCCATATCCTACCTCTGGTATACAGTGAAGTGCTTTCATAAGGGTAGGGCCCCAACACCCTAATGCTCTCCCTTCCCCGACACCTGCTTTGGTGGGAAGAAGGGGGCAGAGAAAGCAGAGTAGGGCTAGGGGCATGTGTTGCAGGGGTACCTCCATTCTCCTAGGGAGTTCAGAAGGAAGGCCCAGGCCACTACAGGGGTGGGAGGGGTGAGGGAAAACTGTGCCCTAGGGTTTTCCTGCTGAGGACACAGCCACTGGGCATGGAGGACCTGTGGCCATGCCACTCCTCCACTGCAGCCCCTTCCCAAAGGGGGAAAATATGATTACTTTGTCGTAGATAATTTAACTGAAAACATAATTCCTTAATACACTTTTGAAATTGTTAATTAAAAATGCACGCCCAACAATCTTTTTACTAAGTATCTCAAATGGCAGATAAATTACATCTTCTGCCTTGAATTCCCCTTGGTGGGATACATTATCACAGGCAGAGAAACAGCAGAAGGGCCCTGAGATGTGAACTAGGGAAGGCTGAGGGGAGAGCCTCGGACAGGCGGGCTATTTCCTGTCTGCGTTATGAGCAGTGCCTGTGATGCCCTTGTCTGCTCCAGCCTTTCTCTCTTGTACAGCTTGAATAGAGCCCTGGCCAAGGCTGGAACACGCTTGTGTGAGATGTTGAGGAGGCTTCCAGGAGTCCCAGAGCACTCGCCCTCCCCAGCCTTGGGCGTGCTGGGCTGTGCTGCTGTGTGCCCACACAGAGTCCAGAGGTGGGAGATACCCCGGGACTCCTGTTTCCCAGGAACTAAGCAAGGTACTGCCCTAGGCATGCTGCATGGACATGTTGGGAAAATGTGTTTCTGCGAAGTGAACAGCAAGCTTGTCAATTTACTCATAAAGAAAAATTGATGTATTAAAATACATTTCATGTGAAGCCTTCTTGGGAATCTTCCAGCAATTTTTAATTCCCATATCCTCTCCCTCTCTCTTTCTTCTCCCATCAAACATAGGCTCTAGGGCCAGTAAGTTACTTGGCTGGGTGGGCCACATCTGGCACAGGTGAGGCGAGGGCATGTCACGGGCAGCAGCCCCGAGACCATTGTCGCCATGTCTTGGATCTTTGCCAATTCCTTTGAGTTCCCCACATGAAGAACAGCAGTTGAGGGCCACACATCCCATCGTCCCCTGTGTCTGTGAGAAAGGAGTTGCTGTCCCAGCAAAGTGAAAAGTGCTGTAGAGCCAGGCAGAGCAGCCTGGCTCTGGAGGTGGGGTAAGGATGCCAGAGCCAGGCAGTCCCCATTGAATCCAACTGCACCTGCTGTCAGCCAGTGAGCCAATAGGAGCTCCCTCAGTTACCTTCTGCCTCCTTATTTCAATACATTTACAAATACTTTCAATTGAAAGACAAAGAGACAGATCTTGATTGTCTGATTCAATCCACAAAGGCTGAGTCAGACTGAAACTGCAGGCTAGGAGCTCCCTCCTTGTCTACCATGTTGGTGGGAGGGACCCACGTCCCTGAACCTCTGTTCATTGCCTCTCAGTGTGTGCACCAGCTGGAAGGTGAATCAGAGGCAACCCAGGAACCTCAACTTGGGGTGTGAGCGTCCCAAGGTCTGCCTGAAACTACTGTGTCATACCCCTGCCCCATGTTTCTTGATTTTTAAAATTAAAAACAACTCCAGATTTGTTTCAGTATTGATATGGGAGGCCTGGCATTTAGTAAGTAGTTATGTAAACATTACAACATATTCTGAGGTTGTTTTAAGAGAACACAGATAACAAGCAGGTCCCTTGAGTAGAGGGCACAGGGCAGGAATTGGTCTCTGTGTCCCCACCCCAGGACAGACATCTGGACACGAGTCTCACGCAGGAGCTGGCCTCGAGCCAGACAGGACCTTCAGGGGCCCTCATTGTGGTACAGTGGGGTCAGCCGCCATGTGTGATCCCATGTTGGAGCACTGGTTTGAGTCTTCCAGTCCAGCTCCCTGCTGACGTGCCTGGGAAAGCAGCAGAGGGTGATCCAGGCACTCAAGCCGGAGTCCAGATGGTATTCCAGGGTGTCTGAGTTGGCCTGGTCCAGTCCTGACAACTGCAGCCATTTGGAGGAATGAACCAGAGGGTCTGTCTGTGAGTGTGTTTGTGTGTGTGTTGTCTTTCTCTGCCTTTCAAATAAATAGTAAAAAAATGAAAGGGCTTTTTCTTCTGACTTTTGTTGTTGATTCTTTGGATGCCAATTTTTTAATTGTTGTTTCCATGGCACATTTAGCAGTCATCTCCACAGGCCATTGGCACATTTTTTAAAAAAAGATGTATTTATTTTATTTTAAAGTCAGAATTACAGAAAGAGGGAGAAAGGGAGATAGGAGTCTTCTATCCACTGATTGAATTCTCAAATGGCTGCAAGGGGCCAGCCTGAAGCGGGGATCCAGGAGCCTCCTCCAGGCCTCCCACGCGGTGCAGGGTCCCGAGGATTTGGGCCGTCCTCCTGTACTTTCCCAGGCCACAGGCAGGGAGCTGGGTCAGAAGGGATGCCAGCACCGAAGGTGGAGGATTCGCTTGGTATCAAACCACCCTGTCCCTCTCGCCCAAACACCGGGTGAGAGAGCCTGAGTGCGAAGAATCACCACACATGGCATCTTTTTGCACCCAGCACCTCCTCTGCCTCACTCTGCTCATCTCACCAGTGAAAGAGGCAGCCATTAGTCTGGGCTGCAACAAGGAGAAAAAACATTTTTCAGGGTTGCCAGGCTCTCAAGTGGGCCAGTATGAAAAATGATCACTTTGTGTGTGTGAATAAAATTGTACAGTTTCTTGTTAGAGTTCTTACTGCACTTGGTGTTGTTGCAGGGAGGAGGATCAAAGGTTACGACACACTCCTCTACTGCGTTGCTTTTTCCGACAGGAGGAGGTTGCAATAATTAGTTTTACTATAATATGTGGGAAAAAAATGCTACTCATTAGTCCTGCAACAGCTTGAAAGGTACAAACGTTCCAGACGTCGCCAATGAACATTTTCAGTCAATGTCGGGTAATTTGCATTTTGTAAATGTGATCGTATGTGTGGGACTGGATGCTGGAAACCTTTCCAGGCTGTGGCAGAAAGCACAGCAGGGCACGGCCTTGACACTGACTGTCCGAGTCAACTGTCGATTTGTTTTAGAGATGGCTCTGCAGTGCCTAGAAATTAATAAGTAATTTTCTTGGTGACAGCCTGAGGCAACTGAATGAATGCTTAAATTGAAGCCATATGCAGTGTGGGAAGAGGCAAATGATTTTCACACAGTGGGGCTGTGTGGTGGGTAGGGGATCTGATGGGAATTTTCCTGTTACCCTCATTAACTCAGAGCTGGGGTGTCATCATCCTGCCAGAAGATGAGGGAATAAACATCCCAGCGGCCACAGGAGTCCCCCGTGCCAAATTGGAATCGCAGTGTGAGATGGTGTTCACTTTCCCCGTGAGCTACCCTGCGACCTTCCCGCAGGCATTCCACCTGGACGGCTCACCTGCAGGTACTGGGTCTGGCTGCATGGGCTTGCAGGCAGAGCGAGAAGGCCCTGACCAGGGGCTTCCTCAGCTTGGAATGCAGCATTGACAACTCCAGGAGCCTGAGGGGGCAGAGTGCAGATCCACCTGAGATGGTGTGTGGCGGGTGAGAGCTGAGCACGGGCCCAAGTGCCAGCCGTCGTACACACTGTCAGTCTATAGGACCGTTCCCACTAACCCTGACCCTGTCAGATCCTCTGAATGGAGACCAACCCGACACAGCTTGCCCCAGGGACTGAAAAAGCCCTTTCTCTTCTCAGGAATTTGTGCTGGTGCCCTTGTGCGTGCTACCTTGTGAGTTGATAGACGTGTTGGAAGTAAGGGAGGAGTGATCATATCCCGCTATCCTGGGCAGTGTTTTCTAGATAAATAGCCCAAAGTATGGGCACAGTCCAAGACACGTGAAACTCTTGAGATTTTCACTTAAAGATTCCACTTCTCAACTGTGCGTGAAACGAAAGTGTGTCACTGTCCAAATTACAACATCGCATTGAGAGCCGTGGCCACGCCCGTGTTCCCATCACCTCAGAGACGACGCTGTCCGTACAGCAGGCTGAGCAGCTGATAGAACGCATGGCAGCTCCCAGGCAGCAGAACATCTCTAGTACTTAGCAAGTTATTCATTCACATTCTACATTTTAAATTCTATTTATTTAGGTTGGGGTAGATGTAATCTAATCCTTGAATATTGTGGATACCAACTGTTGGATATGAAAACAGTAATAGTTTTTTTTTTATTAAAAACATGCAATAATTATAGCAGGTGTGTAAAATATCAAAGTGTATACAGGAAAGCAGTATCCCATGATCTGTTCACCCTGAGATAATTATAATTTACATTTGAAGTATATAATTTGGGTCTGTTATGTTATGCACAACTACCGTGTTTCAGCCATAATCATACAGCGTTTGCTCTCTTGTAACAGCCTCTTGCTGAGGTATTGCTTAACATTCTTAATGATTATTAAGGTTTTCTTAAAAAAAAAACTTGAGCCTGAAACACACTTATGAGTTGTGTGGGCAGAAACAAGACAGCATCCTCACCGTGCTGGACTGTCCCCCACTGAGCCCTGTCCTCACCGTGCTGGACTGTCCCCCACTGAGCCCTGTCCTCACCGTGCTGGACTGTCCCCCACTGAGCCCTGTCCTCACTGTGCTGGACTGTCCCCCACTGAGCCCTGTCCTCACCGTGCTGGACTGTCCCCACTGAGCCCTGTCCTCATCACTGTGCTGGACTGTCCCCCACTGAGCCCTGTCCTCACCGTGCTGGACTGTCCCCCACTGAGCCCTGTCCTCACCGTGCTGGACTGTCCCCACTGAGCCCTGTCCTCACCGTGCTGGACTGTCCCCACTGAGCCCTGTCCTCATCACTGTGCTGGACTGTCCCCACTGAGCCCTGTCCTCACCGTGCTGGACTGTCCCCCACTGAGCCCTGTCCTCACCGTGCTGGACTGTCCCCCACTGAGCCCTGTCTCATCACTGTGCTGGACTGTCCCCCACTGAGCCCTGTCCTCACCGTGCTGGACTGTCCCCACTGAGCCCTGTCCTCACCGTGCTGGACTGTCCCCACTGAGCCCTGTCCTCACCGTGCTGGACTGTCCCCCACTGAGCCCTGTCTCATCACTGTGCTGGACTGTCCCCCACTGAGCCCTGTCCTCACCGTACTGGACTGTCCCCCACTGAGCCCTGTCTCATCACTGTGCTGGACTGTCCCCCACTGAGCCCTGTCCTCACCATACTGGACTGTCCCCACTGAGCCCTGTCCTCACTGTGCTGGACTGTCCCCACTGAGCCCTGTCTCATCACTGTGCTGGACTGTCCCCCACTGAGCCCTGTCCTCACCGTACTGGACTGTCCCCCACTGAGCATGGGCCTCTCTGTTACCTCCTGTCCTCACCCTGGTGAACGTGTCGTCCCTCAGCACTTTTTCTGTCACTTCCTGTCCACCCTGGTGGACCTGTCGCCCAGCTCAGTACTGTCTTCTCTGTTGCTTGCTTGCCCAGATGCACTGTTTGGAAGCAAGTCTCTGTGTGTACATCATTTCCTCCATAACTACGGGAGCCTGGAACTCCAAAATATAAGGGCTCTTTTATTAATTACACATTCAATGTCGCATTGTTTCGCCTACGAAAATAGCTATTGCTTCCTCTCATGAAACCATTAGTCACTGTTGAGTTTTTCCGAATTGGCTTTAAAACTTTTTTTCACATTTTGTTGGAATCAGGATCAAACAAAATCCATCTGTTGAAATCAGTCTGTGTCTCTTTGGAGTCTCATGGCCTCACTCTGCTTGTTGTGGCTTATGTATTCCTGTGGACTGTACTGTTCCCCACTGCCAGAGAGTGTCGTGGTGTAGCCTCACATGTAACTGTCCCCTCCGTAGTTCCTGTGAATGGACGGATAGCTGAGAGCCCTCCCGAGGCTCTGGTTTCAACCTACTTCATATATAATGTGATACGTTTCTGTGGTTGGGGCAAGGTGTTTCTGCCGCACAGCGTAACATGTTTCTGCCGCACAGCGTAACATGTCTGCTTGCTTGGTTTTGAGATGTTGATCATAGTAAGTGATTATTTGCTCGTTCATTACTTCATTGCGAGCTACAGAGTGGTGATATCCCACCTCTTTATTCCTCTGCACTTAATGGATGTAATACTTACATAGTTGGCAGTTTCCAAAAATGAGCAGTGGGTTCCTTAAAGAGAACAAATGCATGCTTTATGCTGTGAATTTGTAGAGTGTGTGTGAATCCTTTTTAGCTTGTAAATTGATCTCTGCCCACATTACCCCACACGTGTTCGGGGGAAACGTCCTTGGGTTGGCACCTGCGTGCTTCAAAGCCCAGTTCTGTGTTTTTCGTGCACTTGTTTTTGCTGTTTGCCATAACAAGATATCCCAGGCCTGAACTGTTCATTTTCTGCCCAGACCATTGGTGAAAGGATCTTTGTTGCGTTTATTGGCTGGCCACGAGAGATGTTGGTTGCTACTGGATTCCTCATCTTGTTGCTGTTGGGTTTCCAGTCTCCTCATTGGTTAGAGTTGAAGTAATTGAAATTGTCATGTTAAAGCGGTTGGTGGTTTCCTGTGCTAGCTGTGTTGTCCTGGTGAGCTTGTCTTTGGTTAACCTCAGGATCGTGCGAGGCTAACTCTCGGCCTGTTGGTGCTGTCTCTTTCTCGCTGGGTTTCCTCTCTAAGGGCTCCTCTTGATCTGGAATCTCATCCGTTCATTCACCCCTCCATGGCTTAGTGCTGGACTCTCATTTGCCGGGACCAGACTTTACTGGATTCATTTGTTTTTCTGGATATTTTTACTCTAGTTCTGCTCTCCTGTAAATGCTGCTGTGCCTATGAACTTTGGTTGTGAATCTCAATTTCCTGAGGAAAAATTCCTAAAATGTGATTTTTTCTGGGCCAAAGGGATAGGTTTTGGTGTGTTTTGCCAAGTTGGCTACCTCGTCTCCTTCCACCACTGTCGCTGTATTAGTTCTCTAGATTCATTCTGTGTTCCTGGCTGTCGGGATAGCTTCATTTGCATATTAATAATTGTGTTAGTAATGCTGACATGATTAAAATTGTAGTGAACATTTGTACATAAATTAGAGTTTTCAGTTCGCTTCATCACCCTGCATGACACTCCCCGAGCTAATTCAGAATTAGGCCTGTCTTGCGAACACTGTTCGTCTCCTCTTGCCACCAGGGAGTGAAGGCAGCTGAGGGCTCTGTGCCCTGGGAGGAGAAGCCTGTTTTCTGTTGTGGCTTTCTGTATGCATATACAATGGGTCTTCCAAAGAGCTTGAGGAAATTAACACAAACTATGCCCATACTGCCAAGGCAAGCTTTAATTCCATTTTCCATGAACTTTTTCGGACATCTGTGTGTGCATGTGTATACAGCAAATATACATAGATACGTGCACAACTGTGAAGTAGCCGCTTTTTAAAATGTACAGCTAGATGAAATTTCAACGTGATGAAAGCAATAATGGCCATTTTAAAATCAAGCTTGAACTATGCTGAAATTATTTTGAGTTGCATAAATGTAACCTTTTCATCCCCTGTCTTAAACTGTGTTAAGAAGTCAGAACTCCAGAATTGCGTATCATTTTGTATGGTAAAGTCCTCGTCTGTCTTCCATTGTCCAGGCGTCCTACCTGGAATGCTGACCTGGTTTATGACTTGTTTGCTCAGGGGCTGAGGTCCCAGGACTTGGACTTCACTTTACTGAATCATCCGTGCTTTGCGCATCAAAGCATGTGGAACAGTGATGCCGTTCTTCTCCCACTTCTTCTGGCTTCCTTGAACCTCTGCATATGGCTGAGGCCCTTCTCCCACGCAGCAGGCGGCAGGGATCCCACTCCCAAGGTGTTCATGTGTCCTAGGAAGGCGCGGGTGACCCTTCTGAAGCAGACGTGTCTTCCAGGTGTGAGAACACCAAGTGGATGGACACACGATACTTGGCTCACAGCGTAGCTCCCCACTGCCTCTGGGACTCAGACAGAGAAAAGGCAGTGACGAAGGCTCCTCCTGTCCCCTGGGAGGATTTGTCTGCAGCGACCAGCTCCCCCCTCACACCAGTTCTGCCAGAGCTCTGGTATTATATAGCACCAGTGAGGAGAAGGTTTGACTAGCCTGCAATTTAAGGAGGTTAGAGAAAATGAAACACTTTTTTTTAAAGGAAATATGATTTGACTTCTTTAGCTTGAACCCATAGCAAGAGAGAGAGTCAGCTTGGAGGCTGTTGGTAATGCAGTGAGAGTGACAGCCTGGTGGAAGAGGAGAGGGTTTTTGTCACGGTTACCAGGTGGATTGTGGCATCTGGCTGTGAGGCGGGACCTGCACCATATCAGCCATGTCTGGCATGAGGGGGCACGTGGGGAGGAGGGGGCTTTGGCATCCAACTCGTGTTGCCGATGGCAGTGATGAATGAGAGAAATGAACACCCTCCGAGTCAGACGGCCAGCATAAAGATTGGTGCTGTCTCCCGCCAGCGTGCATGCGCTCTCCCCGCGGTCCATCACCCTTTCAATTCATCACGTTCAATCCCAGCGTCAGCAGGCACACATCACTGCACGGTTTTATCCTCTGAGATGTACAAGTGTCTTGCCTTTAATTCACGGATTCCCAGTGGGCTTATTTAGAGACAACGAGAAGGAAGGATATGCTGAGAGGGCCACTTGGCCAACGTGGTCACGCAGCAGTCCCTGCCAGACATTTGGTTCCAGGGTGAAGGTTGTAGGGGAACAGAGAGGTCTGTGGCAGAGGCTTCTGAGTAAGCCCTCGGTTTCCCCAGGGAAGCTGGAAGCACAAAGAGAAAATAGAACTTGGTGAGGATGGTCCAGGTTCGATGTAGGTCCTGCCCTTGAAGACTCCTGAAGAGATACGTGGTACACAGCGGAGCAGGAGGAGGCAGGTCCCGAGTCCTGTCCTTGAAGGGTCTTGGCGAGGGGTGTGGTGCGCAGTGGCTCAGGAGGAGGCAAGCCCCAGGTCCAGGTCCTGCCCTTGAAGGGTCCTGGAGAGGGGTGTGGTGCTCGGTGGAGCAGGAGGAAGAAGCTACAGCTGGGCCCAGCAGAGGCTCCATGCGGTAGAGCTGGTGCCAGCACTCCTTCGAGCCCTGAGTGTGTCTTCACTCTCCTCTCTTTCAGCCCTCAGGTCCTGCACACACCCCTAGCAGTTCTCTCCTGCTTCCCATTTGTGCCCTTGCTGCTCCTTCCTCCCCCGGGGATCCAGTGATTTCTGCAAAGCGTTGCAGGCCAGTCTGCCTCCTCTGAGATGACCTGGGTCCTTGCTTCTCTCGTGTCTGTAGGCCTCCCATCTGTCTGGGTCTCCACTCTACATTGTGGCTGGCACCATGGGTGATGTGGTGCTCAGTAGGGAGGGAAGGGGCTGAGTTGCCCCTGGGGCCTAGGTCTCCTCCCCTATTCCATCCATATCCCAGCCTGGAGTCTTGACTGTCTTATTTTAATATGCAATGGTGCAGTTGAGCTAGAATTCACATGCGATGTGATTCACTCATTGAGAGTACAGTTCAGTGGTTTTAGTGTCTTCTGGTTAGTGCAGCCATTGCTGTAATCCCAGGACCTTTCTCCAGTGTGTGAGCCTCATACCACTAAGGGTTCCTGCTTTTCTCTTTGTTTGCTCAGGACCAACCTTTTCCTCCCTCCCCAGCGACCATTCATCTACTGGCTGCCCCTTCCCTCTGTATGGATTTGTGTGATTTGTCTATTTCATATCGATGGAGTCCTACGATTCCCAGCCTTTTGTGTCTGTCTGTCCCACCACATGCAGCGTTACCCAGACTCACCACCTTGTAACCTGCTTCTGTACTCATTCCCTCTTGGGTGTCAGGTGTGCTCCGTTGGTGCAAGCACACTTGGTTGACTTTTGTGTTTCTCAGTGGGTAGATGCCGGCCCTGATTGCCATCGATAGCTCTGGTTGTCCCTTCTCTAGGAGGTCTTCGTGACTCACGCTGTCACAGAAGTGGTCACACTGCACACTGTACACTACAACAGTGTCTCTGAGGGCAGGAGGGTGGCTTCCTCATGCCCGCAGCTTGGCACCAGCCTAACTTTGCTGTATGCCATCTATAATGGAACTTCGAAAGTTTATACAGAATGTAAAAGACAGGTTCTTTTTTTTGGGGGGGGGGGAACCTTGAAATGCCTGAGTGTTGTGCTATTGTCAAAAGGTCTGTGGAAATGTGCTTGATGAAAAGTCTGTGATGGAACCTACCTTAAAATAGTGATGGTGAGATGCATGACGTGAAAGGCCAGGACATTTAGGGAACATTCATGCTGTCTCCCTCTAGACCGCTAATTCTGTGTATCTCCTGCAACTAAAACTGGAAAAGGAACGAAGGCCGTTGGCAGGTTGAGAGCCCGTTGATGACCGGTCGTGACTGTGTGTTCTCCTTCTCCACTTTCCGTGGAAAGCTCCAGTTGGTGTGTTTGCACAGCAAGACACTTGTGGTCATCAAAGCTACCTGCAATAGAGTTTTAAGTGTTTCTAACCTCCCATAAATGAGGCTGCAAAATGCATATTGCTCTACAACAATATATTGCTTGTCATTTAGCTGTGTGTCATAAAATCTATCTGTGCTAATCTTTATACCCACATCATCCTAAATGATAATAAAAATTATTCCAAATGACATAATATTTTCAAGTTTGCTCGCAGTGTAGGCTAATATATTCACTTTTAATTCAGTTTTGCACAAGCGTTTAGAAACTATATGCACCTACTTGAAAAGCAGAACATCAGAGTGCTTTCATCTATTGGTTCATTCTCCAACTGCCCACACAGCTGGGTCTGGGCCAAGCCAAAACTAGAAGTCTGAAACTTCCTCCAGGACTCCCAAGCACTGGAGCCCTCTTACACTGCGTCCCAGCCCACGCTGTCAGGGAGCTGGATTTGAAGTGTATTTGCCAGGATGTGAGCGGGCATTCCAATATGGGACGCAGTGCCCCGAGCAGCAGCTTAAGTGGTTACAGCACAATGGCTGTTCTCAAATGAAAGTTAATTTAGAAAGGAAACCCTGTGTCACCACTGTAAATGGGAAAGTGATTATTACTTGCCTTAAATGATGATACAAGGAAGTAAAGCAATGCATGGCTATTAAGGTTAAAATAGGAAGTATTGAAAATGACCAGATGGATATTGTTCCCATGGTGACTGGGGGAGGAGTGGAGAGGAGCGTGGGTAAGGACTGTGATCAAAAGGGACATAAATTCATCTAAAATGTTACCATTGTTTGTTTAAATAGAAAGCTGGAGTTCTTAAGTGCATGGCCATGAGAGTTAAAGCAGTCCTCATCCGTGTAACCCCTACTGATTTCTTGGATTGTCAGTGTCAGATGTGGACAAGCTGAGTTTGTAGCTAAATAAAGGATGTACAGGTGGGGCTTCCACTGTCTCCGGTGAGCTCTAAGGGACTGCACGGCTGCCTCACGCCTTGCCTGCACACAGGCCAACCCTCATGGTGGCCCCATGTACTGCCAACCGTATGCAGCAGGTTCACGGGCTTGACATGTATTCTTGTAGTTCTCATAGCAGCTCTGTCTGGTCTTAATAGAGAAGTTATCCCCAGTTTACAAGTAAGGGAATTGAAGGCGGGAGGCTCTGAGAATTGCCGAGGCTCACACAGCCAGCAAGGAGGAGATCCAGCTGTGAGTCTGGGCAGTGCGACATCAGGCTTTGAGTCTGACCTCTGAGAACTAATGATGGGACCATGCTGAGCCTCTGCTCTGGGGGAGGCCCTGAGCCAAGGGCCTCAAGTCCTGCCACCTGTGTGCTCACTTAGTCCTTGGCCTGGCCTTCCAGCTGCTGCCCTTGGGAGAGGATGCGCCCAGGCATCCAGCCCCGGCCTTCCAGCTGCTGCCCTTGGGAGAGGAGGTGCCCAGGCATCCAGCCCTGGCCTTCTAGCTGCTGCCCTTGGGAGAGGAGGTGCCCAGGCATCCAGCCCTGGCCTTCCAGCTGCTGCCCTTGGGAGAGGAGGTACCCAGGCATCCAGCCCTGGCCTTCCAGCTGCTGCCCTTGGGAGAGGAGGTGCCCAGGCATCCAGCCCTGGCCTTCCAGCTGCTGCCCTTGGGAGAGGAGGTGCCCAGGCATCCAGCCCTGGCCTTCCAGCTGCTGCCCTTGGGAGAGGAGGTGCCCAGGCATCCAGCCCTGGCCTTCCAGCTGCTGCCCTTGGGAGAGGAGGTACCCAGGCATCCAGCCCTGGCCTTCTAGCTGCTGCCCTTGCTCAGAAAAAGTGCCCGGCCATCCAGCTATTGCCTGCCTTCAGTTCCTCAGCAGGTGTGTGGTTCCAGAATCCACAGGGAGCTCTCCCACACCGTGTTTGGCTTGGCATATTCTTCACCTCTTGGGCAGGTGCTCAAAGGAACAGTCTGAGGAGCTGGCAGTTTGTGGAGTGGGCGGCTAATCTGTGAACCAGTAACCTGCAGAGGGCCATTTCCAAAGAGGAGTAAATGACTCCAGGTTCACCCCCTTCCTGTGGCCTCTGCTTCACTTCTTTGTCTTCCTGAAGGCTGTTGCCAAGGAAATGCTGGAACTTAACAGTGAAATCCAGAGAGCCATCTTTTAAGGCAAGTTTTCTAACCTCGGGTGCAGAAAATCAATGTGTGATGAACAGTTTTAACCTCCCTTCTCCAACCACCAATTATAATCTCCAGATTAGAAATATGGCTTGCAGAATGAGGGAGCAGAACTGGCCGTTTATCAAATGCTGATTAGAGACCGCATGTTGTCCTTCCGCTATCTTCATTCTGTCTCCTTTGCCTCCATGAAGGGCCCCGCCACTCCTACAGAGGGGTGGCCCTAACTGTAGAGAGGCCAGCTGAGGTACTGGGGGCAGAAGGTGTCCATGCTGGGCATTGGTCCAGCAGGCTTGAGAGATTCTTGTTGATTATCTGGGTGTAAGAGAAGCACATGGAAGTCCCGGGGCTGGACAGGCACTCACTGGGGACGTGAGGGATCATGTTCTACCTTACAACGGTGGTCAGCCCACTGCCCCCTCGCAAGCTCACCGTGTACAGGGCCACAGGTTTAGCTTGCTTCTCCCCTCTCTGTCTAGTCATCTTCACTTTTTCTATTCTGCTCTGCACCCTGGAATTCTGCATAAAATCTTTCATGGAGGTCAGCCTCCTGGGGCGTGGGAGAGGAGGACACCAGTGGGCAGGCATGAGTGGCACAGCCCGTTCATGCTTAGCATGGAAAGGGCTGCTCTGCAGAGCCCAGCACTTCTGGCTCTGGTGCTGAGAGGTAGAAAGACAGATCCCATCAGCTGACTCACTCCCCTAGTTGCCCCCGTGGCTGGGTCCGAGCCGTGCCAAAGCTGGAAGCAGATAACTTAATGCAGCTCTCCCACATGAGTGCCTGGGGGCCTGGTGGCTTCAGAGTCATCACTGATGCCTCCCAGAGTACATGTGTATCAGTAGGAAGCTGTACACAAAAGATCCTCGGCTGAAACTCTGCATTGCAGTATGGGATGCCGGCTTCGGATTAGCACTGAAACGGCTGTACCCAGTTCCAACCCCTGGATATTCTTCACTGTTATCAGGGTTTCAAAGCCCAAGTGGGATGAACAGGACACACGAAGTTTCAGGACATTCAAATAGAGCACAAAACTAGCATTCGACACGACCTCTGAAGCCCCCAGCTGATCCTGAGACTGACTTGGCACCCTGCTCCCTGTGCTGCCCTTGGGATCTTCCTCAGCTCCAACACAGCCTTGGTGCCTGTCTGAAACCCAGGCTGGGCTGAGGGTGTGAACAGTTTCAAGGTCTTTGGGAGAACTGGGGTTTCTGTGGTAGATTGCAGCCTGGAGAAGCTGCCTGGAGAAGCTATCAATCTTACAACTGCACAGTTTGTACACATTTGCAGAACTTGAAGACTTAGGAGAAATGGCCGAACAGCCCAGGCTGATGGAACCGTTCAAGTTCAGGTCCAATGCCCGCTTGTCTTCAGCTGGCTCCCCATTCGTCCTCGGGTGCGTGCTGAGTGTCTCCCTAAGCCTCCCTCCTCTACCTTGCCTCTGAGTTGCGGCTGCCTCCTTCTGGGCTCTGAGCCCGGTGGGAAGTGGAAGGGAGGCTCAGGGCCCGCTGGCGACATGACCGCCCTTGTCCTCTCCCATTGTCCTCTCCCATTGTCTTACTCCAGGGTCTCCGCTCCCTGGAAGGGGTGCTCAAGCTGAACCCTCCAAGTGCTGCATCCGGGTCCCGCCTCATTGACATCCAAGTCAGTGATGTCACTGGTGTGGATGGCATACATGACCTCCTACGGGAGAAATGAGGGGCGCTCCTGTGCACTGGGCCTGCTCCGTGCAGGCTGTGTTAGAATCCCCTGGAGACGCAGATGGCAGAAGCAATGCATCTGGGCGGTGCTTGGGAACCTGCATTTCCTGTAAGTTGCCAGGACCTGCTGAGGTTCCAGACCCCTTGCTCAAGGCTCAGTGTCCCCTGGTGGATGGACAGCTGGAGTTTGTCCCTTTCTGGGACTCACTAGATCACTCAGTGTCAATGTCCCATTGTTTTCCTTTGAATATTTCTACTGTTATCTTACCCCAGTGTCCTTACTGGCGCCCCACCTTCATCTGAGTTTATCTTGAGGCTCGTGTGTTTGCCACAGACTGAAGGACTCCAGGGCTGGGATGAAGGGCAGCACTGTTTACCATGCTTACCCGTCAGGGTGGCATTTAGTTCAGTGGGATGCCTGCCTCCTGCCTCCGACTCCTCTCAGAGTCCTGGGTTCAAGTCCCGGCTCTGCTCCTAAGGCTGCTTTCTTCTCATGCAGGTCTTGGGGGACAGTGAGTTGGCGGTGCCAGTCATTGCGCATGTAGGAAGCCTGGATGGCATTGACCCCTGCCCCTGGCATGTGTGTAGTGAACTAGCAGTTAGGAGATCTTTGTCCCTTTCTCTCTGCCTTTCAAATAATAACTAAATGAATGAGTAATGTATAAAAATAAAGTGAAACATTTACTGCTAGCCAGCTATATTCTTTGCCATAGAAAAGTCAGTTTGGAAATGCCTCTGAGGTATGCGTTGGCCTCTGGAGCTCCTTCCTCCCTCCCTTCCTTCCTTCCTTCCTCCCTCCCTCCCTTCCTTCCTTCCTTCCTTCCTTCCTTCCTCCCTCCCTTCCTTCCTTCCTTCCTTCTTTCCTCCGTTCCCTCTTTCTTTCTGTATTTTATTTCTCCATTTATTTGAAAGAGGGAGAGGCAAGAAAGGAGCTTCTATCCATTGGCCCTTGGTTCACTTCCCAGGTTGACAATAGCCAGCGCTGGGCCAGGCCGAAGCCAGGGGCCCGAAGGACAGACAGGTCTCCCAGTTGGGTAGCAGGGATCTGAGCCTTGGGACACCCTTCACTGTTTGCCCGGACCAATGAGCAGAGCTCTGGATAGAAGCAGAGCAGCCAGGAGTCACACTGCTGCTGGCTCAGCCAGCCTTAGCTTTTCTTTTGAGAGACAGCTCTTCTCCCATTTGAAAACCCTCTCTGCCGCATTGGCCTTGCCAGCTTCCTTGCTGGCCTGGCCTCTGACAACCCGGGGGCCCCAGCACAGCGTGTCAGCTCAGTCTGTGTGTTTAGCTTCTCTGGGCCTCTCCTCTGTTTCAGGCAGCTGTGTACCTGTACAGTGAAGGTCTGCAGAGTATTAAATGGCATGTATAAATTAGACTGTGGACACGGCATGTGGTCTGTGTTTCTGGGTGGGACAGGAGCAGGTCATCTGGTAAGGGGTGGACACAGCCAGCTGAGCCTGCAGGGGAAGCGTAGACCCTTGTCTTGGGGCCTCGACGTCAGAACAGCCAGCGCATCCCCTGTTCTCAGCTTGGGGGGGGACTTGGAGCCCCACACCAGCACCCTACTGTCCCAGTGGCTGCTCTGCTAGGATTCTGCAGCCCTCCAGGAGGGAGTCATTTCATGCCCCTGGCTTTCTGCTCCCTGGTGATGTGTGGAAGTGACCTTGGCCCCAGCAGCAGGCATCGGCACAGGATGATGTAATTGAGTTTGTATACACCGTAAATTTTATTAGAGGAACGCAATCTAGTCCCAGTTCTGCGCCTCCGGAGCTACTGGATTGCCTCTGAGGACAGACTTGCTGGTCGGGGCTGTGGTTAATCTCTCAATAGCTTCCACTGGCCTGATTTCTGAGAGTCTCAAGAGTGCAAGGCAGCGGGTATACAGAGACCTCGCCGGGGTGTGTTGCAGCAGGAGCACATGGATAGGAGCGGGGCTTTGTCTTGTATGCCTGCCTCTGCGTCTGTCACTCCTCCATCTCCCTCCTTACTTCTCCTTCGTGGTTCTGCCTAGATCCTGCCATCCTGAACTGGGAGGCTGTGGGAAAGCAGCGGGCTCATTTCCGAGCGTCTCAGTTCTGAAATGGAGCTATCCTGGAGGGTGGTTCTGGGTGTGGAATGAGATGGGGGGCGCTTAGTATTGGGCATGGAGTGAGACGTGACACCTGCCAGGGCCCTCTTCTCATGGAAGCTTCTTTGGATGTTTGCATGCCTCATCTTTAGATCTTTAGACACCTGCTGGTGAGATGGCCTTGGTCCCTGCAGGCGGGCCGGCCTCTGTCAGTGCACAGTGGCTGTCGCCTGTCTGGGGAACCTCAGCAGGTCCACTTCTCACACAGGACAAGGCAGTGAGTGAGCAAGGGCAGTGGCTGACGGAGATCAGTACTGTCTTGGGAGAGCAAGATGCTTGGGACTCACAAGGTCAGGGAAACCTTTCTGGAGGAGGAGTGGGATGAACTGGGCCTTAGAAATACGCCGCATTTGCAGAGGGGGTAACCAGAGCAAGTGGACCTGCATCTAGTGCCTTCCAGGTGCCCAGAGCATTACACTGTTGGTTAGTCTGTGTCATACCCCTAGGAGAGAGGCATGGTCTTCTTCCCCTTGATGGAAGCTGAGACATCAGGGTATTGGGGGAGGGGTTTGGATTTTTCCCAGGCTGCACAGCCAGCAAGGGGTGGAGCTGACTTCCAAACCTAGATCCGTGTGCCAGCAGATTTCGCTCAGAGCCGCCCACAAGCACACCTGCTGCCTGATCTCCTAGGAGCCCTTACCTGGCAGCCGGGTGAGGAGACATAATCCACGCCTACTGGTACACAGAGTACAGGTGGCTCTGTAGTGAGAGCTCCTGCACAAGCGCTCACAGGGTGTGTGTTCATGGAATGGTTTGTAAAGGGTGGCCAAGTTTCTGAGTGCAGGGACCTGCAGGCTGTGATGAACCCCCCACTCCCTGCTTGGGTCATCCTGTGTGGGAGGGAGAGGGAAAGAAGGGAGTTTAGGATGAAACCAGAATTCCGACATAACTTCTCGACCTTTTGGCTAAGATCAAGTGGAAACCAGCGCCTCTGTGGTAAAAGGCAGGCATCCCTGCCTGTTTGATTGTTCAGCAGTGGCCGCAGCTGTCGCTCACACAGGTAGCAGAGACAAGCTCACCCCCATTTGATCCCCATCCTCAGGTTTTCAGAAGCGGATCTATTTCTGGAACACACTTGGGATACGTCTACAGGTTTATGTACTGTTATTTCTGAACTTGACAGAAAAATTGACTTTGATTTTGTTGAAGGTTTTCTGTTTTATTAATGCTGGGTTTTCCCTCTAGATAGGAAAGCAACTCAGTGATGTGTAAAAATTCCATTTTCATCTTTTTCCCTCAGAATTTCATTCTGTCTCATCACCTGCTGCTTCCGAGAGAGTGATGAGGGGTCCAGAGACCATCCTTGGGTTCTGTCCATCTTGTTGCTGGAAACCCTGGCTTGCAGCCGCAGTGGCCCTTCCCTTAAGGGAGTTCTGGATTTTGAATTTTTTTGTGGTAACTGTTACAGAATTGTAATCTTCAAGATGGCAATTTTTAGGATTTTGGACCAGATTTCAGGATTTTGACCTTTGATCTTTGAGGATGCCAATGTCCTGAAGTCAAGGGTTGAGCCTTTTGGGCTGATGACTGGCACCAGGATGGATGAAGGGTCTGCCCATGTGGGAACATTTTGGAAACATCAGTGGATCAGGCCACACTGGGAAGTTGTGGTGGGGAGGTGGAAGTGTGTAAATGGATATTGGAGGTGGCCCTCGAGGTGCTTGACTTGGGAAGAGGCATGGCATTGCTTGTTGGTTTCATCTTAGCATCCAGTACAGGGCCTCGTCTGTAGCACTGCTCAACAGATAGCTGCTGTCTTGATAAATGTCCAGGATTAAGATTTACCTCTTCTAGGAAGTTCTCCTAACCCCTCTGGCTCTGACTTGGGTAAGCTGCCTCTCCTGTGCTCTCAGGTGCACTTCTCTGCTTTAGACCTGGCTGCTCCGGGTGGCCTTGTCTGTTGCCAGTCATCCCCAGCTGGGTAAGGAGTTGTTTGTGGAACACAGGGGTCGATCTGTGTTGGTGTATGCTGGAAGAAGTGGGAGCAGCTTCTGGATGCTAACTGAAAGAGGTGCTGTGAAGCTTGGAAATGTCAGTGCTTCGTCAGGGCTCCCAATCAGAGTAGCTACGGTGCAGTTAGAGGCATCACAGCCACAGTGAAGTTGATAGTAAGTCAGTTTTGAAACATGCAGGTTGCTTACTAACAAAACATTAGGGGAAGATTGGGAATACTATTTTATAGCACTGACTGATGCTTTCTATAACAGTGGTTTGGAAATGGTTGCGTGAACTGTGACACCGTGACTGGAGTACCTGGATTCCGTGCCTTCCTCTGACTCCCCACTCTAGCTTCCTACCAAGGCATAGCCATGGAGGCAGCAGGGAGGCCTGTGTGATTGACCTGGGTTAGTTCCTGGCTCTCTGCTGTGACCGAATCCAGCCCAGGCCATTAAAGGCATTTGGGGAGTGGAAAATTGGATGGAAGCTCTTTATCTTGCCTCTTGAACAAGCCACTAGTGAAGCATCAGTGTGAGATCAGCTGGCTTGCATGTGGAGGAGGGGGTAGAGCCCAGGATCTTGACTCCTGGGTCACCTGTTGTAGAACTCCCTGCTTCATGCTACGGCTCTCTATGGGAACAAGGAGTCACTCATGCCCGCAACACTCAAAAGCTTCGGCAGCATTTCCCCAGCACACACTGACCCATCTCAAGCATTGGGCACTTGACATTCTCATGAGATTCTCACGATCTTGGAGGATTCCACAGATGGAGAAGGTGCAGCTCAGGACAATGCCATGTTAATCCAGTCACTGAGACCGATCAGGTGGAGCTGGGGTGGGAGCCCAGTGTTCTGTCCCTTAAGTTAATGCCACTTGATGGGTACTACATTGGGAAAAAGCACCTGATACCACAGCAGTTCCTGCTGGTGGGAGCATTTGCAACCACAAACATTTCATAGCTGATCAAATCAAGCTGGAAATAATAGACACTTAGCGTGACCCTCCGTGGATCCTGCCTGGTGCCCTTGGCAGAAGCAAAGCCCTTCCTCCCTAAATCTCGTTGGTCACTGATTCTACCAGCTGAATTTCTTAGCAGAGCTCTTACATCCCAGGCACTGATTTTCCTGCATAGTATTTCCAGAAAAGCTAATCACCTCATTAGTCATATTTACATTCTGTTTTAATTGCATCCTCCAGAGCAAATACATTCATTTTCTCCTATGTTATAGTACTCGCTGTAACAACCTCTTAACAGAGGAGAGACAAGATCAGAGCACACGAGGAACATCTTGGCTTCTTAAAATATATAACCTCCCCAAAAATGTAGGGCCCACTTATCCCTGGGGTTCTAAGCTATGTATTGGATCTGAAATAGGGACTAATTATCATGGTCTAAACTTATTTTGTAGCTGCAGATCTGTGTAAACTAGGTTAGCATTATGAGAGAGAGAGAGAGAGAGAAAGAGAGAGGTATTTAAGTAGAAACACAGGAACCACAGTTACAAGTGGGAATGAATGTTTATATATGTTTGACAAATGGCAAAGGCAAAGGATAATTTTTCTAGGTAAGGGTGAGATTTTTCAGGAGGTCGTCTGCTGTGAAGCCTTCTGCATGGAGCACCGATGAGGCAAAGTCTGTTTCGTTAACATCCTGGAATGTTTTATTTGAAAATAAAGGTGGGTTGATTTCATTTTCGGCTTCTTAAAAGCTGAATTCTGTACTGCTGTCTACAGAGCACTGCATTAGGTGAGGTGAGAAGCTGTGAGTTGGCTGGGTCGATATGCCTGCCCTCCAGGGGCCTCGTGGGAAGGTGGAGGTGAGATGCGATCCCTAGTTGGAGCAGTGGAGCTCTGAAACTCTGGGAGCCACGAGAGAAGCTGTGGGCGACAGCTCTGTCTGGCCTGGTAACCCTGGGACTTGGATTGGCAGAAACTGCGTTTCACTGAAGAGCTATCTAGGGGAGCAGCTACTGAGGCCACATGTCTCAGTTTCCAGCCTCCTGTCTCTGGGCCAACACTGCTTGTCCTGGGCAGTTCAGGCCATTGGCTCACTCACATCATGCTGAGGGATCCTTTATTAGTCAGCTTTCATTACTTTAAACTACTTCAGAGGAGTTTCTTAGGATGGAAGAAGGCTCGTTTCATCTTACAAGGGGAAGGTTCACAGTTAATTGGGCCACCTCGTAGTTCAGCCATCTGGTGATGCCCAAAGGAGGTGTAGTCTGCCCGTTAATAAATCCATGTGGTTCTATCATGGGCTGTACCCTAGCAATATGCCTCAACCCTATCGCTTGCCAAAGACCACCTCTGTATCTTAAGCTGTCAGCCTTTGGTATAAATCTTTGAAGATTGCCTGCCATGGAGAATCCAGGTCCTGTTTAAACCTTATCAGATGTCATAGGGAAACATGCGCTTGCACTTGTCATTTAAGTCGAAGTAAAACCTGATCACTTGGAGGGGGAAAATATCGCTTTCTTTTCTGGGGACAACTGAAAATCAAAAACATAATTGCAAACTATTCACAGAGCAGAACTGCCTGCCAAAACTCATGGGATGTAACCAGAGCTGTGCAAGAAACAAACCCATTGGCTTAAATGCATTCATAGTCAAAGAAAAAGAATGAACGTCAATAATGCATACCAGATAAGAAGTTCAAAAAAGAAATCTGGAGGAAATTAGGAAGTAAAATATCAATACAGTAGAAATTAATGGATCAGGAAAGAGAAACATTTGAATCTGTAAGTGAATCTAAAAGCTGATTCTTTGAAGAAACCAGTAAAATAGACATGCTCTTCTTAGAGAAAATCTAAAATAGCACAAATACACAAGATTAGGGATGAGAAGAGAACTAGACCCACAGATCTGGAGTAGATTGAATCCCATTACAAGGGGATGATACACATAGCGGTACATGGGTTTTATAAAGCCTCCGGGATGTGTGATGCCCGGAAAAGATACACACGGTCGGATTTGGTTTTAAAAGTTCATTTGGTTAGCAATGAAAGCAACTTAAAAAGATGTGTAATGAATTACCCCAAAGAAAAAGCAAATGGGTCTCAAGAAAGGATCAAAATAGATGCATTTGGGGCCATTGCACCATGGCATAGTAGGCTGAGTCTGGGGTCCAGCATCCCCTGTGGGAGTTGCTTTTGTCCTAGCTGCATATGACCTTGGAAAGCAGCTGAGGGTGGCTCAAGTCCTTGGAAGACCCAGAGAAAGGTGCTGGCTTTGGATCGGCTGACCTTTAGCCATTGCTACCCTTTGGGCATGGACAAGCAGAGGGAAGAACTTTCTTTATGTCTCTCCTTTTGTGTCACTCTGCCTTTCAAACAAAACTAAATCTTAAAATTTTTTTTACTGGAGTAGAAGAGTAGAGAGAACACAGCAATGAGTAAGACCGGAGCACAGCCTTAAAGACACAGGGAAGAGAATGGTAACAGGCCAGGACTGAGAGCAGGTGTGTGGGAGGGATCCACCTTGGCAAGTTCCAGGTGTGGACACACTGAGGTTGGTGGCCAGTCCACAGCATCCTCCTGTTGACCAGAGGTCTTGCCTTCTGTGCCCTGAGTTTCATATTCACCACCTTGAGCGATGGGCTCTTACCCTCTCCACCACTGAGCTCTGAGACTGTTTCAGTGGGAGCGGTTAGGAAGGTTTCAACACAGTCCACACTCAATTTTGACAGTAAAGTAGGAGAAGGATTCTCTGTTGCTTCGGATGCTTCCGAAGAAGAGTGGAGCTGCCAGGAAAGCTGGGGACTTGGAGGCAAACTCACTCTCCTGCCCTGGGAAAAACTCACCCTGTTTGGCTCCATCAGTGCTGTGGCCAGGAAGCAGAAGGTGCTGGGATTTCAAAGATCCATTTCTGGAAAGCATGAAGTGCATCATTGACCTCGATTTCATTTGTGTAAAGGGTGATGTTGGGAGAGAGTGCATCTAGTGAGCAATAAAATGGTGGATGGGGGAAAAAGAAACCTTTGCTTGCCTCCACTGGTGCTTTGGAAGGATTTTTCTTATCTTTTCAACCCTGGTGGAAAGAGAGGTACAGACTCCCAGGTTCTCACAATTCACCATCAAGGTGAGAGCCTCGTTTGGCCCGATAGTTAACTGGAGCTTGAAGGAGTTAGTTTGCCAGTAGCCCATCAGCTAGAAAGTGGCAGAGCTGACATTTGCTAGAATTCTGATGTCTTTCTTGCATTTTCCCCCTCCTCCACCTTACTGTTTTCCCTTCCTGGCTGCTGCTGCGCCTGTGTGCCCATGGCGGCCTGCCTCTCTACAAGGGAGTGCGGAGTATAAAGACCTCTCACCTTGCGTCTCTGACAGGGAGCCCCTCCCTACCGCGCCCTACCAGCCTCTGCCATGGCGCTTTTTCAACTCTCTGCTCAGTCTCTCACTGATTCCTGGAATTCTATTCACAAGTGCCAAACCTTTTGTTCTCTAATGCAGGAAGACACATAGGAAGCAGTTTACCGTAGTGTCTTACATTAACCTGCAAGGCTGATCTGTTCCTGGAGATGCTCCCTTGAGAAAACATGGAGCAAGAAAAGGCTAAAGGTGCCAAGCCTCCTGTGCAGTGACAATGTTTGCATTGGAAAGGAAGGAACACAAATTGGAGAGCCCAGGCAGCACGCTACCCTTTCCCCACCTTGCCTCCTTGGCACTGTTAGGGGTGGGTAAGTGTGAATCTTTTGCTTAGGTTCATGATGTGTTAAGTGACAGTGGCATGCCACTGGCTCCCACTCTTCTGTGTCTACCCTGGCCTCCATGTCCGCTGCCGGTGCACCAGCTGTCTTGTTCTGCACCTGTGGACACTCCCTGGGCATGTGGGAGCCAGACCCAGATGGCCAGGAGGTCGGCTGTACCTCGCTGTTCTTCCCTGTGCTGTGGTAGCTGTTTGTGACACTTGTGCCACTCATATCTGCAAGTGAAGGAGCTTGGTAATTTATCATCAGTGCATTTTAATCAGAGCAAGGGATTCCTGAAGTGGATGTCATTAATCTTGAGGCATACGGGCTTGACCTGTGACTCTTTCCTTACCCTCTCCGTATGAGCAATGCCATGATGGATTACATGAGATAATGCTCAGTGACGGGAAAGCAGCCTAACTTGCTCCAGGATGGACCTGGTGACGTCATACAAGCGCTCTGTGTCTTAGCCTCCTATTTGTTGAGTTGGAGACACTCTAAGACAAGACCTGGCAGGAAGGCATTTTGAAGAACATGTCTGTGGAGCTCCAAGAATATGGCTGGGGAGAAACAGCTTTTGGCTTCCTCTCTCGGGTTTTAAAAGGTAGTACTATAGTTCCTGGCCAGATGCCCATAAATGTCTATTGCTGGGCCTAGCATGGTTCCTGGTTCCCAGGCACCTCCCTGGCCTCTGCTGTTCTGGTCAACACTCCTCTGGCTGCAGTGAGGGGATACTCACATTTTGCTTCTATTTCATGCAGAGGTTGTGCCTACACAGTCGTATTTAAGTCCCAAGGACACCTGTGCAGTAGGCATTGTGCAGGGTTTGGAGAAGAGGAAGTCAGCCCATTTCCCAGGGGTTAGAGATTATCACACAGAGGTGCTGGGCATCTCATGGCCAAGTGACAGGATGGCAGGTTCAGCCACTGCTGGGATCACCAGGGTAACCTCAGGAGAGCACATTTGAAAAGACACAGTGTTCTGAGGAAAATGGGGCTGCTTCCATCTTTTTGTAAAAATTGAAGTGTGAGAGGCAAAGAGACAGAGAGGGATTTTCTGTCCCCTCATTCATGCCCCAAATAGCTGCAGTAACTGGGACTTGGCCAGGTAGAATCCAGGGCCTGGGAACTCCTTCCGGGTCTCCACATGGATGTCACAGAAGCAAGTGCCTGGTCTGCCTTCTGCTGCTTTCCCAGGTGCGTTAGCAGGGAGCTGGATCTGAAGTGGAGCAGCTGGGGCCTGGACTGGTGTTTGGATGCCAGGCACCACAGGAAATGTTGGTGTTCAGAGCCACACTGGTCCCTGGCTCCATTCTTTTGATGTTAGTCTCTTTGTCTCACTGGGTTCTGGTAATGAAGTTCTTGAAATCCAGTCTCGTCACCTCATGTCTTGCCTTGCCTAAGAGGATTAAGACGATCAGCGTGCATTGTCCACTTCTGACTGATGTGCAGTCTCCATGCTCCTTTGTGCTCTTTTGGCTGGAGTACAGTTCTGTTCTTCCAGGGCTCCACGTCCCAGGGCAGTGGCCAACAGTTCGATCCAGACACCCATTGGGGATCAGAGAAAGGCTAGCCAAGTCTGGTCCAGTGCAGGGCCAGACTGGGTTTCATGAAGAATAAGGCCAAGTTTGTCGTGGCTGAGAGCACCCATTCAGTGGGAACTCAAAGCAGACCAGGTGGAGGATAGCACTGGCGTTTGGAAGAACGCGTCTGCAGACACTAGTTGTGACTCCAGTCTGCTAAAAATCTAGAAAATTTGTTACCTCTTCAGGCCTCAAAGTCTGCCTATAAACAAATCCAAGGAATCCTATTAGCATCACGTGGAGACACAGATGAACTGATGGTCCTGGTTCCTGGCACAGTGCTGGACACTTGGGAGACTAAGCCAGGACCCACATGGCTGCCTTCTGTCCAGATGGGCTTGAACGATCCTTGTGCATTCAGGATGTTCGGTAGCAGTGGTTGTTTCTCTTCTGCAGAAGGATGAGGAATAGAACTGGAGACTCCCTGACCACAGCCTGATTCCTGGATGGACAGTAGCCAAAGCACTCCCTTTTTGGGATCACCCCTGTAGGATAAGCAGTTCTTTGGGGATGTCCAGTTTCTGAGGCAGCAGCCGGAATCTGGGGAAACGGGCAGTTCCTGATATGATAGCCATTTGGTTAGGAGACCAGTTCTTAGCCATCAGTTCATTTCTTCTTCAAGTAAGGGCATCTATATTTCACCTAACATCTGGCAGAGAGCCAGTGTGGGGCCTTCACTAATTCTGTGTTATTTAAAGCTCACCATGAGAGGCATAGAGAGGAAACTGATTAAGAGCCAGGGTCCTAGTGTCACATTCCAGGTTCATAGTTCAATCTTGCTGCTTTAAGCATATGACTTGGCTACTCTTTGATGATAATAGAATCTCTCTCTTAGAGTTTCCTTTTGACATATGATGGGTGTTCAGTACATTGGGTTGCTGTTATAATTTTCCTATATCCTACACACCAAGAAACTGATGCTTAATAAGTATTGCAGTCTTCTTATTCCAAGAACAGTCAAGCTCAAATCTTGCCTGAGATTCAGTATTCAGGGCAGCCCTTTGCATCATGACATCTCTTTGCTGGTCAGTGAACTGCTAGCCACACCTCTGAACTAAGTGACAGACACCAGAGTGCTCACCAAGTCAGTGCTGCACTTGAACTTAGCCACCACAGGCATCCTGGGTACAGTTTGTTCCTGACCACCTGTATCTGGATCCCATCTCAACACCAAAGCTATTGCCTTCGCATGCTTCAAGCCAAAGGGAAATGGACAGGAATCTTGAAGATCTGGCAGTGGTGCGAGCAATTTCAGAGTGCATGGATCCCATGGTACAAGTGATTTCAGTGCGCATAGATCCCCCTGTTTGTCTGCCAAATGGCATGGAGAGCTATCGACCTGGTTATACTCCTTGTGTTGAGTGGGTTGAACCCTCATGTATGGGAGTGTTGAACAACACTCAGTCGGAACATACAATCCCATATGAGTCTATTAAGACTTAGAAACAGATGAAGTATCTTATGCTAAACTTGATCATTTATATGCAAGAAAAGTAGGAGGAAAATCCCAGGCTCCTAGTGGACAACAAAAGTGAAGCTGTGACTAAGTACAAAGAATATTGACTTGTCCTGTGTCCTAACCTCTCCATCCTAGCAAAGCCCCTCATGGGGCTGGAAACCACTCACTTTGTAATAAATAGTGTAATAAAAATGTTGAAAAAATATGGTCTTGGATCGGAGTGTAATAATGTTGTTCTCCCAGAGTTGAGCAGTGACATTCAAACAGCCCTAACAGTTATCCTGAATTGTTTGATTGTCTGAAAAGTGTCGCCAGGGTTCACTCGGAGTCAGAGTTGATCATCCGTGGCTCACCTGGGCTCCCTGTGGTTTATTAGAACGCAGCCATGCTCACCTGGTCGCGTGTCTCATCTCCAGCTGCACCAGCAGAATTGATTGGTTACCATAGAGACTGTAAGGCTCACGACAGTGCTGTGTTTGCTAGCTCTTGCTTTGGGAGGAGCTTTGCAGCCCTCTCTAGAGGGCTAGGCCTACGAGGATATCCCTGAAAACCTCAGGAAAGAGGACTGATACGGACATCCTGGCCTTAGCCAATTTCAAAATGTCTTAAAAAAATAAGTTTTCATGTTACAGTTCCCTAGGCTCAGAGATCTCCCGCATTAGGGCAGTAATGTAGCCTTCAGAAGCCGCAGGTCCGTAGTCACATGACCCTTACATCAGTTTTGGCACAGGGACAAATACTTCCATGAACCAGAAGAATAAAGCAGTAAGTCCAAACATTGGGAGAATTTACATCCTGGATGTGATATCTTGACATTTCAAATCAGTAGGAAAAGGAAACAAACAATGCTGATGTTTGCGAAAACGAAAATAATATCATTACTTTCATTTTCTAAAAAAACTCCAAATGGGTAAAATATTTAGTCATATTTTTTAAAAAATGGAAGCAAAAAGCTAAAAAGACAAGAAGCTGATTTGTTTTACTCCAACAATGATTTTCAAGCCTCTGCAGTGAAACCCACAGGCGAGGAGGTGGATGTGCAGAGTGGGCGCCCAGCAGGAGGACAGTGGAGCTGTCCAGGAGGAGCCGGCTGCAGGCAACAGGCAGTGTGTGCACACCCAAGAAAGGGGGAATTCTCACAATGTGAGAAATGCTCTGTCAGCTTACAACAACCAGGATCTATCTCTTTACCTGTCTGCTGAGTGAGGAGCTCAGGGTGTAGAAGACCCTGTGTGCGGAAGCAGCCATTGCTGTGTCTGGCTTGGCAATGCCTGTCACTGTCTTGTTGGAGGGTGATTTAGAAGCATTTAGGAACACTGTAGATTCATCCAGAGTTGGACCCAGCCCTGCCTTGTCTGGATGTGTAACCTTGTAGGTAGGCCTTCTCAGCACGAACACACTAGGCAGAGAGTAAGGCCACAGTGTTTGTGTTGCTAAGACAACAGGAGATAACGCTGCATTTCCCTTCCGGAGCAGTCTCTGCTCTCAGCCCTGCTCAGACCTCAATAATCTATCAATTCTATTTCAAGGTAAAAGAAATTCCCTGAAACTCTTACTACTAAATTTCATTGCTTCTATTCCAATTTTTTTTAGTGTATATGTATTAAACTGAGAAAAAAACCTCAGGGGATTGTAGTCCTTATAATTCTGTAAGTAGAATTAATTCATTACATATAAAAATAAATTTCAAGTTGGCAAAATTCAGTACAGCAAATAGTGCATTATATTCGAGCTAAGGGTGAATGTTGTGTTAACATTGGGGTTGTATAGGCACAGTTTCAATTTTACATGAGAAATCTATGCTTTTAATTTGGTAATACAAATGTAAAAAAGGGCTGTTTACAAAAATTGGCTTTCAAATGATATTAGTACATCAAGGCTTTGCTTGTTAGTTCAGGATATTCAGACTCATGATTAATCAGAATCTTCAAAGCCAATTTTAATGAGCTGTCACTGATAATTCTATGTGGCTACCCGGCTTATTGAAGATAAAGTTGGCATTGTGGCTGAGATGTGTGTTAAATAGTATTTAATCTAATTATCCTTGAAACAGAACTGGCATGTTCTTTCTGGGGTATCCGCGGCTCCGCTCATGCTAATGAACTGGGACATGTGTCTGCCAGCACGTGGGGCTGCTGGGTTCCACTCCCTGTCTGATGTGTTCTTTCCTGGGGACTCTCTCTACACTTTCCTTATGTTGCATTTCTTGGAAGAATCCTCCTGTTTGCTGAGTAAACTGTGTGCTATGCCTGCTGGAACCATAGCAAAGCTTTGAAACCCAGACAACATAAGTTCAAATCTAGGCCGGTCCAGCTGACTGATGGGGCTCACAGAGTGAGAGCCAAGGTACGCTGAGGGCAACTGGGCTCTCAGCTCAGGGTTGCCCACTCCTTTTGCAGGCCTCAGTGAACCCTGCTGCTAATCCGCCAGTACCTCAGAGGCACCCCATTCCGCCACAGCCTCTTCCTGTGGACTAAGACAGGTTGGATCTCTTAGGCCAAGGGGCAGGGATGCAGGCAGGTGCACCACCAGGAAGAGGATCTCTGGGTGCTCGAGTAGATGCTGGAGGGCATTTAAGCTCCTTACATCAGATGTTCTCATGCATTCGCCTGCTGAGAAGTGCAAAGGGTGCTTGGTTTAACTGTGGTTATTTACAGCCACACAGAGTGTCTGGCAGCTCGCAGAAGCCAAAGGTTTTATTTCTCATTCCTGTTTTCCATTTCTGTGATTTATGGTTCTTGGAGTTAGCAGTGCTTGCCTGAGAAGCTCTGAGCTGAGTCCACTGTGGCTCTGAGTCCACTGTGGCCCTGCAGCTTTGGTTCCTGCAGGTGACGGAGGGCAGCGGCATGCTGCTCCTGCTGCAGGAGGCAGGGGTGCGGTGCTGCTGCCTCGCGGTGGCCAGCTGGGCTGTCCTGCTTCGTATCTGGACCCGAGCTACAGTGACAAAGCTCTGTACGTAGTAACAGGTCAGAGCCACAAGTGACTGTTTTACTTTGCTATTTTATTTTTGACATTTGCTTTTTCCTGAGTGAAATGTTTTTGACAATGTGCCCACTTCTGCTCCCCGGACCGTTATCATCCACCATCTTCGTGACTCTGCAGCACCAGCTTTCCTCCTGTTCTCTGACAGGTTGGATCTCTTAGGCCAAGGGGCAGGGATGGAGGCAGGTGCACCACCAGGGAGAGGAAGCTCTGGGTGGCAGACCCAGACCCCTTGGAGGCAGACGGAAAGCCGAGATTTTTATTGCTCTCTCTGGTCTCCCCAGCTTGACTGAAGGAACACCTTGAAGGATGAGAACACCTCGAAAATAGACTAGGTGCTTGTACCCACGGATCCGCAGCCCATAGCACTGCCTTGCATGGTGGTGGGGTGCTCGGGACCCCCAGGAGGCCCAGCCAGCCCCCATCCAGGGCTCTGGCTCCCTAGTGTTTAATACTTGAACTACATTTTCCACCTTTAAGTTTATGAGGATGACATTCTGAGTGGCAAAGTTCAAATTCTCTCAGTAAAAGGGAAAGCATGTAGACATTATTAGAAGCCAGCTTATCACACTTTCTGATCAGTTGCAGGAGGTGCTCCAGGCAGCCTCACTGTGAGCCTGAAGTTCTCTCAGACGCCCAAGGCTAGGTCTGTAATCGCAGTCCTAGCTCCTTCTCCACAGTTCAATTCTTCCACTCTCTGTGGCGATACCCCACCTCCCTCCGTTCTCCACACTGACCCATCCACTCCAGGCAAGTTCCAAGCTGTGTTCTCAGCCTATCTGTCTAGTACCCACTCAAGAATCCTTCCTGCAGCAAGGTGCCCGTGGAGTCCAGAGCTGCTGAAGTTTTACTTGGTCCTGTGGCTTCTGTTTCCATTGGCATGGGTCCTTGCAGTGTAAGACAGGAGGGCCTGCCTCCTCTGCTGCTCATGCTCTCTCAACCCAGCTAGCCTGCTTCCCAAACCCCATGGAAGGATTTTGTCAGCTCCTACTTTATTTAGAGAGAGACAAACAAGAGCCTTCAAACCTCACAGTGTGAAAAAATGCAAACCTAAATACTGTCCCACCCAGTGCCTACCAGATCTTCTCTGCTTGTGTCCAATGATCACATCACTGTCACTGTTGCTGCAGCGGCCTGGCATGGCTGGAGTGCTCCTCTGTGGGCGTCTAGCTGCTTATTCATAGGTGAACTCTGGGAATCTGACCAACATTGAAGTGTGATGGTTAAAGCTTGCAGCTCCATCTCAGCGGATGTGGTTGAGACTGGCGTGAAATGAATAACTCACAAAAAGAGGTTGGGTTTAGGACAGAAATCCCCCAGCTAAGGGCCTCTTGGGAAGCTCAGTTTGGGATAATACATGTGGAAAGGAAGAAAGGCATAAGAGAGAAGGCCAGGGCTGCTGTGTGTGCTGGTCGAGCCCCATCCTGGGCCCACGGGTCACCCCGTCCTCTCTTGGATCGATGCTCAGAGACTGGTAGCATCCCTCCTCTGATCAGTTCTGACAGTCCGTAACTTCACATCTGTGCTTGATCTGTCTCTTCAAGGAGGAAGTAAACACAAAGGTGCTGGACTCATTTCTGCTTGTTGATTGAGTTGGAAATTGGTGCATGCAGCTGTCCAGTGCAGCCTCAGCAGAGCCCTTGCCTTCAGAAAGGAATCTTGAGCAGGTGCCGGATATTTTAAAAATTTCTTGTAACTGGATTGAAAGATCATTTTAGGAATGATCTGTTAGCCTGGTAGTTAGCGTTCCTGCTGCTAAGTCCAGCCTCTTGCTCATGTGGGCCCTGGAAGGCAGTGGGAGTGGCTCAAGCAATTGTTTCTGACCTCAGTGTAAGAGTTTAACAATGGTCGAGCCCTGGCCATTGCAGACATTTGGGAATAAACCAGCAGAAAGCAACTATCTTTGCATTTGTTCCTTTTTCTCTTATTTTGCTGCAAAATATTTTGAAATCTCTGCATACCTCACATAGAGTTAGGGTTAGGCTTAGGTATGCATATGTATTTGTGCATACATATTTGTTCTGGGAAAGTATACATGGATTTTAAAAAAGATGAAATCCAAAGACACTTATAATTCTATTTTTTCTTGTGAATCTCTTTATATATATATATATATATATATATATATATATATTCATTTATTCATTAAGTACATTGTATTACATGACACAATTTCATAGGTACTGGGATTCCCCCCACCCCCTTCACCCCAAACCCTTCCCCCATGGTGAATTCCTTCACCTTGATGCATAACCACAGCTCAAGTTCCGTTGAGATTCCCTAATTAAAAGTTCACACCATACAGAGTCCAGCATCCCACTTGTTCAGTTCAAGTTCAACGGCCTCTTAGGGAGGCCCTCTCAGGTTTGAAGGCAGAGCCAGCAGAGCGTCACCTCGATCAATTAGAAGCTCCAACATATCATTAGCAACAGTCCAGGTATGATGAGGCTGGTGCAGAGTCCACTGATTGACATAGTCCATCTTAGAGTTTCCCCTTGTCCAGTTTTCCGCTGCAAGCATATAGCTGAGGTGGTTGATTGATCTACTCCGTTTTCCATCTTTTCTTGGTTAATGTGTTGATTCCTCCATTTTGTTCAGGGGAATCCCCTAAAAACCTGTGAGGCCTTCCCAGTCCAGGCTCCCACATGCACTACTAGTAAGCACAGTTCTTGCACATCTCTTTGTGGTCACTGCAGTTTAGGGTAGACAGTTAAGGCTAAAGTGAGTCATATTTTACCCAGTGTAGAGCCAATGTGTGGTGTAACATACTGCTAGGAAGCATTATGAAATTAAAGATGACTGTTTAATCCGGGCTTGCCAGCCCATGGCAGACTGTCTGGGGAGATGCCCATAATGAGCGTAGTATCTCCAGTAGGAGGCTTCCTTGACAGATCGGGGCAGAGCTGCGCCACAGCCCGGAATTATGCTCACATACAGAAGAGGGCGAGAGTGACAGCGTGGCGATCTGTTAGAGCTGTCTGCGAGGTTAATGGTGAGTGTTCCTGCTGCCAGTGGTCTGTAAAGAGAGCCGAGGAGAGGGAAATGGCGTGGAAGAAAATCGATAGTGTTAACAGTCATGGCAATAGATGCAATCGTTTACTGCAGGGATGGTTTTTATTGAACTGGTTATGATTTGGTACTTTTTAGCTTCTAAGTTGGAGAGAATGAGATTTGGGAAGAAATCTGACTTTCTGGTAGATGCTGCAAAGCATGTTGAGGTGATTAAAGCTGCCTTCTGTAGTCCTTGAAGGCTGCAGGATCCCAGTTATGCCTGATGCTACCTGCATGACCATCTCTGGTTGCTCTGCACCTGTAACAACATCAGGTGCATCTATAAAGGCGTCTCACTCGTGCCTGCTCGATAACAGCCACTTATCAAGTCATGTCTGTGGGTACAGCACTGTCTTGCCAGTTTGTACTTATATTCTACTTCAGTGACCTGAGCCAGAGGCCAAGAAAGAGTTGCGAGGTGGGAGGGAACCTCTCAGTCTGATGTTCAGCATGAATAGAAAGTCAGCATCTTTGGAGAGGCAAGCTGAAGTCTCCCAGATACCTGGAAGTTATTCCAGAAGATGACAAACCCTGGAAATGTCCAAGCAAAAAATGGTAGGAGCATTTGTCAAGGACATTGTAGAAAAAAACATTGGACTGAATGAGAAGTTTTTTATTATGATGCTGTTTATCAAAAATTAAGTTTTAGATAGCTGATTAAATTTTTTATTTCATTGAATTTTAATTTAAAAGGCAGTGAGAGAGAGAGAGGAGAGAGAGAGAGAGAGAGAGAGAGAGAGAGAGAGAAATAGGTTTCACCTGTTAGTTCACCTGTTACTTGGCTTGGGGATGGAGCCACAAGGCAACACCAGGATGCAGGAATTTGGTTCGGGTCTCTCTGGTGGCTGGCCAGAATACTTGGGTCATGAACTAATGCCTCCCCGAAGATGCGTGTCAGTAGAAAGCTGGAGTCTTCAGTGCAGCCAGGACTCCCAGCCAACAGCCGGGAAATGCAGTGCTGGCGTCCCCAGCAGTGGTTGAACACTGCGGCAGATGAATGCCACCCAAATAGCTGATTTTTTTAGGAGCTAGCAATAAACTATGAGGAAAATGTGGTCGTTTACGTGTTTAGATTTTCAAATGGTCCAGTGCATGTGAGTTTAATTGTTCTTGATTATTTGGTAGGAAGAAGTTAATATGTTTCAACCATGAGACAGATTTTCCCATCTGCATTATTTTCATAATTCAATGATATATAATATACATAATTTGCATATTTTACATGAGATTGAGAGCAAAATAATGCACAAATTTTTCTTCATTTGTGAGATAGAAGAGAAATGGGGTGATATGGAGAGAGATCTGCTGATGCACTTTGGAAATGTCTACCGTGACCAGACTGGGCCAGGCTGAAGCCAGGAGCTGGGAACTTGAGCCAACCTCCCATGTGGGTGGTAAGGATCCAAGTGCTGGAGTTCTCACCAGCTGCCTCACAGCATCAGTGTGCACACGGAGCATTGGTGTAAGCCCAGAGCATCGGTGTGTGCATGGAGCATCGGTGTGAGCACATGGTGTGAGCACACAGCATTGGTGTGAGCACACGGTGTGGGCACACAGCATTGGTGTGAGCCCAGAGCATCAATGTGTGCATGGAGCATCGGTGTGAGCACGCAGCATTGGTGTGAGCACACGGTGTGAGCATGCAGCATCGGTGTGAGCACACGGTGTGAGCATGCAGCATCGGTGTGAGCACATACCATTTGTGTGAGCTCACAGCATCGGTGTGAACACACAGCATCGGTGTGGGCACACAGCATTGGTGTGAGCCCGAAGCATCAATGTGTGCATGGAGCATTGGTGTGAGCACGCAGCATTGGTGTGAGCACACGGTGTGAGCATGCAGCATCGGTGTGAGCACGGAGCGTCAGTGTGTGAGCACAGAGCATCGGTGTGAACACACAGCATCGGTGTGAGCACGGAGCATCGGTGTGAGCATGGAGCATTGGTGTGAGCACGGAGCATCGGTGTGAGCTCACAGCATCGGTGTGAACACACAGCATCGGTGTGAGCACACAGCATCGGTGTGAGCACGGAGCGTCAGTGTGTGAGCACGGAGCATCGGTGTGAGCACGGAGCATTGGTGTGAGCACGGAGCATTGGTGTGAGCTCACAGCATCGGTGTGAACACACAGCATCGGTGTGAGCACACAGCATCGGTGTGAGCACGGAGCGTCAGTGTGTGAGCACAGAGCATCGGTGTGTGCATGGAGCATCGGTGTGAGCACGCAGCATCGGTGTGAGGACGCAGCATTGGTGTGAGCACACAGCATCAGTGTAAACACGGAGTATCGATGTGAACACAGAGCTGAAATTGGGAGCAGGATTGGGTAAAAAGCTCAGGTGCTCCTGTCTAGGGCATGGACATCGTAATGGGCTTGGTAACTGCTCTACCAAACATGCAATTTAAAACAAAACATTTAATGTAGACTCAGGTTTCAAGAATTTCTCCTTGTCTTCATGGCACCTGAGAAAGCTTTCCTGAGCCTTTTTCATCTCTCCCTCCCTGAGTCCTGCTGAGTGACTTTTCTCCAAGCTCTGAGAACTTGTTAGACCAAGACCTGGTTAGATCTTGTTATAGCTCTCTGCATCAGGGCTGTTTAGCAGTCTCTAAGGTAAACTATAAGCTTGGAGAACAGGTGTGTCCTCTATGGATTCGAGAGCAGGGATTTCTGCCACTGATCAGCTGTAATGTGGCTAACTTTCAGGGCCCCTTTTTCCTCATCTCTACAGATCCATGCCCTGGATTAAGTCTATCAAAGTGCAGACTTGACTCCAGCATTAGAACAGTGCTCTATGGTGCAGGCTGTGGCCAGCTGACCTCCGTGTACCAAAGCCAAAGCATGCCACATGACCCCATTCATATGACAGATGTGCTTTTTCTTTGTCGAAAACACTCCTGCAGGAAGGAAGATGCTTCTAATAAGAGAATAGAACAAACACAAAAGGTGAAGCTATATGAAAGAGAGGGCTGACAGCAAGGAAACACATTCTGTGGGGGAAAGTTTTAAGTCAGTGGAATTTTCCAGTTTGGTTGGTCTCACCCCACAGGGAAAACCCCTCACAGATGTCAAGACACAGCTAAGAACGAGCCACGCAAAGAAGGGGGCATCAGGGTGTTGGGAACGTTTGAAAGTTTCACTTGTTCCTTTGTGTTGGAAGATGCCAGGGTTGATGATTCCTCTCCGCATGCTCGTCGTTAATATTCTGTGTGAAAAGTTAAACACTTGAATGGATAAAGATTGCCTGCCAGTGCATTCCCCACGAATCAGAAGAAAAATGCAAACTGTGACACGAGACAAAGATGGTTATTTCATTTATTAGGGATCCAGGAGAGGGAATTGCTGGGGTTTTGCTCGCAGCCACAAGCACGGTTAGATGAACGGGCGTATTTCTCATGCCCCCGCCATTCTCCCCACTCAGTTCTCTTCCCCTCCCCTTTTCTGTGTGGTGCCCTGAGACTGGGTCACCTCTGCTGAACTCCTTGAAGGAGTTCTGTGGGGGGCAGGGGACAGTGCCCGGCCCATTCTGATCGACTGGGTTTGACTGTCATTCTACTCAGGAGAGCAGAAAGAGCATGGTTTTAAATTATCCAGCTCTGCAATTTAATAGCTGTTTGACCTTCCGCAAGTTGCTCAGTCCCTTTGGATCTAGCTTGCTTGTTTGTTACACACACACACACACACACACACACACACACACACACACACAGTAGCCCTACCTACTATTGGTTGATTCATTTAACTGTAACCCCTTTGTTCATCACCTGCTGCCTGCTTGGAGTTAATGTCAAGGAGGACACTTCTCCCCAGGTGGTTTTTTGGGGTGGATGAGGGAGTTGGAGTGACAAATCTGGTAGAAGTGCTGCAATGACTAAAGCACCTTCAGTGGAACAGCAGGATCAGGCACAGCTGTCACGCTCTGCAGCAGGTGCACACCCTACCAGCAGCAGCAGCAGCATTGTCCTCAGTTGGTAGTGTCACAGGGCTGGGGAGGGTTGCAGGAATGGGATCTGTTTGGCTCTAAGCTGCAGTGTGTGTCCTGAAGCTGCTTGCTCTCTGGCTTCTCTCCTGTCATCTTTTTTCTCATTCCCTGACCTCGGAGTGCTACCTGCCGATTTTAGAAGTGATAGGAATGTGCGTGGCTGGGGGGATTGGGATTTGCATGTGGAAAAGCTGGGGTTGGCCATCCTTGGCTTGCTTTGGGAGTGGTAGGCAGAAGAGACTCGGAAGCACATGTTTACAGTGAACCGAGCTCCCCTGTCCTTCGTTGTGATTGCAGTGTGTCACGTACACTCTCTTCTCTGGGAGCCTAATGTCCCGGCTCCTGTTTGTGTCTACAAGCCTTGGACTGCAGTCGGATGCCCCAAACGAGGGGAGTGGCTTCCTGGCCGCTCTCCTACTCCATTCATGTGACTGCCTTCAGACCCAGGTCCTGTGACAGGTCGCTTTCTGGAGTGGCCTTTCTGCCACTCTCTCGTACCATGTTCAGTGCTTTCCTCAGGCCCTGACCTTTCCTGCAGTCCTCCTGGCTTCCCATTTCAACCCTGACCTCTGGCAGGAGCTGGGCCAGGTGTTGAGGACATGAGCAAGAACTGGACATGGTTTCTGGCTGCAGTGAGCCTGCAGGGGAAACAGTCCTCATACTCTGTCCAGCCATTAGTTTAAGTTGTATCAAGAGTTCAGTGGCTAGTTGGACGAATGGATGAATAAGTGAACGGAGAGCTGGATGAATGGAGGAGAGGATTGAACAGACGCTGGGAAGCAGGCATCCAGATATTTTTTAAGGTGCCTGCCCTTTCTGCTTTATCCTCTAGCATGGACTTTGCGCTTCCAATCTTGCATGACACCCACCGTTCCCCAGGACCTTGATTCCTGAATGTCTACATCTCCAGAGGAAGAATTCTGTTCCTTGCGTGCGGTGCTGCAGTGCAGGGTGTCCTGTCCGCTGGCTTCTGGCTTGGTGGTGCTGGGCCATCTTCCTGGGCTCAGCGATGAGATCTCGTGCTGGTGCTAACTGGGGACGCACTCGAACGAGCAGCACCGTGGCTCCTGAGCTCGCCAGTCCTTGCCCCCCTTTCTTTGTCCGAACGGTAAACTTTGATCTGCTGTCTATTCAGTGAGCATCAAAGGCGGCTCTTGGATCTTGTGTTTCTGATGTGACACAGAAGCTGGGGAGCAGTAGGAGACTTTCTTCATGCCTTCACAAGACTCTTGCCAAAGGGAAGTAATAGATTCTCTTGATCTGGGATGCTGGCTTTTCATGACGTTCATTGTATATGACCCCAGAGCAGGGGTTACAGCTCGGAGAGTCGATGAATCTGTGCTCTCCTTGCCTTGCTTGTGGCAAACTGGATGCGTGTGAATCGCCTGTGTGCCCTTCTGAGAGGCACGAACACATGCCATGGCGTTACCTCCCTCTCCTGGCCGAAAGACAGGGACGCGGGTCCATGGGGACAGGTTTCAGGAAGTACACGTGCCAAGTACTTACCTATAGCCTTTATTCTTTTTTAAGGTTTATTCATTTATTTGGAAGTCAGAAGTATAGGGAGAAGCAGATGTTCCACACATTGCTTTCCTGCCAGAAAGCCACAATGACCAGAACTGAGTCAGGCCATGTGGCTGGTCGGGACCCACACAGTTGCTCTATCTTGTGCTGCCTTTCCCAAGCCAGTAGTACGGGGTCAGATCAGAAGTGGAGCAGTGCCCGTATGCGATGCCAGCGTTTCAGCCTTTCCGGCTATGTCACAGTGCTGGCCCTTCACGCCTGCTTCCTTTCTGGTGAATGACTGCTGGGCATTTTGTAAAGCTGGAGTCCTGCCTGTGAGCGAAGCACGTTCCTTCCTGCATGCGGCTCATGCTGGAGTGAGGAGCAGGGCTGGGCATGGCCTCAAGAGCATTCATCCGTACTGTAGCTGCCTGCACAAGACCTAACTTCCTCCAGGAGCTGAGGGCCCATTGAAGTGGTCAGAAGCCAATCCACAGGCAACTGAAACTCATGTGCTGCTGGTTCTGTAGTTATTTGACTCCATGCATATATCCGAGGAGTCTGGGCTGGAGGGTTCTCTGCTGTCCTGCGTGGCTCAAGACACACTGATAAAAGCTGAACTGGAACGAATTCTAGAAACACAGTTTCTAAGAGTTGAAAGAATACTTAAAGGCATTCCTCCCAGAAGACAGTAGAATCCGTTTCTAATCTTGGCAACAAGAATTTTTACTCGAGCGTATCCACTTCTAGTGACAAGGAACGCAGTACTCTTCCAAGGAAGGGCCCTTGCTCTTTGAATTGGAACTCATGAAACTTGGGTCTGTGTGTGGGGTGGACAGATGAATATATGTGTATGTGAGAGTGGTTGTAACATCGGATTTTATGCAGTGTGTATGCGGCTGAATCGTCCACCATTTGCCTTTGTATTATTTCTAAAAGTCAACAGAATGTTTCTAGGATTGTTGGGTATTTGGGTTTCTGTCAGACTCCTTCCCCTAGTATCGTGCATGGAGAGTTGTTTCAGCTTGTTTGTATTATGCACTATGCATACAGGGTCTCTGTGGACCCGAGATGGGTGTCGTTGCTGTTGTTTTGCTGTGCTGGAGGAGAGATGGTGAGTCGAGGCCTTTTGTTCTGTCTGCACAAGGGGCTTCCCTGCCAGCACCAGAAGTGGTGCTGGACCCCACTGTTGCTGTTGTGACCAGCCTTAAGCCCGTCTGCTTTCCTCATTACATACGTGTAGGTGAAACCACACCGTGAGGTCATGTCTGACAACTCTACAGACACGTTTCTGTCTTACTGGGGACCAGCCTCAGCTACACGCAGGAAGAGGCCATTTGGGCTGTGAATATCATTTTGGGAATCCAGTCATCTGGAGGTAACTGACCATATCCAGAGAGCTGACACAACTAACCTTCTGCGTTTGGGTGCTGGGTCCATCTGGCGAGACACAGGCAGCACCTTCAGTACACCTGCTGTCACCATCCTGGGCCAGGATGTGCCTGTAATTGTGCCTGCTCCTGCGTTACTGCTGCCAGATCTCTCACAAGTCTGAATGAATACAGGTGCAATAAAATCATGTCTAGAGTGAAAGTGTGGCTCCATCAGACTGGAAGGGTGAGTCGCACAAAAGCTGTGATAGATGATCCTCCTGTGTGATACAGTTGTGTAGTCACCACGTCTTACGCTTTAACTGTTAGTCCTCAGCCAACTCAAGTGCACGTGACTTGCAGCAGCTCCTGGAGAACCCTCCAGAAGGGTGCCGACCTATTAGCGAGAGGCAAGAAGATGATTTTAGGTTAGTGTATTCAGTCAGCTTCACGTCTACGCGAAGGGTTCCTTTCCATCTAATTCATTACACGCTATTAGAAAACTGCAACTATTCTGCCAATGGCAGGAGTGACAAAAGGTTTCTCTATAATGTGACAATGCCAACAGGTTAGAAGTGGTGCCCCTGACTTACTGTCATGGGAAGAATGTCAAAGGTGATGTCTAATCCTTGATAGTGAAGGCTGGGGCAGATTAGCAATGTCTGCCACGAGAATGGGACGGCAGAGTGGCAACTTGCATTCTGTAGTGGGGGGAGCCACCAATTCACCATTCAAATCCCAGCTCGTGTGTGATCTAAGGCAAGCCATTGAAGCCCTCTGTGCCTCTTTAGCTTCATCTATCAATTGAGGATGCTGACCGACAGTGCCCACCTAGTAAGGCTTTTATGTGGATTGATCCATCACAGGCAGATGGCACTGAGAATGATGCCTGCCATAGACTGTCATCACAGCTACGAATCCAGAGCGCTGGCCTTCGATTCAGCAGGGGTTGCGGTTCAGTGGTTTATCTGTGGTCAGTAGGTCCAGTTTGTGTCCTCAGATTTACCACTCCCTTGGGGATGTATTCTGTAACTTCCCTTACCAGCTCTGTGCATCGCTCAGACATCTGGTTTGGTCGATGCGTTCTCAACCCTTCAGAATCAGGGCTTTGCCATCTCTGCGTTTGCTCTCACACTGTCTTTCGATGGCGGCCTTTGGCAGATCCTGGAGACATATTTAAGCAGTCATTGTGTGTCACATTCAGCTCTGAGAGCTTCTAATGTGTTGTCTCATTGCTTCTTGGCACGAGCCTTGATGGATTGGTGTTAGGATCAATCCCGTCTCCCACTTTACAAATGAGAACACTTGAATTTAGAGGACTTTTATGTTTTGCTTGATATTACTCCTCTGGCAAATGCCATTGATTACATGAAAGATGATTTGAAGATGTTGAGCATGGGCCTGCCAGGTTGCAGCTGGTATCTGAGACAGGAAGGAAGATTCTGGTCTTGGGTAGACTTTTCCCAGTGGGTCAAGGGGCAGGTTGCTGAGATTAGAGTAGAGTCCAGGTACAGCCACAGGTCCAGGATAAAGTGATTAAGGACTAAAATACGAATGTTGACTATGCTCCCTATGGAGTTTATGTTTCTGATCTGAGGTAAATTTATAGTAGCTTCTGCTGTGTTAGCTGCTTCAGAAGGACCCGTCTGCCTCCCAGGATCATTCTGTTGGAAGAAGTCCATCCAGCTGTCTCTGATCCATAGTTCCATAGAGGTGAACAAGACAGGCCCCTCTCAGAGTCGAACAGGGGAAACAAACCAGAGCAATAGCAAATAGACCGGAGCAATGTGGAGACAACCTTTAAAGCTCTAGGGCACCCCCCAGTGGGTCACTTGACCAAGCCTGGGATAGGAGCAAAGTTGACTGAAGGCTTCTCAGAGTAGGAGAGCTTGGAGTTCACCGGTAACATAAGGTTTTGTGGCATGGAAAGGAGTTGAGGTGAGAGATTTGGGGCAGAGGAAGCAGCGAGGAGCCAGGTGAGGAGTTGGGCTAGTGTTTGAACCATTTGGGAAACATCGCACAGATTGTTGGCATGAGTACAACACCAGGGGTAAGGGTGGCGGTGCTGGGGGGGTGAGGCATCCCAATCCTGAAGGAGCAGTGTGAACTTTGAGAAACAGAGAGCTAGCTGTCTCACCTACATGGGTTGGATGGAAGGCTGAAGGCAGGAGAGGTTCCCTTTGTTAGGCTGTGACATCTCTAACATGTTGGACACTTCGGTGGCTCATTACTCTCCCCCTAAAAAAGCCGGATGCAAACACAATCACTTGGTTTGAATGAGATTTAGAATGCTTTGATTGTAGAAGAAATGGCACTGTCATAAGGGGCTCTGTCCCACGGGCAGTGTGTCCATTATTTGAGAATGAGAGTTGGGCTGAAATGGGCAGACAATGAGTCCCTGACACAGTTTGTAATCTGGAGTATCCCGTCTTCTTGGGCAGAGCAGGTAAATCAAGATTGACTTTTATGTGATGCCTGGACATGGCGATATTTTTTCCTGAAAGCCTTGTAGGCTTTTAATCTAGAATCCAACTGAGCACATCCTCCAACCTCCAACCCTGTGCAGGTTCCTGGGCACTGCGGCTCTACTGATGTTGAGGGTCATTGGAGTTGACCTTCACAGTGATAACATGAAAAATTGAGGAAGCTGGATTTTCATAGCAGCTGTCAAGATCATCTCTGTCCTCGCCCATCAGTTTTCCCAGTCTGCAGCATATGCACTCAGATGGCTCCATAGCTCCCTGCAGACCGGCAGGATGCCCTGACACAGCGGATGCCATGCGTCTTTGCTGGGCTTCTCCCTGGCCCTCTGTGAGAGACCTTTATAACTTGCAGTAGGGTACTTTGAGCCCAAATGTGCAAACCAGAAATCATGGTTTACTTCCCATTCTTCTGTTTCCTTTGTCTTCTGCTCTGTGTCCCAGCATCTTGATGATACGTCAGTTTATAGACCACTCATGTAGGACCTAACCAGACTACATTCAACAAGCAGATGGAACTATCCAAGAGGCGAGGGCTGTGCCAGCCCAGGAAACTCCTGGAGAAAGTGAGACTGAGTGTGATCTTTACTTAAGTTTACAGTAGGACAAAGTTTTGCAAATGAAAATTAAGACTCAGAAGCAGGCTGGCCAAAACAAGGGCGAGGAAGACTGGACAGGGCAGGGACAGTGCTGGTTGGGAACTTTGTGGAAGGGAGTGGTGGCTCCCAAATGCTAGGCTTGGAACTGAGAATCTAAGCCCATTGAATATACATGGCCCAAACACAAGTGGAGGGATTCTGGGCAATAGAAGGCCTCTCATAGTGCAATGGCTTGGGTAGAATAGACTTTTGTTACTGGCTGTGTTCTCCCAGAGTCCATCACTGTTTCTAACCCGGACCTCCTGCAGGTGCTGTGGGGATGGCTGTGAACAAAGACTGAATCTGGTGCCCCATGGAAGTCAAGGTTGATACACACAGGTCCCCAAGGGTGTGGGTAGCGCCCTGTGGAAAGTCAAGGTTGATACACACAGGTCCCAGGGGTGTGAGTGGCGCCCCATGGAAAGTTAAGGCTGATATGCACAGGTCCCAGGGGTGTGAGTGGCGCCCCATGGAAAGTCAAGGCTGATACGCACAGGTGTCAGGGGTGTGGGTGGCGCCCCATGGAAAGTCAAGGCTGATACACACAGGTGCCAGGGGTATGGGTGGCACATGGAGCAGCTGGGAGTTTCGCCCTTCTTCACCCACCAGCTGGCATCGGCTCTCAGCTTTCCTTGGGGGAGGGAATTCTGAAAAAAGCTCAAGAGCCTGCCTAGGCAGCCCGTGGCAGTTGGAGAAGCTCGGAGTGCTTCGTTACCCAGACCTGTTTACAGTGTGGAGACATTTCTGAATTTTTGTAAGGACTTTCTGCACTTCTCTAGGAAATCCTATTTGAAATCACCCAGGAAATGCGAACCTTTCCTTATGTTTTGATGTTGAAATGCGCTAGACGTGGGCCATTCATGCAAGAGCTGGGACCTGGGAGAGCTGGTGGGGCAGTGGAGCATCTTTCTGAAGACACATGCTGCCTCTAGGCTGGAGAGAGCTGGGCACAGACACAGAGCCTAGGCTCCTGGCTTCCTGGGTCTGATCACAAGTGGATTGGAGCATCAGGAATTTGCATGCATCCTGGACGCTCCTCCAGCTGCCCCAAGCTTCATGCATAGCTCTGTTGGCCAGTCGCTGAGCATTCAGCTGCTCTCTGCAGTGTCCCCGGGTCTCTCCATGGAGGACTGTGCTGGAAGCTGCCTGGTGCATCACACCCCTCCTAGCACAGAGGTTCTCTTCGCTGAGCACCTTGGCCAGGAGGAGTGAGAGTTGGGCAGGGGCTACTGAGCTCCACTGAGACCACCTGATACATCCCTGCATACTGTGTGTTCACATCTGAGACCCTCATCACCCAAGGTGATGAGGTGACAGTGCTGCAGAGTCAGAGAAAGAGATCAGACACGTTTACAAGGTCTTGGCCCATCCAGCTCCCTGACTCTCACCCATTGCCCAGCCCAGACCGAATGCAGACGGCCATGTCCTTCTGTGAACCACTGTGTCACATGGAGTGCTGATCTGGGCAAGGGAAGAACCTGAGTCTACGTGAGTGTGAGCCAAGGCGGTGCAGCAAGCATGAGTGATGTGGAGGTGGCCAGTTGCATGTCCCAGGCACAGTGCCTGGGGTGTGCTTGCTGCCTTCCTGGTCCGCTGCTCAGCCTGCTGTGCAGCCTGTCTGTTCCCTAGGCTCCCTGGTCTGCTGTTCAGCCTGCTGTGCAGCCTGTCTGTTCCCTAGGCTCCCTGGTCCGCTGCTCAGCCTGCTGTGCAGCCTGTCTGTTCCCTAGGCTCCCTGGTCTGCTGTTCAGCCTGCTGTGCAGCCTGTCTGTTCCCTAGGACCCCAGCCCTCTTTCCTCCCGCATGTATGTATCAGTAGTCTGGTTTGGCTTCTCTCTGGTCCCCTGTGGGTCCTATGTGATTCCCTTCTTTGATGTTGAGTCCCAGTTGTCCCCCAGTGGTACGGACTGAGGGTGCGCAGAGGGTGGGCTGGGCCTTGCCCGATGCTGCTGTACTCTGGGCACTAGCAGGTGCTGCTCTTAGGATTTCAAGCTAGGGAGGAGGGAGGCCAAGGCAATCTTCCCCTCTCCCATCCCCTAGGGAAGCACTTCCCAACCTGCAATGTGCAGAATCATTCTCCATGCATCCACAAGGTGAATGCAGTTCATTTGCAGTTTTGTATTTACTTCATTGTGTATGAAAAGGATTATGATTAGCATGGCAAGTCTATTACTTCTCAGATACAAGTAATAGCATCTTAAGGGTAAATGAGTCAAGTGAGTTTGTTCAAAGTCAAATCAATGCAAAGAATCACAGGTAAATGGGGGTACAAGTATCCTGGGGATGACGGGAAGGCTGGAGTGCTTGTATAGGGGTCTGAGACAAGAGGCCATGCCTTCGAAGGTGCAGTGGCCTCTCAAACCAGCATGTTGTGCGCACGGGAACCTGTAGTCCTGCTAGTATCAAAGCTATGGTTCTGTGATTCATCATGAATGTGCTCAGAGGGACAGAGGGGTGGGCCTTGCAGTACAGCTGGTTAAGCTGCCACCTGTAGTGTCGGCATCCAACATCGGAACACAGGCTCTAGCCCCGTTACTCTACTGCTCATCCAGCTCCCTGCTAATGCACCCAGAGGACAGCAGGGTGCGGACAGACAGCCCGGGAGGACAGCAGGGTGCGGACAGACAGCCCGGGAGGACAGCAGGGTGCGGACAGACAGCCCAGATGGACAGCAGGGTGCGGACAGACAGCTCAAGCGCCTGCTATTCCTGTGAGAGACTTCGATGGAATTCTAGGTGCCTGGCTTTGGTCTAGCTGCACTCTGACCATTGTCCATAATGGCCAGTTTGGGGTGCAGGGGTAAATCAGTAGATGGCAGATATTTTTCTATCTCTATCTGCCCTCCTGTAACTATCATTGAAATAAATAAAAGTAAATCCTGTTTTTATTATTATACAAGAGAAACATCCATTGTGACTCTCAATGCTGCAGGAAAGTGGTTCTGAGACCTTCCCTGGTGTTCATCTCCCCGGGCCCCTGGGGCTGGGTTGGGGCACTGTCCTGGTCCCAGGTCCCAGGCGCCAGTGGGTCCCAGGCGCAGTGGGGCTGTGCCAGTGGGTCCTAGGCGCCAGTGGGGCTGTGCCAGCGGGTCCCAGGCGCCAGTGGGGCTGTGCCAGCACCAGGCCCAGGTCCGACTTCAGACACAGTGCCCTTTCCTTCTCTTTCCCCTGGAGGAGCTGGAAAATGTCTTCGAACTCTGAAATCTATGAGTTGAATTAAGGATGTTTTAATTTCTCTCCATGCCCTTTGAAAAATAAAACTGACCTTCTATTTTCCTGGGGCACAGATTCCTTTAGTTTCCTGAGGCATTCTAATTAGCATCAATTCCATGTGCTCAAGGAAATGGATTTTTATTTCAAATGGTTTGGGAGCCTCCATGGCAAAGAAAGAAACGAAACCATATTAGCAACAGAAATGGTCAGCGCTCAAAACTTTCTGATTTAAAAACACAACATTGCAAGTGTGCAAAGTAAGCCGCCTGCGTGCTGTGCAACATTAGTAGACTCTCCTTTCCTGGGCTCAGCAGTGGCGGACACCCCCACCCCACCCCGGCCATGCCATGTCCCCAGGTAACACTGCCAGGAAGATCCCCTTGGATGTGGAGATCTCGCACTGACTCGTTGTGGCCAGCTTCCCGCGGAGTGCACTAACTCTGTGAGTGAATGAAACACCAAGGCACTGCTGTAGCCGAGACCTTGTACTGAGAACTAGTGGGACTAGCAAAGCCATTCCAGGGCCTTGTGTTTTTAAGATATTTTTATGTGAAAGGTAGAATTACCAGGAGAGAGACGGAGACACATTGATCCACCACCCAAATGATCTCAAACACCAGGAGCCTGGAAGTCTAACTGGATCTCCGACATGGCCTGTAGGCACCTGAGCACCCAGGCCGTGTGCTGCTGCCTTCTCTGGGTGCGTCAGCAGGGAACTCGATCAGAATGGAATAGCCGGGACTCAAAACGGTGCTCATATGGGTGCCGGCGTCTCAGGGAGTGGCTCCACCCACCGCATCACACCAGTTCCACATTGGAGGGTCTTAAAGGACTTGAATTTAAGACCAAGGCTGAGGTTGTAGACACATGAGTGGGTCTTACTGACTGTATGATGCTCTCACGCTGTGAGAGGTACACTCCACCCTTAACCTGAGAAGGAACGTTCCCAAAGTGACAGGAGCCAAGTGTCTCTGACCCCTCTGCTTGGTTCTGTCTTCCATTCAGGGTAGCCTGAGGGCTGGGAGCAGTCACACTGGAGCTCAGCAGGTGGTGGAGCAAGTAGTGATGCTGTTCTCAATGTGCCTGTGGATTGCTCCTGGAGCGGAGGGCAAGCTCTGGCCCCTCACCTGGATGTTACGCCTTCACTGAATCCCTTGATGACCTGCAAGCCCAGCATCCACAGGGCGTGGATTATGGCTGTGTAACACAGTGCAGTTAATGGGGAATTGGAGGATCTGCTGCTGTTTTGCAATTATTCCACCCTTGATAATGTCAGGCACTGGAGCACAGCCCGCAAGCATTTCCCACCTTGTGATCAATGTGCATCAGGCATTTAATGCCACTCCACAGCTGATGCCCAGAGCCGCACCCTCAAAGCTTAGGGAAGCTTTGCCTGTGCCCTGATGTTTTGAGGGTGTGTCACACTGTGATGAATGCTTCTGTTTATGGGGGCTGGAGGTATGGCCCTGTGGCAGGGAGCAGTGACAAGCTGCTGTGTGTCTCCCACGCTGCGTGTTTTGCTAGGACATCCACAGTAGCTCCGATGAAGAGACTGAGTTCCAAGCTGGCAGCCATGCTGCTGCATGGGATGCTGTCTGTCTGCTCATTTCTAACGGCCGTGGGGGTGGGTCCAGCTGCTGTTCCAGGAGAGGAAGCTCATGGTGGAGCAGCAGTGTTAGGATGCTGGGTGATGGTGTAGGCAGTTTCCTGGAGTAGTGGAAGTGTCTGTCTCCATGGAAGCCTCGAAGGGAAAGGGGCTGGATTTTACAGTGTGGCTGCAGCCTCATCCTCAGGCTTTCTGCTCATTTTCTTCTGTGGCCAGTGCGTTCTTGCTGTTCCCAGGACACAGACATCTCAGGCCATAATTAATACTACTTCTCATGCCTGCCCCTTTCTCCTTTAAGCCAATGCTATCTAACAAAAGTCATGTTCTGCTAAGAGGCTACCCAGGAAGGTTTCTGATAATCCAATTGACATTAATGGCTCCTGATGCATTACGTCTCGAAAGAGCATTAGTGCTGGGCTGGATAAAGGGGAGTGCTGGGGGTGCTGGACCTCTGGTGCTGGACACTGGAGAGCTGGACCTCTGCCAGTGGACACTGGGAGAGCTGGACCTCTGGTGCTGGAAACTGGAGAGCTGGACCTCTGCTGGTGGACATTGGGAGAGCTGAACCTCTGCTTGGGGATGCTGGGAGGGCTGGGCTTCCACTGCTGGACACTGGGAGAGCTGGACCTCTGTTGGTGGATATTGGGAGAGCTGGGCCGCTGCTTGGGGATACTGGGAAGGCTGGGCCTCTGTCGGTGGACATTGGGAGAGCTGGGCCGCTGCTTGGGGATGCTGGGAGGGCTGGGCCTCTGTCAGTGGACATTGGGAGAGCTGGACCTCTGCTTGGGGATGCTGGGAGAGCTGGGCCTCTGTTGGTGGACATTGGGAGAGCTGGACCTCTGTCGGTGGACGCTGGGAGAGCTGGGCCTCTGTCGGTGGACATTGGGAGAGCTGGACCGCTGCTTGGGGATGCTTGGAGGGCTGGGCCTCTGGTGCTGGACATTGGGAGAGCTGGGCCTCTGTTGGTGGACATTGGGAGAGCTGGGCCGCTGCTTGGGGATACTGGGAGGGCTGGGCCTCTGTCAGTGGACATTGGGAGAGCTGGACCGCTGCTTGGGGATGCTGGGAGGGCTGGGCCTCTGCTGCTGGACACTGGGAGAGCTGAACCTCTGTTGGTGGACATTGGGAGAGCTGGGCCGCTGCTTGGGGATGCTGGGAGGGCTGGGCCTCTGTTGGTGGACATTGGGAGAGCTGAACCTCTGTTGGTGGACACTGGGAGAGCTGGGCCTCTGTTGGTGGACACTGGGAGAGCTGGGCCTCTGTTGGTGGACATTGGGAGAGCTGGGCCTCTGCTGGTGGACATTGGGAGAGCTGGGCCTCTGTTGGTAGACACTGGCACAGGTGGTAGGTTTTCCTGCTGGGAGAGAGGCACAGACAGGAAGGCTTCCTGGCTGTTCTGTCCTTTGGGGGAATTGTGGCCACACTGCCATGACTGTTTATCACAGGGATACAAAGAATGTCTTCTAGGTCATGGCCCAGGAAGCATGAGCTGACTTGGTGCTCAGTTTGAATGCAGAGCCACCAAACATGCCAGCAAAAGCCCAAAGCTGAATGCAGTGGACAACGGAAGCCTGACCCCTCCCCCAGGCCTTGGGGCATCAGAGTTGGTCTTGTTTGGTCTCACAAGTAGCCTGCAGTCTTTCCCTCTGGTGTAGGAGGCTGTGCAGAAGGGGCGGGTCTCGATCTCTTGGGCTTTTGTTTAGAGAGACAGGAAGTGAAGGAGTAAGGGAGGCTGAAAAATGACGACCTGGGTGTTTTTTCTAAGGAAAAAAAAGGTTTATCTTATTTGAAAGGCAGAATTATATGGGCACGCACACACAGATTTTCTGTCTACTGGTTCACTCCTTGAATGACTACAAGGGCCAGGTCTGGCCAGGCTGAAGCCAAGAGCCTGACACTCCTCCAGGTCTCCCATGCAGGTAGCAGGGCTCCAAGCATTTGAGGCATCATTCAGTGCTTCTCCAAGTACATCAACAGAGAGCTGGGTGGGAAGTAGAGCAGCCAGGATTCCAACCCCTGCTCACTTGGGATGTTGATCTCCCAGGCGAAGGCTTAAGCCAGTACACCAAGGTATTGGGCCCTAGTCTGAACAGTTAGCTTCTGGTTGAACGTGGCACAGTCTAGCTCCTTTCCTGGAGCCATGGCTTGTTCATCTAAATGTTGAGGGGGCCAGCTGAGTACTCGGATTGCTCCCAGCCGCAGTGTTGGGTATGGCATTGTAGAGTTATGGCTTCCTCTGAGTGGACACTGCCTCGGTCCTACAACATGCCAGGAGTGCAGCATGTGTTTTGACAGAAGCCACATTTTCAGCCTCACTTTATGTGAGGGTTTGTGTGACTTGGGTAGACTGGGGAAGTGGGGTGCTGGGCTGTGGCTCAGGCAGACATGTCTGCACGCTTAGCTCTCAGCAGGCTGGTCCCTTCTGCTCCCGACCCGGCTCATTTGCTGAAGCACCCGCTGCCTTCCTTGGGCCTTCTGTTTCTTTGGGGATCACCATCATCCTAACACTCGGCAAAAAACGTTTTCCTTCTCAATGTGTCTTTGGGCAGTGGAGGAGTCAAAACATGCTTATGCCAACATTTCAGCTAAAACCACACACATGGTTGAAACAAACTTGTAGTTTTATATTGAATCAAACCTGTAGTTTTATGTTGAATCCTGTTGTCCCATCCTTCTTGCTTCCAAGTTTTAGAAAAGAAATAGGTTGGGGAGGGGATTGGTGTTGTGACATAGTGGGTAAAGCTGCTTACCCAGGGTGCCGGTCTTTTCTGTGGACACTTGTTTGAGACCTGGCTGTTAACTTCCAGTTCAACTCCCTGCTATTGCACCTGAGGGAGCAGCAGAATAGGGGAGAAGTGCTTGCACCCCTGCACCCACGTGAGAGACCCGGAAGAAGCTCCGGGCTCCTGCTTAGTCCAGGCTGTTGTGGCCATCTGGGGATGAACCAGTGGATGAAAGTTCTCTTGCTTTCTATTACTTTATGCCTTTCAAATAAATGAAAAGTAAAGCTTTGAAGAAAGTAGAGCAAAGGAATATGTTGGTCTGACCTGAAAGGTCGTCCTGGTGACCTCACCTGCTCAGAGTGGCAAGGCTGGGAGGTCTGCAGGTGGGCTCCGCCGAGTGCACATTTTTAGCGTCGCAGGAGTTTGAAGTTCTCAGGAAGCGATTTAAGATGAGGATATAAAGAACGTGATAATTCCCCCAGATGAAGATGGGCAGCTTTGAGGACTTTGGATGGGAGTCTTTGTGCTTTTGTTCTCCATCTGAAAGACAATGACACTTTATTTCCTGCTATTCCTCCCAGAGAAATGAATTTCCTGAATGTTCTGCACAATGTGGTGATGTCAGACGTTAGGATAAGTGTTCCTGAAAATGGCTTAGTGGAGACAATAAATCTGAACCAATGTGTCTATCCTGCACAGCAGCCAGTGGTGGGGAGCGTGTGGTCCGAGGGGATGCTTGATGCTGTGCAAGTGTGAGAAATATTCTGAGGTTTCAAGAACACTGCCACAAACCACGTGGAGATCACAGCCCATGCGCCTTCTGCTCACTGTCCTTGCTTTACAGCTACGTCAGGCCTTCCGCACACCAAGTGGTTGTTTTCTACTAACTTCGACGAAGATGGTACAATCTGCAAAGCTACAATAAGCCTTTTCCACCCCATTAAGTTTTAACATTTCACATTTCCAAGTGTTTGGCTACTAACACAGCATTCCTTTTAATGAGACATCTCAAAGCTGGTCTCTCACCAGCTGTCACCGTGGAATTGTTTGATGTTCAATCCTTCGACAAGACTGAGGGAGGGAGGAGAAAGAGCTGTAAAGTGGAATTAATGATTTAATCGAAATATGTTTGTTTGGAAATGATAAACTCTGCGTATTTACTATTTTGAAGGCACTGTGTATGGTTCTTGTGGGGGGACAGGGCTGGATATTGTGTTCATTCTCTTGGTTTTATAGATAATTGCCAAATACTGAGACGCAAGCAATCCTCCTTGAGTGTAGTTCACTGTTTTATAGTACATACTGAAGACACTTGTCTCCCTCCCATCTGGCTTCTAATATTTTATTCCTTAGGCCCTAAATTACTGAGCTATAAACTGTATTCTGCTGGGAGTTTTGTTATTTTATTGTTTCACGTGACAGCCTTCGGAGTTTGAGTGTCGTTGTATCCGCAGATGTGAGAGTGAAAATGCCATGAACACCATGTCAGAAAAGTAGAGTGGACGCATTGGGCTTGTGCCTGGCCGGGTGTGTGCCTGTGCCCTGTACTGAAGTGACTGAGTTCAAATCTCACCTCTGCTTTCTCTTCTGACTTCATACAAAAGCACACGGGGGCAGGGGTGAGGCAGCAGGTGTGGTTACAGAGGTACCCGGGGGCAGGGGTGAGGCAGCAGGTGTGGTTACAGAGGCACCCGGTGGCAGGGGTGAGGCAGCAGGTGTGGTTACAGAGGCACCCGGGGGCAGGGGTGAGGCAGCAGGTATGGTTACAGAGGCACCCGGGGGCAGGGGTGAGGCAGCAGGTAGGTCGCAGGTGGTTGAGTGTCTGCCATCCACACAGGAAACCTGGGTTGAAGTTCAGTCTCCTGGTTTTGACCTGACTCTGCCCCAACTGTTGTAGGAATTTGGGGCGCTGTCTGTTTGCCTCTTCCAGAACAGATGCTTTTCAGGCAGATCCTAAATCCAGGGCTAACCTGCACAGAGTCAAGCCATGCTTGGACATGAGCTCACACCTGGGTGATGTGAGCATTGTGTGTCAGAGCAGAGGCAAGTGACGGGGTACCTGAGAAGGACCACACACTCGGCCCAGACCTTCACGTACAACTCAGCATTCTCGCTTCGGCAGATTTTAATAAACGAGAGGGCAGAAGGTGGCTGCTGGAAGCTGCACTGTGTTAGTGCCTCTTCAATGTCTCAGCTTCTTTCTGCCTCCCCTGGAGGTCCCACAGAACACTGGCCTTCCCTCTCTCATAGACTAGCTTGCTTCGCGTTGGCATGCTCTATTACCTTAGTGAGGTCCCACATCACTGTCCCTTCCCAGTTTCATCTACTTATCCATCCATCCATCTGCCCATCCCTGAGCAACTTCTGTGATGGCTGTGTTGGGAAAGTCCTACCTTTCTCTGTGTGTTCAGGTGTGTCCTCACCTTCTGTAGGGGCTCATTTCCTTCCTGACTTGATGTAAGGCCTTTTCGCTGTTCCTCGGTAACTTCCCCTCAATACCAGATAAGCCCCTTGGTTATGTGTGCACAGCACCAAGGTATCCCAGTTACAAACAGTGCTTGAGAGGGACGGGTTTCCAGAAAAGGCAAATGATTGAAGATACTGCTTTCAACATTTACCTGTAAACTCAGAGGAAGAACTGGGAACTATCTGATGCTTTTAAAGTTATCTCACGCCATCTTTTTAAAGATTTAGTTTATTTTTCTTGGAAAGGCAGATTTACAGAGAGCAGGAGAGACAGAAAGATCTTCAATTTGCCGGTTTACTCCCCAAGTGGCCACAACGGCTGGAGCTGAGTTGATCCAAAGCCAGGAACCAGGAGCCTCCTCTGGATCTCCTACATGGGCGCAGGGTCCAAAGGCTTTGGCCCATTTATCTACTGCTTTCCCAGGCCACAAGCAGGGAGCTGAAAGGGAAGTGGAGCAGCAAGGACGTAAACTGGTGCCCGTATGGGATCCTGGTGTGTTCAGGGCGAGAATTTAGACACAAAGTCATTGCTCTGGGCCCTTTTAGGCTTTCTTGAAAAAAGGACCTTGAGATGAGAAAAATACCAATTTTCAGTCACTGGAAGCCTTCTCATTCCTAAATGCAGACCGGGGCTGCCTCTGGGGGTCCCTCATGCACTCTCTCAACAGAGGTGAGCTGTGAGGCTCACAGTAAGACCCTGAGGGAGAGGCACTATTAGCTGTGGAGCAATGGTAGAGCTGTGTGGCATTATACGGCTCAAAGTTGATGCTAAGGGCACCTGTGTCTGCACGTGATACCCAGGACTCTCTGCTCCTCCCAGTGCCTGGGGGCCCTAAGAGAAGGTGAGCCAGCCTGTCTTGAAAGCTTGAAGGGTGTTCTTTATGGTTGGGGAGTTATCACTGTGGGCCCTCGTGTGAGACAGAGATGCAGGGCTCTATTAGGGGGTCAAAGTGTGTCTCCCTCATGATATAAGGTTGTAAAATAGAGTTGATACCCACTTTGTTATTAGACTCTGTATATGAGTCAAATGAGGTTGTATTTGTGGAAGTTAGTAGGCACCCACTCAGTTACTCCGTGGACCTAGTCTCCGGCTCGCCTGTGCCCTGCCCTACCAATGGCCTGCATTGCCCACTGCTGGCCGCAGACAACTGTAGTTTGCCATCTCCTCAGTTGGTGAGCACGTGGAAGTATCAGTGTTTGTATCGCTGCATTTGATACTTTAGTGTTAATAGCACTGCCCTGGCTAAGCCAGTCCAGTTTGCTGGTGGCCCTGTGTGCTGAGGACTGTACATGCCTTTCGTGAGCATTCAGCAGGCAGCAGCTGGACTGACTCTGAAGCTTGTCCTGGATGGCAGCTCTGCACCTGCTGCTTTCTTAGGGTTTCCAAACTGTTTGGTGAATCTGTATCTTTCTGTGCGTTCCCCAACTCCCCTCCCCACACTGAGGCCTGTAATGGCTCGGAACGTATGGTTCAGTCTGCCACTTATAAGACCCCTACTCTCCACGGGATCTAAGACTTTGTGGATCACTGTTGGGAAGTCTGCAGTGAGTTGTTCTGCTTTCTCTGACAGTTCTTGCCCAAGGCTTCATACAGTGGGTAAAACTGACATGCCAAGCAGAAGTCTAGCCCTGGGGCTTGCCCTGATCTCCCAGGTCACCACCTGGGAGTGGTCCTCCACAATTCAGAGCGAATGCCCGTTGTGCTCACACCTCAGCTCTGCCCATCAAATGCATGTCCTCATCGCCTTGAGTCTCCATAATAACCGAGCAAACTGCTTCAGACCGCGGGCAGCAGGGCGGAGGGCAGATGAAGAAGCACACCAGAGAACTGCCTATGGTTGCTTTCCTCCGTAGCAGGAGACAATTTCCTGGACAAACCACAAGAACTGACCTGAAAGTGATGTCTTCCAGGATCTAGGTGGTGCCTTTGCTATCTCAAGTTCATACTGGTATTGGTGTTGAGGACTGGGGACCAGGTTGTCACCAGAATGCCTTGGAAACAGAATCTAGCTGTGGTGTTGGGAACAGCACGCAGCAAGGCAGAGTAGCTGGAACACGCTCAGTAGCTGGAAGAATACCAGGCTCAGACAATAACCCAGAATCTGAACTTTAGGGTCAAGCGTATTGTGAGACAGACCCAACCTCTGACACTTACTCTCCTATGATGAACAGGGTCGTGGAGTTCTAGATTTGTTGTGTCTTTGAAGGACGGCCTGCAAGTCAAATGGCTCATTTCCTGCAGAAGCGAGTGTTATTTTAAGAGTCCTCTGAGGGCAGCTGTCTCCTGGCTGCCCAAGCTGCCTGGGTCCAGGTATTAGACCAGCCAGGCTAGTGTGCTTGCAGCAGCTGGACGGAGTGTCTGCAGCTGTTTTCTGTGGCTGAGATACTGGTCTGTCCCGTTAGCCGAGCCGGAGAGAGCTAACTGTGTGAGCTTGGCGTTGTCTGCTGCACACCAGGCTGGAGACTGGATGGATGGCAGTTCCGCTCTCCACAGTGGGCTTTTAGAGGAAGGTGGCAAGCTTCTGTCTGTGGCTTTTCTCAACTTCCACTCCTGCTGTTGTGCCTCTAATTCTATCCCACAGGGTCTTCGTGGCTGCAGTTAGAGGTGAGACATTTATCTCTCTGTTAGTGGCATGAGGAGTTGTGTATTTGTGTATTTTTGCGAATCTTCTGAAGATGGTGCCTTGACTGTCATCTCAGAAAACTAATGAAGTGTGGACAGGGAAGTGCACTCAGGGTCCAGATCGCCTAGGAAAAATTCCAGCTAGTTTCTCAGGAATGATAAACGGTCTTCCCCCATTGTCCATGCCCTGCTAACGCCCTAGGGAATCACATCTGTGTCCACAGCCATGAAGAAAGGATTCACAAAACAATGGAGAACAATGCCAGTTGGTGATTGAAAGACTGTGGTCTGAGATCTCCAGAGAACCGGGGCAGGATTGATAGCGCAAGGAGAGGGACCTGTGAAAGCTGATTAGGACGTTATCTGTGCCTTGTTCTTATCAGGGAACAAGGAGATGCTTGTTCGCAGTAAAAGCTGGTGAATGTAGCCAGCGTGCAAGGAATCGGACAGCTTTAATCTGAACACTTCCTTATCATGGGGGTCATCGGAGTGTCTTTCTCCACTGCAGGCTCTCTGAGTCAGAAGAGTCAAATGACACCCTTCAAAGGGCGACCTGGATTCTTCCAGAGACACTCCCTCCCACCTGCCCTCATCTTCCTGGGACCTGGGCCAGGGCCCTGGAGAGAGGGACGCTCTCCGTATTGTCCCACCCACACTGGGGAGACCACAGTTGTCCAAGCAGGGCTGTTGTGTTCTGTTCCCGCGACAGGTGTCAGAAAACTGACTTGGGGCCCTTCCTGTGGTGCCTACCCAGCAGCTGGCAGCGGGCCGGAGCTCCTGCTTGCCTGGCTTTCCACCCCAGGTCCATTGTCTGACAGCTTGGTGGAGTTGGCTTTAGACTGGCTTTATGGCTGCAGCAAATGTGCAAAATGTAACACTTCTAGCTTGTATCAAATAGACATGGGCTTACCCCAGAAACAGTAGCTGTTCGTAACTAAGGAACAGCTCAAATCCTGCAAGAGAAACTGTTGCTGACAGGTAATAAACAAAAGCCCAAAGTCTGAATCTGTGGTGAAGGACTCTCATGCTAGGACAAGGACTCAGAGTGGTTTAGGAAGGAGTGTGCAACCCAAGTCTTGGGGTATTTCCAGGCTTACACAAGCACTGATTAATACTGGTTAAGAATTAGTAAGATGAGTGTCATGGTTATCTAGAGCTTACGTCCTCTAATTCTGCTTAAACTGCTCTCTGACTTCAGCTGTGTTGGGTGAAGTGCCTGGCAGCATGTACTCCCTGGCAGCGTGTACTCCCTGGCAGTGTGTACTCCCTGGCAGTGCGTACTCCTGAGCCCCTTGACAATTGGTGAGCTTAGGACAGAACTTGGCATGGGTCAAGGCTCCTGCCGAGGCTCATGTCACAAGCGCTCACCCTATTCCTGGGCTAAAGATTCGTGCCAAGTTGGCAAAACACGTGGAGAGCTGGTGCATGACACCCGTGTTGGGCAGTTTCACAGCACCTCGTATTTGGACAGTACCCTCTGTCCTCTCGCAGGCCTAGCCCCAGATAAGGGGCAGCACAGTCATTTCCTCCCCTTGGCTGCCCAGCCTATGTGCTCCCTGTGCAGAGCAACATGAACAGCTTCACTACCCACTGCTAGGCCCCAAGACCCTTCTGCAGTCAATTTCTCTGAGCCGCTGAGTGAGCCAGCAATTACTGAGCATCTTACTTGTGCTTACTTACTCCTTGCATGGACAGGCGTCTTTCCTGGAAATGTGATGACCCTGATCCCAGCTTGCCAAAGACTGAACTGCAGATTCCGCCTGTTGCCGCAGCCCTGTGTGTACACGAGCACTCGGCTGCAGGGCCCTGCATTGTCTTCTGGCGTTGGCGCCGTGTTGGTGTGAGCCGCACACATGCACCTTGTGCCACCTTTTACTTAGAAATTCAGATCTCTATCATAAGAAGTTCTGTTCACTCAAATAGAATTGAAAATAAGGTTATTTTGGTGCTATGATTTTTGAAAATCCATCCATGTTTTTTTTGTAAACATGTTCTATTGAAGACCCGTTTTACTTGCCCAAGATCTAGAGAGAGAGAGTTCTTTAGGGATTCCTGTAGCCACTGGAGGCTGGGCAGCCTGCTACAGTGGCAGCTGGATTGACCCACCTCTACCTGCCCCCTTCAAGCCTCCCTTTCCAGACACTTCCTTCTGTCACCCCAACACTGCCCCCTGCAGCGAGGAGTTCCATCTCCTGAGGAGCATGCGTTCCGGGGCATTCACAGTGTTCCCTGTTTCAGCGTGAACCAGGAGAGAGCAGACCTTCAACCCAAGAGAAAGGAAGGACTCGGCCTCTGTTTCACCCTGCTAGGGGCCAGGAGAGATTCATCTGTGCCCCTTCACCCCGGGCACAGCTCTGTGGATTGGGCGCCATGATCCCATCTCCAAAGTGGAGACAGCCTCAGAGGGGTTGGATGTCTTACTCTAGCCAGCTGTGCAGCTATTTGACTCAAGGGGACTTGGGGCAGTGGGACTCCAGGGGTGGCGCTCCAGGTGTGTTAGTGGTCCTAAAGGGTTACTTCTGTCCAGTGGCTCTCTCTTGGATCTCAGCATGTGTTGTATGGGAATGGCTTCTGTTCTCTTCCTTGCCCCCATCTAACAGGAGCTGACCCGCTGAACAGTTGCCCCTGCCCCAGACTGAGGCTGCTGGCCCCATGATGGCTTTGACTGCTGTCTGAGGCACCCTAGTGGGTTTGAGTGAGTCAGCACCTTCCGCAGCCTTCAGCGTGGGGCTCTCAGCACAGGTGGTTGTTTATGACAGCTGTGTGGCTGAGTCCCGTGCATGGGGGAAGCCTTGACTTGCTCTAACTGGGAGAAGGACAGAGAGAAGCAGGTTGGGGGAATTGCTGGGCCTGGTGACTCTTGGGGACATCAATGGATATGGGGAAGGAAAGGCGGAGTTTAGGGAAGCCCCTGTAGTGACTGCTGTGTTAGGCTCTAGGCTTTGTCATGGTCTGCAGGAGGCTGGGGGAACTGCAGAAGTTTGCGGACTACACTCTCTCCAGCAGGTGAATTTTAAGGTGGCACAGAGTCAGAGCCAAAGGGACAGCCAGAGGGACGGTGAGGACACAGTTTTCACGTCAGCCTGTAGGGGCCTTGCTCCAGCTCTGACATCTGCGTGGCCTGATGGAAACCTTGCCCTCTCCAGCAGTAAGTGGGAAGGAATTTGCTAGTGCTCCCCAGGCTCCCTTCCCCTGAGCTTGGGCTAACACTGGACAGCCGTCCAGCAGCCTCCATTCTCAGACTCGTGTGCTGCGTTTACAGGAGTGTTTGCCTCTGTGTGTGTGCTTTGTTGAAACGACGGGAGGTTCAGTTTTCTGTCACTGCTCAGATAAGCTGCATGTAATGAGCCAATTTCACTCCAGTGTTCAGATTTTGCATCAAATTTCTCCATCATTTTATTTTGACGCTCATACTTTTTGGGCTTTTTCATCAGGACAGATTTCTTGATTCCCAAGCGTATATTTTCAAATGGCCAGTGTCGTCCCTGTGGAGCGCTCTGTGAGCCACCTGCACCTTCCATGCTGGCAGATGTTGGAAATCAGCAAAGAGGGAAGTGTTCAGGTGAAGTGCCATAGGGCGTGATGCTCTTGAATTAACAAATGAAGTCCTAGTTTCTGTTGTGAGGCTCCAGGGCTTTGAGGTCAAGACATTGTTGCTCCTTTGGAAGCTCTTCTAGTTAGCAAAGGCTAACTAGGAATGTTCTCAAACCCTCCATGGCGAGGAAGGTGTGCTGCCGCCAGGATCTTCGCAGTGGGTCTGTACAAGCCAAGGTTCCACAGGGTCAGTGCTGCTCTGGGGCGCAGCTTGCACCACGACCTCGGGGTGACTCCCACCTACCCCAGGAGCCCTGTCTGCCAGCCGGGAGATCAGGCTCTCCCCAGGAGGTTGTCATGTACAGGTTTGTAGGATGAACAAAGACAATAGGAGTGAAGTTGTTTTCAGCATCCCAGGTTGGCCCCTGGCTTCTCCTTCATCAACGTGGTTACTGTTCCCAGATGTCAGGGAACCAGCTCTTTCAGGAGTCATCCCTGGGATCCCCTTAGTGACAGCTGTTGCAGTCACTGCTTTCCTGCTGTCACGTGGCTTAGGACTTGCCCTTTCCTAGCCCTCTGGGGGTCTGTGTCGTATCCGTGATCCTTCAGTAAAATATAGCAAACACACCTCTTTTCCAGTGAGCTTCCTGCCGATTGCATGAGCTATTCCCTGGATAGAGGAAGCACTGACCCATTTCACAGTCTAAGAAACTGAGGCTTATTCTCCATCTCGTACTGTGAGCAAATGACAGATGGACTTGCACCCCATTCTCCTGCCCCTGAGCCTCTGTATTCTTCTGGCACTCTCTCTTCAACCTCTAATTACTGGACAGTGTAGTGCGATGCATGGCTGTCTCCTTAAAGCATGCAGAGGTTTTCTTGTGCGTGTGTATTTGTGTGTTTGTGTGTGTGTATGTATCTGTGTATGTCTGTATGTGTCTCTGTGTGTGTGTGCTTGTCTGTGTGTGTTAGCAATGTTCAATGGTGTGGAATCGGGAGACACAGGGCAGCCTTGCCTTGCTCGGAGTGTGTGCGTGTAGTGACCCACATACTTGCCAGCTACCTCACGTTTCTTTTGGCTTCAGTGCTGGAAAGCAGCTTCCTCCCTCCCTGTCTCACCTTGCAGGGCTCTAAGCAGCATTGAGAGCAGAGGGTGGCGGGGAGAGGGCAGGCAGCAAAAGGCCAGCTCTATCTGAGGCTTCTCCCCAAGCCAGGTGTTTCTTTGTGGTGCTTTGAGATTCTTTTCAAATCCAGCCCCAGGGCCATGGGCTCCTGGCTCACGGAGCTGCCACACTTTGAAAATGGTGCATAGAATTTAAGATGGGCTTCCCCAGGAAACTTCCCGACCCATGGCTCTGCTGCCAGCAGTTCTGCTTCCTCTGAGAACGAACCCTGGTGGCTTCAACGGGTACGTGGACACCTTCCACCGGTGGAGCTTGCTGAAGCGAGGGCAGAGGGGGCTCGTGGAGCAGCCCGTGCCCACACAGGGGCGGCTGATGGGAAGACCTGTTTCTCACCCTCAGCTCCTCACCTCCACCTTCAGCTGAGTCCCCTGACTTAATATTTCTCTTTAAGGACACTTACCTTGAAAAAATTGGGCTGCCCTCTATTTTGAAAGGATGCTTTATATTTCAAGCCTAAATGGAAAGCTAACCCTGCTTACTGTGAATCTCTGAGAGTAAATACGGTGAAATGAATGCCATGTGAATGCCTGGCTCGGCCTGGCTGCCTGCCAGAGGCCGTGGGCTTAGGCCTGCGCTAGGCCGGGGAGTGTGGACAAGCTTCGACAGGTGCTTGCCTTGCCCTGCAGGAGGCACAAGGAGCTGACCCTGAGCTGAATGAGGGCGTGCTTTGCCCTTGTGACCAAGCTCAGGACCAGGGGGTCAGGCAGGCGTGGGGCCGGAATGGCATCTCCCTGAATCACTGCCTCTCAGGATGGCCCTGCGCACGTGCCTAGCCAGGGCTGTCCCCCAAGCCCTGGAATACCGCCCCGCCCTACCAACCTGGGGAATGACCGAGGACACTTCTGAACTCCAGCCTCCTGCAGAAGGGCCTTTGCATGGTGGATATCCTCTGTGGCTCACGCATCCCTCAGTTCATATCCTAGTGGCAGAAGTGGTCAGAGAAGGCTACCCAGCTTTCAGGTCAGTCCATTTCTGGAATCTTCCGTCTTGCCCCCTTGGAAACCTAGGTACTCTGTGCTTTCCATCAGGCTTCTGGAATCACACTCGTATTCCAGTCCCTCCACCCCACCTTTTTCCTGCTCCACAATTCCAGCTGGAAGGGTAGAGTTTTGTAGGGTGGCCTTGAGTACACCATGCTTGCCTCCCATCCCTTACAGCCACGCGCAAGCGTCCCACAGCCTGGGTGAGCGTGCCTCGCCCTTCTCTCCCCTCTGTCCCCTGCTCGCTGGTTCTGGCTGTCCTGGTAGCCTTTCTGCAGCTCCTGTCCTCCAAGGTGCATGCCCTTGGTGTGTGTAGACAGCTTGGTCCAGCAGCACACAGAGCAGGGGACACACACAGGTGCTGAAACTAGGCCAGACCTGGCTGCTACAGAGGGCTCCCTCTGGAAGCCTGCAGCTACCCACGGGGAGCTGCAGCCCACGGAGCCTTGCATCAGCTGGTGGGGAGCCTGATCTCAGGTAAGGCAGCTGGACCCCATCTGCAGAGGCAAGGGCCTTTTGGTATGGGCACCATGCCTCCCTGTGAGCACACAGTCCTTTCCATGTCAGGGTACACGGGAGAGTGACGCAGGGGAGGGGGCTGTGGAAGGGTGGGTCTGGCCCAGGCGCTATCCAGGGAGCTTAGTGAGCAACACCAGTCCATGGTGGAATGATGGGCATGCCTTCCAGGGCTTAGCTGTGCAAGATGGGGCAGTCCTGCCCATGTGAGTGAGTAGGCTCTGGCTTGGCCATCTGTGATGAGCATAATAAACTACTTGTTAAAAATATTGTGTGTAATCATCTCCTCTTAGAGTGTGAAATGTGTGAAATGTTAGTTAATGTAAGGCAGTGTTAACTTGCGTGTAATTTCCCGTTAGAGAAAGCAATATTAAGTGACATGTTTGGACTGGCATAAGAGTGTGTGTTGTCAAGACAGTGTTCTTCCTCCCATCAGATAGTCTGTAGGAGAAATGAGAGAGAAGCTGAAGGCCAGGCAGTCAGCAGCAAGCCCTGAGCCAAGAGAATGGGTCTGAAAAGGGACCCTGACAGTCACTGTCTAACTCCTAGAGGGACAAGAGCTGGAGCCCAGAGAGCCCAGCACTGCTCTCGCCACGCACGACTGAGGGAGGCACTGCATGTCACCTGTGTCCTCCCCGCAGGGAGCACAGAGCACCTCTCCTCACCTGTGTCCTCCCCGCAGGGAGCACAGAGCACCTCGTCTCACCTGTGTCCTCCCCGCAGGGAGCACAGAGCACCTCTCCTCACCTGTGTCCTCCCCGCAGGGAGCACAGAGCACCTCGTCTCACCTGTGTCCTCCCCGCAGGGAGCACAGAGCACCTCTCCTCACCTGTGTCCTCCCCGCAGGGAGCACAGAGCACCTCGTCTCACCTGTGTCCTCCCCACAGGGAGCACAGAGCACCTCGTCTCACCTGTGTCCTGCCCGCAGGGAGCACAGAGCACCTCTCCTCACCTGTGTCCTCCCCGCAGGGAGCACAGAGTGACCCAGTGTGAAGGTGTCAGGATGGGTTCTCTGCCTCAGACTAAGGGGTGCACAAGCCCTTTGTGTAGAGGAGTAAGACTTAGGATTGAGTGTTTGTGATTAATAACTAAGTCTTGAAGGGCGCGATCGTGGAGTCTTAGTTGTGTTTGAAGTGAACTGAGCCTGAGCTGTTGAGAACACCAGCACTTGCAATCAGGAACACGGTGTGGGTGTTGAGCGGCAAGACCTTTCCAGGGGCTGCAAGAGGACCTGTCTCAACAGATGTTAGTCCAAGTTTGGTTTTTCTTTTTTTTTTTTTAAAGATTTATTTTATTTTTATTACAAAGTCAGATATACTGAGAGGAGGAGAGATAGAGAGGAAGTGGAGCTGCCGGGATTAGAACCAGCGGCCATATGGGATCAAGGCGAGGACCTTAGCCACTAGGCCACGCTGCCGAGCCCTAAGTTTGGTTTTTCTTAAACTGATCTTTTAATTCCATTTTGCACAAATGTTTCCCTTTAATTTTATTTATTTTAGAGACAGAGAGACAGAAAGGGACAGAGCGAGGCTCAGCCCCTGTCCAACCTCCATTATCCAAACAGCATGAGCTGGGCCTGGCAGAAGCCAGGATCCTCACATAAGTAGTAAGGAACACGACCATTGGAGCCAGAGCCAGCTCCTGCCTGCCTGAGTGTCCCAGGATGGCAAGCAGCCCTGAGTTGTGCCAGCAGTCACGTGGGGGCTTCTAAAGCCTGTGTTAGCCTGTGGTCAGTAGTGGCCCCGGGCACTGGGGATGAGAAGCAGGCCCGGTGCTGGCCCTGGACTCACAGTGTTGAGCCATCAGTATCAAGTCGAAGCCAAGCAGACATTTCCCCAAGTTCTCCCTGAAACGTCCAGCTGCCCACTGGAAGCTTGTGGGCGTGGCTCAGGACCTGCAGCCCAGGAAAGGTGCCCCTATAACTTTGTTAGGTTGCCTTCAGCAGTGCCCACCTGTCTGTGCTGCTGGCGTTGAGGAGGAACTTGTAAGCTTCTCTGCGGGAGCCTGTGAGGGCAGCAGTGCGTGTGGCGTGTGAAGCTAGGTAGCAAGGATGGATGGGGACAGGGATGCACTGGGTGAATACAACCATTTTGTTGGATGGTAAAGGCCACCTTTACTCCCCAAAGTGGGCCCTTACAAAGTTCTCGTGCAGAAACCTTTCCATCTTCCAGCTGTGTACCGCATTAGCTCCCCTAATGGGCTGGAAAACTGGTATTAATGGTGCATGGAGAGTATGCCAGCTGTGGTCTTACGGTTGGCATCTTTCTGAGGGTGGCAGAGTGAGGGCCCTGCATCATGTCAGTGTTATTATTTTTAAAGATTTATTTTTATTACAAAGTCAGATATATATAGAGGAGGAGAGAAAGGGAGGAAGATCTTCTGTCCATTGATTCATTCCCCAAGTGGCCGCAACGACCGGAGCTGAGCTGATCCGAAGCCAGGAGCCTGGTGCCTCTTCTGCGTCTCCCACACGGGTGCAGGGTCCCAAAGCTTTGGGCCGTCCTCAACTGTTTTCCCAGGCCACAAGCAGGGAGCTGGATAGGAAGCAGGGCTGCTGGAATTAGAACTGGCTCCCGTATGAGATCCCAGCACCTACAAGATGAGATGCTAGGCTACCGCACTGGGCCCCCATGTCAGTGTCCTTGTGGCCATCTTGGTCGGTTCCCTTCACGTCCTCCTTTGTGTCCCTCCTCTTTCACAACACCCTGAAAAGTAAAGAACAGGAGCAGAAGTGTGCCCAGCTTAGGGACTGTGGGAGGTCGGCGAAGGTGGCGTCGTTGCCCTTGGCCTGGAGCCGTGCAGACAAGCCAGCTCTGGTCACCAAGGTGTGCTGCTGCTGACGCTCACACTGCGGTCAGGTGACCTAGCTGCCTTTTCCTTAACAAAACACTCCAGGCAAGGTGAGTTAAGTGGCAAAAACCAGTTTTTTGTGGCTGTGCAAGCTGGAAGCCCATGATGCATGTGCCAGCTGTGAGTCAAAGGCAGGTGGAGTGAGAGGGCAGGGAGAGGTTTTCAGAGCATCACTCCGGCCATTTGCTAAAATATATTCTAGTTAGTCAAGGGCCGTACCTTCACAACGACTTTCTTCCCTTGTGCACTCCCGTCCCCTGGAAGCTGAGCTGTGTCAACGTCAGGCTAGTTCTGAGCATGGAGATGCCTCAGCAGAACCCTGCCCACAATAGAAGCCTATCACGGGTCCCACTGTGTGGGCCACCCGTCAGCTGCTCTATGTTGTTCCTAAAGAATTGGCAATTTATCGACTTGGAAAAATTTACAGCAAGGTGCAACTCACCACTGCAATTCTTCCTCAGTCACAGAGTGTGTTTGTGTTTGGAGGACAAAGGGGTGATTCAAGGACCAGGAGCAGGAGCTGGTGGTTTGTGATGGTCCCGGTTCCCAGTCATGACCTGGGACTAGGTTCCCAGCCACTGAGGAGCCACTGGACCTGGAGCAAGTTGCTCCCGTCTCTGAGCTGCTGCTTCCTGGTGGGAGAAATAGTGATAATATCCCCAATGACAGGAGGCGAGTGCGCACATCCTGACAGCAGGCTGACAAATTCCCTCAGCCTGTGATCTGTGAACGGCCTGCAAATGTATGCAGATGTTTATAAAAACATGTGCTTATGTATTTTCTCTCAAACTGCACTTCGGTCAGATTCCCTAAGAGATTTGTGCTGTCAAAATAGGGTAAACGCTAAACTTTCTCAGATAAAGAACTCTACTTGCGAAAAAAAAAGGTTAAACTCGATTTAAATAAATTTACCGTAAGCCCAGCTCTTAGTGAACAAACATGTCCAATCAGGCGCTCCCTTCCCACTGTGGGCCTGGCTCCGCTCTGCGGCTGACAGCTTAGGTAATCAAACAATGCATTAAATATAGTTTCTGCTTTCAAAGATGGTATCAGGCGGCATTCTGGCAGGAAACAGATGGCATATTCAAATTAGGTAGTTTGAAGAAAAGTAAATAAAGGGATTGTTTACAGAAGGGTGGGCAGGGTGTTATAAACCAGAGAGGCAGTGTGGATTAGGGGCTGCCCTGGTGGGCATCATGGTCACTGGGCAACCTGGGAGAAAGCAGGGCATGAAGGACAGCTCACAGCACTGTGACCTTTCTTACTCCCTGAGCAGGGAGGCAGCCCAGCTTCCAGGGACCCGACCAGAGCAGGCAACAAGAGGGTGCATTGACCTGGAGGGGCAGGTGGTGGGTCCTCCTTAGACACCGTGGCAGGGCGAACGGGTAGAGGTAAGGTCATTAGAGACGCAGGCATCTCGATGGGAAAGAGTGGGTCGTGTGTCCAGAGGCTGAGCGTGACCCCTGCACGTTAGGGGAAACATCGTAGCAATATCTGACAGCTCACATCCCGAGTTTGTGGAAGCCTCTGGCCAGCTCAGCTTCTCTGAATGTCAGCACAGAGCTGAACCCAATTGTGGTGCTTAATATTAATCAAAATGTTGAGCTGATTTCTACCACTTCTTCTCTAAAAACTTGTGTTTTAATCTAACTATAGCCTTTTGCACAACTGGGTGGAGATCTCGTGAGGCGCTACTCTAGAGGAGAGCAAGGATGACAGGGCACACCCAGAGCCTGATGCGCCACAGTGCTTGTCCTCAGTAGCTCTCGTCAGCTGCAGAACTGCACAGAAACACAGGGATTCCGGGCACAGGCATCTGTGGGTTCAAGCCCAGGGTTTCTGACTGCTTGCTGTGATGCTTGGCTCATCCTTCTGGGTCTTAGGTTTCTCATTCTGTGAATGGGAAGTGGTGAAGACTGCGCGAGATGATTCGTGCACCACACCTTGCACACAGCGAGTGCGCAATGACTGATGCTCTCATTGTTAGAGGCCAGGTTTGAGATGAGGACTGTATCTTCCTTGTGTCCCTGCAGCCTCTGCAGCCTCTCTCAGGCCCCTGGTTCTGACAGGGTGCTGAGCAACGTGCTGACAGATTGCATGCAAGAAAGACGGATTGAATCTTGAACGAGTTGGTACTCTCCTAATCAGGCCCCACATCAGCTGGGCTTGCGTAATGAAGCTTGAACCCAGCGCCAGGAGCCCTTTCTTTTGGAACCGCATCCATCAGTCCCGACTTCTGCACACCGCCCCTGCAAGTGGTGCCTTTTGGAGCCCCTTATCACGTGTAGAAGCCTGCTCTCCAGTCCCGCTCTCATGTAAATGCAAACGGGACCCCATTCATCAAGGGGACACAGCAGTGTCCTGGCAAACTAAACTGCCTCATGTACAGTGAATACAAATTCCACCCACAGCATATTTAGCAGCCTTTGCAAGGACGGGTTGCTGCCACTGGCGAGATAAAACCCCTGTATGTCACAGTGTGATGGTCACAACAGTGTGAACTTGAAAATGACACATACCTTCTGTGAACCCCTTAGCTCCTGGCTGTGAGAGCTCCTACCAAGCAGAGTGTTTAGCGGTCCTCTGCCAAGCAGCTCTCTGTAAAACACACACTCAACCTCTTTTTATTATTATTTTTTTGCGGAGAGATTGGGAGAAGCTTCCCTGAGTTCACTGAATACTCAGGCACTGAAGTCCTGCCAAAGGCCTTGTTCTCAGGGAAGGTTGCTGAGGCGTTCCAAAGGCACTTGCGTGTTTTGCTTCATTCATTCCTTGAGAAGACATTTACAGGCACAAAGCAGATGCTTCCAGTTTGAGGGGAAAAGAGGCAAACACAATAGCCCTTGTTCTCAAGGGGCACTTGGCTCTTCTGATGGCGAAGGGCACATGGGTACATGCAGCGTGCCATGTGCAACAAGTACCGTGACACAGAGATGTCGGGGCAGGGCTGAAGCAGCCTGGAGGGTCCCGGGAAGCCTTCGTGGGGGAGAAGGGAGTTGCTGCACGTGGCTCTCTGGAGATCCTGATTTTAGACTTTGCACCTTTTTGTCTAGAAGTTGTGATAGTTGTGATTCAAAATAAGGTTTAGACGCAGGATTTAAGTGATTGTAGAATTTTTTCTCTCCCCCTTTTCCATCATTCTGGTCTCACTTCTCTGATTGGATTGAGGGCTCCTTTTCCTGGACCTCCTGGAATACTGCGGTGGCTGGGGAGAGGGCATGGTGGGTGTGCCTTCTGGATGCTCACTGGGGGTGGAGGATATTTCCACTGGCATTTCAAGGAAGGCACCTTGTTCTGTGCTGTGGCATTTGCCAGTGAATGATTCTGAGGGCAACTGGTGTCTGATTTGCTGGCTGCAGAGACATTTTATAGTTTCTACCTGAGTACCTGTGCTTATTAGACCATGCTGCATCCTTTCAAATGCACACCTTTGTATTTGTAGATGATTTATAAGGCTTAGCTTCTTTAAGAGCTAAACACACACACACACATACACACACACACACAGAGAGAGAGAACCTTTTAGGCCTTTTTGTAGCTCTACAAGTTTTCGATGTCTTCATTTATTGCTTGTAGAGAATGCACTCTTTGCTGCTGTTTCTTGTACAAGTCACGGGGATGTTGAGTGTTTCTGATCTCATGTGTTGAATCTTGCACTTTCTCCTGGCTTTTAGTTTTTACCTGTTTTTTCTACATCTTGAGACAGGTTGTCAAGTTGTTGTTTCATGTGTGGGATGAGTCGTCATTGCCCTTGGAGACACTACCTTTCCTTCCCTGTGATCTGTGATTCCGTTTCTACTTAAAAACTGGCTTGGTGTGGGCAAGTTGGGGGAGGCAGGTGATGCTGGGATCCTGTGGCCAAGCAGAGCCACCCACCGTTCTTTGCTAGCTCACTCTGGCGGCCCTGGAGAGCAGAGGGGATCAGAAGAGAAGAGGCAGAGCCTGGCATGCTGGCACAGAAGGGGTTCTCAGACTGTCCTAAGACTGGCCAGGGTCTGGTCTGGATCTGCTGGCAGGTGTGCAGTTAATGTAGGCGCAAGCCATGACGTTAACAACATCAGAAACTCAATAGACCATTGCGGCCATACTTGGGTTTGATTTGAAAGCAGGTGATACAACACCCTCAAAGTAATAAGCTCCTCGCAGAGATGAACTACAATTCCATCTGGCAATTACATTAATGTCTCTGACAGATCGCGAGCACAGAGAGCTGCAATTATGATACATCTCGCTCTTCAGCGTGGCGGGCTCACATCACTCATGTTGGCTTGAAGCATAATGGGAGGGAAGAGTGGACGGCTCCTCACTTTAAGTGGAAATGCCTTCCTCTGATTTCCACAGTTTTACCAATAGCACTTAAGTAATTAACTCCTTTCCCCCCTGTGTTTGAATGAAATAATACATAGAAGCAAATGTACCTTCATTTTTTTTTTTTTTTTGAGCTCATGCAAGTAACTTCACTTCGGATGTGTAACTTTTCTGGTAACAATGTGGGAGGCAGCTTCAGCTCCCTGTGCGGGATAAGAGATGATGATTCGCCCGTGCTGCTAAGTGCAGGGAAGGGCGGGAGTGAGCCGAGAGAAAGCATGTGGATGGAGGGCTCTCGTCGACTTAACGTCTCCAATTTGCCACTTGTCGGTGTGCAGATTTGCTTAGTGTGGCTGGGGTTCCACTTCTAGCCTGAAAGCTGAACAAAATAGGGGCGTGAAAATTAAATGAGCTACCATGAAAGTCTGGCACGGAATACGTGCTCTGAGGAAGTGGACTCTTTAAAATTGTAGTGTATTGCTAAAGCAAAGCCCAGCCAGAGTGGCTCCTACAAGGAGCCCTCATCTAATATCCGTGACTGGACGATGATGGCCCATGTGGAGATAACGGCATCTCGCCATTATTTCACACCAGGAAAGCCAAGCTATGGTGCTGAAACAGCAGATCTTCTGGGAAGGCCCGGGGCTTGCCACCGCATCTGAAGGTCAGTTCCTGGAGCATGGTGTGGGGAGGAGAAGGGGAGATGGGTGCCAGTAGGGAGCCTGTCTTCATTGCCATACTTGTCAGGACTCACAGATTGTGTAGCTGGGAGACCCCACACTTAATGCAGATTTGTGAAAGCCTGGAGGCAGGGATAGAGAACCCATTACAGGGTAGAACCCTCCCCTCTGGGATTAGTGGAGTGATTGGCCACAGCTCACTGTGCAGGGCCGTGAAGCCAAGTTCTGCAGTTTTAACTCCAGGAGCTCAGGGCTTGGATGGAGTGCCTGCCCCTCCCCCCCATGGTCTGTGGGTAGCATGTTAGTGTTGAATGAGCAGCTGACTTGAAATGAGACCACGTTTGATGACTGATGCCTCCAGGATGGAACTCCACCTTCTCTGACTGTCCTTGCGTACTGGTGTGGCATAGGTGAGAGGCCCTTGCCCTGCCCACAGTCTGGATGACACGCTTGGATGCTGAGCTCGGTGCAGCCCCTCCCTCCAGGTGTAGACGAATCTTTCCACAGAGCTGCAAAGTTGTCTCTGCTGGTGCCTGTTCATCTCCTGCTTGGCTGGCCTCCAAGGGAGCAGCTGGTGTAAGTCAGGCCTGGTTCCTAGCCTCCACCCCACAAAACTCGCTTCTTGGGAAGAGCCCATCCAGCTCCCACGGCCATTCAAATGTTCTGGGGAGCTAAATTAAGACATTTCCCATGAGATAATGTTTCCATAGAAACCTATCCTATGCCGAAGTTGTAGAAGCTTGGATTCTTAATGAGGCCACTCTTTGGGCAAAGCGAGTCAGCTCTGCAGCACTGGCTTAGCAGAAGACAGCCTGACACTTTCTGAGCACCGTCTTTACAGAATTCTCCTGGTACAGCACAGGGGCTTCCAGGTAATACATTGTCCAGAGCTGATCACGGTGCGGAGCTGGGCTAGTGCAAGTAGCGTGAGGGAGCAGCTGTCAGGTTGTACCCAAGATGCATGAGCTGTCCTCCACTGATCCATCAGGGAACCTCATATTCATCAAAAGCACCAGAATGCATGCAGTCAGCCCTTCAATGGCGGCTTGTGGGTAATCTCCCAAGTGGTTGCCCAGGAGGGTGGAAGGGGGTGTACCAGAACTTCCTTTCAGAATGGAGCGCCTGTGCAATTCCTTGACTCCAGGATGGCAATCACTTTGCAAAAAGTTGAGTGTGTTCTCGAGAGAGTATTCCTCACAGTCATAGCACAGGGTGATGCTTCCTATGAGAGCAGATGTATTTTAGACTGTCTAGGCCAAGAGAATTCTCCGCAAAGGACACTTGTATATCAAAGACTCAGAGGAAGCTTAGCGATACTTCCTGTTCAGTTTTGTTTCATGCATTGCTTTCTAACCTTGCTGTTTCTGGAATATGCCCTATCTCTCTTGACGGTTCCCGCTTTGGGAATCCATCATACTTTTCATGCTGTAATCTCTATGGCTACCGTCAAAGGCAGAACCTAGAGCTGAACAGATAGAGGCTGGCCAGTGCACCTTTGCTGCCGTGTTTAGTCTCACTAGTGCTAACAGCAGACCAGCATGGCAGGAGGAGTCCATGGGTGTCTGCACTGTTAGCTGTATTAAGGAAAAGCCACTGAAGGGGTGGAGTCGGGGCAGATGTTACAGAGACGTTCTGGGAGCCTGTGGCCCTGGCCTTATCATATGCTGAAAGGAAACCACCTGCCATCACAGAACAATAACTGGGCAAACAAAGAAATACGTGGTGGGCACATTGGTGACCTCAAGTGGGGGTAAATGGCTCAATTATCTTCTTGCAGGGCACTTTTTAAAGCTTAATTTTAACTGATACATAAAATAAATAGAGGTAATCACATCTGTCTTCTAACACATTCATCATTTCTTTATGGTGAAAATATTCATTATCCTTTCTTACAGATTTTTAAAGAAAAATGCATTATAATTGCCACTATGGTCACCCTGTTGTACAATTGAACTCCAGGCCTTCTCTCCCCAGTATCTGTGACTTGGTATCTATTAGTCATCCCCCAACAACTCTCTCCTCTCCTTACTGTGTGATAAACATCTTCATATTTTCAACGTATGTGAGATCAATTCTCCTGGATTCTTATATGGTGATTATTTTTGATATTTATAAAGTTTCTGTGTCTGGCTTATTTCGGTTAAGATAATTGCCTCCAGTCCTTTCCATGCTGTTGCAAATAACAATATTTCTTACTCGCTGAAGTCCCCAAAGCATTCTATTGTGTATATGTAGCGTATCATGTTTATTCACCCATCAGTTGTTGGGCATGAGTTTGTTTCCATTTCTTGGCTATTGTGAACATGGGAGCTCACTGGTCTTCGGCAGACCGATTTCATTCCCTGGAATGTACACCCCGTAGTGGGATGGCTGGATCATATGGTAGTTCTATTTTTAATAGAACTGCAGGGTGCTTTTGTTGTGTAGGTTTCTTCCTGTCTGGGGCTCTTCTGTTTTGGGAATCTGGCTTAGACCTTAATCTCTGAAATGTTATGACCCCAAGCTGAGTTCTGTTTGTGTTGTTCACCAAGAATTCTGGTGAACACAGATATGCACTTTGGAGATTTAGATCTCTACCTGAGGGCATTAATATGAGCAAGTCATTATTTATCTTGGACTTAAGAAGATTTGAACATGTTGGCTAGAGAAAAGCAGACTGAGGGTCACTTTCGTCCTTCATGAGCAGTTCCTTTGGAGCTGTTTAAACAGAATGAGGCTGATTATGCCTGTCCGTCATGATTTGGATGGATAACAGTGCTTTAATAATTAGGAATGTATGTCACTCTTGGTCATCATGCTCCAATGGGATCTTGGATTCCTGTTGATGATGACAACCAGATCTCTCCCTTAATGCTTCCTGTTTGCAGCTGGCAATAATGTATATTTGTGGTAAAATGACAGAGATTGGAATTGGGTGAAGTATAATTCCACAATGTGATACTGTGCCCTTGAGAAGGTAATTTAACTCTTCTGGAGCTGGTGGCTTAGCAAATTAAGCCACTTTTTATAACTCTTTCAGAAGGCTGGTTCGAATCCTGGCTCCTCTGCTTGCAGTCCAACTCTTTGGTAGTGTACCAAGGAAGTCAGAAGATGAGAGTCCAAGTGCTTGGCAAATGCCACCTGTATGGTGAACCATCTTGTGGTTCCTGGCTTTAGGTTTCAACCTGGCCCAGCCCTGGCTGGTGTGGTCATTTGCGGGAGTAAATATGGATTTCTGTAAAATGAAGACGCACATCTGTCTGTGTGTTCCCTAGGAGTGGTTACGTGGTTAAATAAGAAGCTAGTTAGTACTTTGACAAGCAGAGCTGTGATACTCAGGTGTGATTAAGTAAGAGACTAGTTAGTATGTTGACCAACAGAGCCATGACATACCGTATGCAGTAGTTAGGTCACCACCATTGTTTTTCAGCTTTGACCCAATGCAATCATGGCAAAAAACACAGATTTGAGGGTTAAAGAGACTTGATCTGGAACCCTGATTTAATATGTATTATTGACCATCTGTTTGACTTTAGGGAAAACCAAAACTGTGTAAACCATGGTGACTCTCAGCTGGCCTGCAGAACTGTGACTGAATGGGAAAACCCAAGGAGATCTGACCCAGCATCGCTCTGGCAGGGGCAGATGGTCAGTAGATGGAAGCTGTTCTCCTTCTGGGCTTTGGAAAGGGACCCTGGTGACTGGACGGAGCAAGGAGAGCTGAGTTTGATTTCTTGTATGGAGGGGTGAGGAAGTAGAGGAGACGGGAAATATGGCACGTCACCAAAGAGACAGCTGGAATCAGTTCATAAGTGACGTGGGTGCAAAGCTTTTGGCGGTGTTGATCATAATCACGCCTACTGCCTCTAGATCACTCTGGAGGTTGAAGATGCATTAATTGAACAAATATTTGCTAGTAACCAGTCATGTGTTAGGACCTGGGCATGCTTCTGGATCCACTAACTTATTGTGACCAGAGAAGCATTGATGAGGGTCCCAGCAGAGCCCCAAAGCCTGGTGGCAGGGAGCTGAGCAGCAAGGAGCCAGCCAGTTCCTAACGCAGTGTGTGTGTTTGGATGTAGGAGCCACAGTGTTGCTCTTTCCTGCCTGGACATCTTTCTCACCATGCTCGGCCTCCCACTCAGCGTCAGGCACACGCATCCTCCCAAGCAGAGCTCAGGTCTGCCTTGTCTTTGAACTCTTCTTGGACCAGAAACTCAGTTTGGTTCTTCTGGTGTGCAGCCTGCAATTCCCGCCCTGTGCTTCCTTCCTTGTAGTGCAACACGTGGTGTCCATTGTCCTCCACGATGGACCTTGTCCTTCTGGACCAGATGCTGTTGATGGTAGAAGCTAGCCTGATGATTGTAATGTGCTTGAGGTGGTAATGCTGTGACTTGACTGTGTATATCATATTATAATTTCAAAGAGATGTAATACTAGTAACTGTTATTATAACTATGCTAATATTTACATTATGTTTTGCAGTTCGCAAAGCACTCCTTCAGTTTCTCCTCACTTAATTCTCACCCAGTCTCACGAGACAAACACCATCAGTTTAACAGACATGGCTTCCCCATTTGCATCTTTCAATGAGGATGCAATGTCAGAACGTGTATGTGGGCGGCTCAGGCTTAAGCATTGCAGGACTGGAATTCAGATCCAAATCAGGCTAATTCCAGATCCGTTTGCTGTCTGTTACACTAGCTCTTTTGTTGATTTGCTTGGTTGTTGGTCACAAGTCATAATCAGTATTGATTAATTAGAACCTGAACAAAAACAAAACATTTGATATATATGTGTGTACACACGGATTCCTACTAGCCAGGGCAGCAAGGAGGGGAGCCTTTTAGCAAGAAATCTCTTGTCTGAGCTCTTCTTCCCTTCAATTATTTACCCTTGCCAATTTTCTGACAGCTCTCTACAGAGACAAAATGCAACAATACAATAGGGCCTAGGTTGCAAATACCGTCAATATGGCAGATTCTGGATAGCAGGTCTCTGATCCATGCACTTGAAGGGAGAAGAAAGTATCTTGCGGAGAGAGGCCTCAGAAGGTCAAGCAGGAATCAGGATTCCGTGTGTCCATAGCACTGCATGCCATGGGACCTCTTTTTGTGCTGGTCTTCCTGTCTGGTTTTCACAGGGCCAGCCTGGTGGAAGCACCCCGAGTCACAAGGCTGGTGCTCAGGGAGCCTGGCTCGGGAGCTGTTTTGGGATAAAGATTGAGTGAAGCTGGGTGGACTGGCTACCTCATCTGTACCTCAGATTTGGAGGACAAGTTCACCAACAGTTAGAGGACACTTACCCCGATGCACCCTTCAAACTTCAGGCTGTGGGAGCATATGGGCACCCTGGGAATGGCATTCTCCCTAAACCACTTCCCATCCCTGAGCTGCCCCGTGTTCTTATCAAGGTCATGGTCTCCACTCTTCTCTTGGTTGAGTTGATTTTTATAAAAAAGATTTGGGGATGTGCAAAATCAGAAGACATAGATTGTGTGACTCTTTCTGGGCTTGAGTTGTTTTGCTGCGATGGCCCAAAATCAGAATCTCCAGGCTAAGTGGACATTCTCTCTGCTTCTCCTTTGAGAAAGGTAGGGCAAGCCTGGCGTGGCACCCTCGTGGCTAAAGTCCTCGCCTTGCACGTGCTGGGATCCCATATGGGTGCTGGTTCATGTCCCGTCTGCTCCACTTCTCATCCAGCTCCCTGCCTGTGGCCTGGGAAAGCAGCAGTGGACAGCCCAAAGCCTTGGGACCCCGCACCCACGTGGGAGACCTGAAAGAAGCTCCTGGCTTCTGGCATCAGGTTGGCTCAGACTGTTGCGGTCATGTGGGTAGTGAACCAATGGGTGGGAGATCTTTCTGTCCCTCCTCTCTGTAAATCTGGCTTTCCAATAAAAATAAATAAATCCTTAAAAGAAAAAGGGCAGTATAAAGGAAAACACTGCACTTACGCAGAAGGGTAATGGGGCCGGGTGGGGGGTGCTTCATAAGCATAGCTGCAGAAATGCCTCTTGGAATACCCATAACTCATCCAAAGTTCCTGGGTTCGAGAGCCAGCTCTGTTAATCTCCTCCCGGATGCTCTGGGAGCCAGCTGTTGGTGGCCACCCACACAGGAGTGTAGATTGTTGAGTCCCTAGCGCTTTTGACCTGAGCCGGTCTCAGCTGCTTGCTGTAGACATTTGGGGAGTGAACTTCTTGTCTCACTATCTCCCCATCTATGCCTTTCAAATAAATAAGCTAAAAACAAGAATAAGGCAAGAGATCCAGGTTCAACTCCAGCTCATCCTTTGCAATCAATGGGATACAAGACAAGTCCTTTTCTTGAATTTCTGTTAATAGTGTAAAAAAATCTTATCCCACTGGCAGGATGGGGCTAAGGAGACATAGTGATGTCAGATGCTTAGTACATAGCAGGTACTCAGAGTGGCAAGTGGAGAAGAGGGCTCGTCCTACTGACAGGAACTGGTATGAGGAGGACAGGGCCAGGGCCAAGTGTCCGCTCAGGCAACCTACTGATCAACGCTTGAGATTGAGGGAAGCAGTGGTTTTCTTTTTCACCTTCCAAATCGAAATCACAGCATTTACCCTCCCTTTACGAAAGGTTTTTGTGAAGCCAAAATAACTGTCAGGTGAAAAGCTGGCATGTCAGCCATGAGGGTGGCAGGGCCTGGGATGGGAGGAGCTGGCAGTGACCGGCTCTGCTCCTGCCTGCCTGCGTGTCCCAGGATGGCACCTGGTGCAGTGGTTTACAGCCCTGAGCTGCACATTAAGTCACCTGGGGGCTTCTGAAGCCTGTGTAGACCTGCAGCTCACCCTGCAGAGCCCTGGTGTGATTTGTTTGGGATGCAGTCTGAGTATCTGGGTTTTTCAGAGTTCCCTGGGTGATTCTAATGTGCAGCCAGTCTTGAAAACCGTAATTTAAGGGAAAGTGGGTCTAAAGAACTCTCAGTGACAGCCCACATTTGTCTGTCTGTGGGTACTGAGAACCTAACTTTAGGGCCAGTTCATGATGTGGTGCAATAGCCAGTCTGCGATGCTTAGTGGGCTGGATCAACGCGGACATGCGCTTGACTCATGTTCAGGTCACTGGAGCCACACTCCCCATCAGCACCCAGTGACCTGTCCTAAATGACCGTGGTTATGTTATGGCCACTTCCTTATATCAACTCTGCAGCGGCAGCTTGGGGCCGATGAATGTCATCGCTTCCCTTCTGGCTGGGGAGGGAGGGGACACTGGCATTTGCTGGGAACCCACGGAGTTTCTCAATCTTACGTCCAGCAACGTCATGCTGAGGAGTTGTGAAAATGCAGCTTGGAGGACCCAGTCCCCAGCTGAGGCCGTCAGTTGAAGTAGCAAGTTCTCTGATGCTGCTGATGCCGGGGGCCACGCCTGGAGAATTTCTGATCTTGGCGTTTGGTTGCTTGCTTCTAATTCCAAAGACTGTTAGGGCAGACACAGCTAATGAAGCAGCTTATTGTTGATGTTTTGTTTTGTTCTTTGGTTAAGTAGCTTGTTATGGGGTGGGAATCGTGGTGTGAGTTTCCGGTCTGAATAGGAAAGGCAAACACCAGCACACGGGTGTCTGCAAGCAGAACATCCTGGTTCCTCTACTTTTGTGTTCCACCTGGCCCCTCGACAGATCGGGTGTTGCTTACCCACGGTACTGAGGGCACATCGGCTTTATTTCACTCCTTTGGCTGATTTCCAGGCTAGTTTCCAAATATTGGGGCTCACCAGCTCTCTGTGTATGTCTTAGTGGAATCAGGGCAACACCCCACATTGCCCGTCACCCCATTGTGCAATCCTTGCAGGGTGGTTCCTGGGTGTACCCCATTCTTTCTTGCAGGTGGGGAAATCCACCCTATCATTTGTGTGGGAACTCGGGATGTTCTGATGGCAAACTTCCAACACTGCTTTGCCTAAAGTCTTTGAACGAAGCGTGCAGAAAGACATGTTATGATTGCAGCTTCCCGGCGCAGCGGAGGCACGGGGAGGGCGCTGTGCTAATTAGCGTGTTGTATATTGTCTCCCTCGAAAAGGGCCTTGGTGCTGTCAGCTCCTGCTCAGTAGATACGAGCACTGTTAAGGCAAATGATATCATGACTGACAACTTAATAGATGCCTTTTCGAGGGAAGAGTGCTCTTCAGTGCTGCAGCCAGACGAAATGAACACAGCTTTGCAGCTGATCCCCTTCGGGCTGCCAGGATCGCCCGACTGGGTGAAAGGCACCGGGCTCAGTCAGGTGGGAGTCAGGAGTGCTGCTGCAGAACTCAGTGCCTGCAGGGAGGAGGGGCTGAGGCAGAGGTAACTGGTTTACCCAGAGTTTATGGTAGACAGCGATCCCCTCACCAGGGGCTGGCAGTTTCTGGCATCCTCTGATGGCTCTGGAAGTCCAAAAATGCCTTCAGAAGGGCTCAGCACCGTAGCCTAGTGGCTAAAGTCCTCACCTTGCATGCACCGGGATTCCATATGGGCGCCGGTTCATGTGCGTTCTCTGGGCTCCAGGCCTCGCAGAGCTGGTGTTTGTAGCTTCTCTGGGCTCCAGGCCTCGCAGAGCTGGTGTTTGTAGCTTCTCTGGGCTCCAGGCCTCGCAGAGCTGGTTTTTGTAGCTTCTCTGGGCTCCAGGCCACGCGGAGCTGGTGTTGGTCACTTCTCTGGGCTCCAGGCTTTTGCATGTGGCCGCTGGATTGATCTTCTGTCTGAACCAGCTCGCCATGCCTTATGGTCATGAGGACTTCTCATTAGCCACAGACAGTGCCACTTTAACTCCTGTCTTGCAAGGAAGAGGCCCACCCCTCTCATTTTTCTCAAGAAGGCAATTACTGGTCCCTTGTGCTGCTTGTGCTTGGAACATTGACTGGGTTGGAATCTGGTTGTGGGATTGCTCCCTTGACCTGAGTTCTCTCAGGCCTTTAGACACTGACTGAATTCTCTGAATTCTCTGTGGGCTTGTAGCCCACCGTCTGACACGAGTGTCATCTCAGTGCCATAGTTAGCTCCGGGTAACAGGCCGAAGTGTGAGGAAAGCGTTCCGGAAGCACTGTCAGAGGACTTTGACTTCAAATGCCTTTTCCATCCCTGCAAGGAAGAGCAGGTGGTACTTGCAGCATCTCTGAACCTCATGCCTCCATATCTTTGCAAGGGAAGAAAAGGTTCCGACAGGCACAGACTTCCTGGGGTATCAGAGGCCCTCATCAGCAACCTGTATAGCTTTTGTTACCATGGAGAAGTTCCCGGTGGTCTCAGCAAGGGTGCGTGCTTGGGATGAGCATCTAGGCTCTCAGGGGACACTTGGAGGCCATCTCTGCTATCCCTGGAGTAAGTGGGGAACTCAGGTTTGTATTACAGCATCCGAGCCATATGTTCAAGGTGGCATGAATCTGAGGGCCCTGGTGGCAAGCCCTGACCCGGTCTCAGCTTCATCCGTGTGCTGTCAGCCAGCGGTACTTCAACAATTCCAGGCAAGATTCCAGAGCCCCTGCCAAGCACAGGAGGACATCCTGGGTTCCAGAAATGTCATTCCCGGAGCCAGCAGAAGGCCCTCTCTGACATGTCCCACTCGTGTGGGATAGATGGCGTTCCTGAACATTCTTTCTGGTGAAAATCCCTGCCTGTGAGTGAGTGTGTCCAGCCTCCATGATTGCCTGCATTTCCCAGGACATTCCTTAGGAATTCTGCTTTGTTTCTGGGGATTCACTGGGAGGATGGAGATCTGTGCTGATACAGTGCTTGTAGTCACAGCATAGGTTCTGGGGAGACCTTTCCCTTGGAGGGCCTGAGCCACCTGTCGCCTTCCAGGAAGGATGTCCCCTGTGGGCCCTGCTGATTTAGAAAAACCTGTGGTCAAGAATGTGTACAAAGGGGCCAAGAATCCATTACAGAACTGCAAACAACTGGAATTTAATAAGCATATAATAACTTCAATAGCTGGAAAGCCTTCCAGCTGCTGAACGCATGGTAAGGGAGACAGAATGAAACTCGAGTTCACACATAACACAGGTAGTTTTCATTAGGAATCAGCAGCAGCGGAACGCAGTGCTGTTGGGCTGTTGTGGGATAGCAGTGAGCCTGGGAGTCTCAGAGAGAGAGTGAAGGCAGCGGTGCCTGGGGGAGCGCCCTGCAGGGCTGGAGTGGGCAGTGCTTGCAGAAAGACAGAATGCCCTGTGCGCCTCCAAAGTGCTTTGAGGTCTTGCTAAGTCAAGCAGGCGGGCGTTTGGAGGCAGTTCAGTGAGGGAGAATAAAAGATCATGTTCCACCACCGAAGTGGCAGACATGCTGTAGTAAACACTCTACTAACAGGACGTGGAAGAAAATGCCCCATCCAAACAAGCGATGGTTCAGGGACTGGAAGAGCTGTTGCGGCTGGTCGTTTGGGATATTTGTGTCCATCTAGAGGCTACAATTAATTCCTACATCACTGTCCTCACCCTCCCTCACTGCCCTCTCTGCCCCATCAGGAGGGATGCCTGGGGACCTGGCCCTGTTCTCAGAGCATGTCCCCGAGGCATCCCCACATTCATTCACTCTGCTGCATGCCAAGCTCTGACGCACACAATGTAAGCACTCAGGACCAGGAAAGGAAATGTTGACTGTTCACGTGTTGAATGAGTTAATGACCAAATGGATGAATGGGCTGGGCAAGTGAGTTGATGTGGACATTTCTGTAGCAGAGGTCACAACCAATACACAGAAGGGCAGCAAGACAAGGGGTGCCCATGTGCTCAGACAGGAGCCTGTGTGGAGCTCTGTGGGTGCCGTGGGCAGTGGGCTGCTTGCCCTGGACTTCAGGGAGATCATCTCAGGGTTGATGGAAAGTCCTGAGGCGGAGCCTTTAGAGGTGATTTCCTTCCTTGCCCACGTGGTGCCTTCCTCCAGCCTGCAGGCAGAGCCCGCCCGACAGCCTTTGACCCAAGTGTTGGCACAGCCTGCTGCACCCCCCTGCCTCCTCCAGCTCCTGCTTCCACGATTGGTGTCCCACCTAATGCAGCCTCTTGCCAAGGACCCATCTGCGGTGCCAGCCCCCGTGATTGGCCCACATTCTTGGTACAACAAGGGCAAGGTGACACTTGGGGAGCTTGGTTACTTTTATAAAAGAACATGGTGTGCTAATAGCCACCTGGTTTTCCCTTGCAGGTAAAGCAGATGTGGCTCATTCCCATTGTCAGAACTTTAAAGAGGATTCAGTCAAAACTCACAGATCAGTTGTAAGGTCAGGGTGAAGCACAGTTGGGAGTCCTGCCCTGGTGCCAGGGACTGCTCCCAATGCTTGGCAGCCGCCAGGGCTGCTGCTGAAGCACAGCTGGTAGTCCTGATGCCAGGGACTGCTCCCCACGCCTAGCAGACCCCAGGGCAGGCTGAAGCACAGCCGGGAGTCCTGTCCTGGTGCCAGGGACTGTTCCCCACGCCTGGCAGATCCCAGGGACTGTTCCCCACACCTGGCAGACCCCAGGGCTGCTGCCAAAGAACCTGGTGGCATCTTAGGAGAATGCTAAGGAGTTCTCCCACTCCAGCCATGGACTGGGTGAGGCAGGTGAAGTTGATGAGTATTGTCACTGAGCATCAGAGAGCTTGGATACCTGACTTAGCTGGTGAGATGGGGACGTACCTCCCGCTTTTCCTCCAAAGCCTTTAATTGCTAATGACTTTGAGTGGAATTTGTTGAGGCAATTCTTTATGTTCAGTCTCTTTCTTAAATTTTTTTGTTCCACGTCATTACTCACTGTGGTTGGCTTGGATGTTTGAAACAGCCCAGCCTGGCATACCCCCATCATGGCACTTTATAAATGTTCATGCTGATTAGAACTTTTATTTTTCATAATGACCCACTAATGTAATGATAATGCAAGTAATAGTCCATATCTAATGGCTTCTTGTCCAAGGGCTGAGGGAATCCATTTAATGTATTTAGTGCCAAACTCCTAAAAGAAAACTATTTGAACTGCTGCATTCACTTATGCATTTTTATGAATCTCTGGGCAATAACGGGGAGCAGCTTGTCTGGAACCTTGGGAGAAAAGGAAGACATTTAGGTCACATTTTGGTTGTCCACACCTTGTTCCCTTATTGCAGAGCTACTAGGAAGCCTCAGCTTCTAGACCAACTGCAGGATGAGCAGATTCTGAGCGGGAAACTGGGCCAGTCTCGGGCCTGTTCCAGGCATAATGGCACGGGGCGAGCAGACTGCCTGGTGCCCATGGATGCTGCTGACAGGGATCCTGCCAGTGAACCCTCTGAGCAATCCTAGACAATGGGCATGTCCTCCTCTGGAAGCCACATGGAGCCACATGGAGAGACACACTTGGGTATCACACACATCTGCAGCTTCTCTCCTTCCGAGCCTCTCGCCCCTTGGACGTGTCTTTGCTGCCTCTCTCTCCTCTCCACCTGTCTTCTCTTGTGAGGTTCTTCAACACCTGCTCATATGAGAGGGGCTCTTGGAGAATATCAGTGGGCTGGAGGCAGGAGCCACTGGAGAACCTTGAGAGTCAGGATGCTGACCAGCTCGTGAGCAAACTCTCCTGAAGCTTTTATGTTTGCAAATGACTTGTCCAAAGACGACACGTGCTCCATGTGCTCTTCTGAGGCCAGACAGCGAAGCAACACCCGATGACTTACTGAGCAGCTCATGTGGCTCCAGTCCTATTGCTCTAACGGCAGTGATGGGGGTTTCACCAGGCCCATGAGGATGGGAAGCCAACTCAGGATTCTAAACTCTCAATCTTGCTGTAATGTCCCTTGTGCTGCTCTAGGCAGGAGCCATCAGTTCCTTGTCTCCCTCACCCTACACTTGTTCTCCACTCAGCTCCTCTCAGCTTCTTTGGACTCTGTAGCCCGTGTAGACAGGCTGCTGTACAGACAGAGGGATGGAGGAACGGTGCATCCACTGTCTTGGGGAACCCAAGGATTTTTCAGGCAGTTAAGAATGTTGTCCCAGACAAAATCATGAGCATTTTGTCTCCCTTTGACTGTGTAACCATCCCTTCAAGGCTGGAGCTTCCTGCCTGTGGTGGGCAGCATGGTGAGAGCTCAGCAGCCTCTTCTCCAGAGCTGGGGTGGACTTCCTCGCTGATCTCGCGTAGCGGGCAGCCAGGATGTGGAAAGGGCTGTGGGGGACACACTACGTGTGTGGTGGAGGGAAGGGGAAGTGTTTCAAAGGGAGTCAGGGCACAGCTGAGTCAAAGTGGACAACTTCAAAATTGTCACATTGTTCATGGATTCCTTCTTGGAATATTTCAACCCCCTTTAGTGATAAGACCCTGAGACTTCTGAAGTTCTCTTTGGACAGAAATGAGATCATAGACATGGGGAGTGTCTGGCAATGGTCTATCCTCGTTACCTTGATGATATTGGAGAGAGAAGGGACTTGTGCAAGTCATGAGAGAGAACACTTGTGGGAAAGGGGCTTCTAGAGGGAGCCAAGCTAATTCAGCAAGGGCTGTACATGGTATGAAGACTAGTCTAAGAAGCTTTCCGAATTTCACCATCAGGCTTGATGCATGTTAGTCCATTGGCTGACACATCATATATTTATTGAGGCCAATCAGGAGCCCAGCAGCATCTGAGTTATCTGAGAAGCAGTGATGGCTGAGATAGAACAGGTACTTTATGAAGGTTCCTGCTCAGAATTTATATGCCCAAGCAGAGATGGACAGTAAAAAAGTTGGGCCTCACATAGGTACTTTCAGTTGGAAGCACGGTAATAAAAAGAACATGGGTGTGAATGAGTTATGGGCATACAGAAGATGCTTCAGAGGGGCTCTTCAGGAAACTCCCAAAGGTCTAAGGAAAGGGAATGTGACAAGGAGCTGATCATGTGGCTACAGAGAGCCATTCCAGGCGGAGGCTACGGGTGTGTGTTCCCTACAAGGCTGACTGGTGACGTCTAGGGAGAGTGAGTGAGGGAAAGTTAATGGCAGATGAGTCCAAGATGGATCTGAGTGATGTGCCATGTTCTGGGCAGACTAGAGAGGTCTAGGTAGAGATTGCTGTCATCTGCCCTAGCACATTTGCCCTTGGAAAGTGCCAGTCTGGACACCTATGCAAAGGCATTGCAGAAGGAAAAGCAAAGAGACTGGCAACTTAGGAGGTGAGGCGGAGATGGTGCTGGCTGTGGGAGATGTTGGCAGGTGGAAGGAAGTAGAATGTTTTGTATTCTCTGGTATCTTAGCATGAATAGTTTGGTGGTAAGCTGTGTGGATCTGGGAAAGCTGTTGGCTTGGGAAGGGCAGCAGTCAAGGTGCTTCCTGGGGTCTGGGCCTCTGCCTCTTGTTTCCAAGTGGCAACCATAGATCAGGGGTTTCCCTCATGCTTAAAAAGGCACACTAAGTTACATCTGGCCAGCGACTCATCATTCAGAAAGCAACAGAGCTCAGATTCTAAAGTGTGTACCCTTGCCTTGTGTTTCTCCCAAAGCAAGAAGATGCATATTCTCAGTGTGCCTGAAATCCTGCCTGCATGGTATTTGGAAAATACTAGATAAAATTCAAGTGAGACCAATGTAAACCTGCTTTCACCCCAGTCCATGTACTTTCAGTGGGTGCCTATTCTTAGTGACATTCACTACCAGTGACCACCACAGTTATGGAATAGCAAGTCTTGGTATCCCCAAATCCCAAGAAGGCCATGATGGTTCATGAACTGAGTTCCAAATCTTTCAAAACTCATTGCCAAGCCAGCTAGTACTGAAATAAAACATAAGAACCTGATTATATCCGTAGGTGTGTTTACTTTCACTTGTCACTCAAGACTGGTGTATACCCAGTCTTCCTGCTGGCAATGTTGACTTTTTCAGCATAAACCTTGATCTGGCATTTCATTTCCTTCTCACTTCGTTGCTCACCACGAATCCTAGGACAGGGATGGTAGATGAACTTCATTCTAAGTGCAACCTCGTGTCCAGAAACATTGTTTAGAGAAGCCAAAGTCGTGTTCAGGATCAGTGGGAATGCTTTCCGAAGCGTGGGGTCATGTTATTTTAAGTCATCCATGTCCAGATGTTCTGGGAATATGCTGCTTCTCTGACAGAGCCCTGTGTCATAGTTTCTCACCAAGAGTTGAGTGAATAAATGAGTGAATGGTATCTGGCAACTTACTGGTTAAATGCTTTTGTTAATCTGCTTAAAAGGCACAGCTGGGGAGATAGGAAGGGAGATGGGGCCAGAGAAAGAGATGTAATGTCTTCTGCTTCATTCTCCAAACACCCAGGCTGGGCCAGGTGGAAACCAGGAGCCAGCCAGAATTGAAGCCAGGTTTCCCACATGGGTGGTAAGGGCCCACTCAAATACCGAAACCATCTTCTGCTGCTATCACGTACATTGGCCAGAAACTGGATCAGAAGCACAGCACGTGGAACATGACAGCTGGCACTCTGAGGAGAGATGCAGTGGTTTAGGCCGGTACTCATTCTCCAAGTTTAAGGGGATTTAGGGCACGACTCAGGACTCGTTAGGGTGGCCTGAGAAATCATGTCGAAGACTTCAACCTCAGGAAAAGTAATGAGGACCCATGCTTGGCACTGGGTGCCTGCCCTCCCTGGCTTGTTGTCAGCCAATGACTGAGTACTGAGGATAGGGAGACCCAGGGTTACTTAGTCAGCCCTGGTCTTGGGAGAGGTGAGTCCCCTCTGACAGCAAACTTGAGCCTTGGTTTTGTCAAGATCCTGCTGACAGTGCTTGGTGTTCTGGTGCGTTTATGTCCATCCGTCTCTCCCTCTCTTCCATTGGGATTGTTGTGTCAAGGGCTAACCTCTTTACCAGCTTGTTCTCTTGACCTGCTCCCCACTTCTCCAGCTCTTTTCCCTAATACAGGCCTGGCACATTCAGTTCTATCTTGCTGTCAGTATCTCAGAGGCCTTGGGCTAGCCCCTGATGCTGATGTCAGGGGGCAAAGTCTCATTTTGTCCTCCCAGAGACCTCCTGGGTGGTAGGGGTGGTCCTGCCCCTGCCCTTGGTGTAGGATACAATGTGAAGCAGGCAGGCTCCTGCCCTTGGTATTGGATACAACGTGAGGTAGATAGGCCCCTTCCCTTGGTATAGGATACAATGTCAGGTAGACAGGCTCCTGAAATGTTCTATAGTAAGAGGCATCTCTGCTAAAAATTCAATCTTTACTTTTTAAAGAACTTGAAGAAATGATATTTAGAAATAAGACATCACTGTGTTTATAACTATCTCGATTTTCACTAATATATAACATCCCAGTTGAAATGCTACCCCTGACTTCGTAAGTGCCCATCTTAAATCCAATATAATGAGCCATGCACAATTATCCCAGTTATCATTTCTTACCCTCCAGAATCTTGTAGACTCTCTGATCTGCTAATCAGCCTTTTGTTAATACATTTGTGCATGTCTTGTTCACCACTCAAGCATTTAGCGACAATCTGATTCGTGGGTCTCCTCCTAGGACCCTTTCAAATCTATGACACTCATGGAGCTTTCCTTCCATGAACTGGTCCAGGTCGGTGTACAGCATCTGCTGATTTCCAGTACTCTGTCCACTTACTCCGTTTTCCTTGTTTCTTCTTTGTTAAGTTGGTGTCCATGAAGCAAAAAGTCTCTTCATTAACCAAATGTTCAGGAATAGATATGCCTAAAGAAGAAATCATCATTAATACAATTTACAATCTAGAAAAAGCCATGTATATAGGCTTTTGCCCAAATAGCTGCTATAAATCCTTAGAACCTCTCATTCAATGATGATCTTTAAAAAAAGATTTATTTACTTTTTCTAATTGAAAGAGGGAGAGAGAGATCCTATCTGCTTGTTCATTCCGCAGATGGTCCCAGGAGCCCCGTTGGGCCATCCTGAAGGCAGGAACCAGTTCTCCATCCACATGGCTGGTGAGGACCAAGGACAGTCACCACTACTTTCTTAGGTACATCCTCAGGGCTCTTGATCAAAAAGCTGCAGCCACAATTCAAGCCAGTGCCTTAGCAGAGCACGCCAGGGTCATAACTAGATGCGTAACTCGTTACACCACAATTATAAATTATGATTGTGTCATTCGTGATCTTTTAACGTAGATTTGGGAACACTTTCTGGTAGCCAGCCCCCTGCTTAGTGGTGGTAAGGGGGCAGATGCCTTACGCGGTGAGAGTGGCTCGTGGCTGTAGGTGCCTGTGCTGTTTGCCTGTAGGAGAGACCCTGCTCAGAAGTGGAGCTGTCATTTCCAGTTGCTGAGACCCCTCACTCTCTTTTGAGACACAATGGTTGCCTCCTGCATGCTCTGCATATTCGGAGTCCAAATTTATTTCAAAAATTCAACACAGCACTTTTAACCTTTGACACCTTCTGCAGGGATGATTTATGAAGTTTATTTTATGGCGGTTTCTCCAAGCAGGTTGCACGAGATAGAAGGCCGGCGATTTCAGTCAATTATTCTCCTGACAGCATACACTCAAATTCATCCAGCAGGAGAATATGTTCCCCGTCATTTTCCCAAACAGATCAGGGGTTCTGTTACTTACACAGCAGCACAGCTATTGGTATGCAAGCTGCCTCTGCTTCACAGCTAGAAATGACTGGTCTCGTTACTACATCATTGATCTAAGAGCTGACTCTGCGAGTCTTACTGCTCTCCTCCCTCCCTTTGTACCTTGCTCCTCTTTCCTTCTCTGCCCATCAGCCCCCACCACCCTTCCTCTTTCCTTGTCGGAGTAGTGGGTACAACCACTACTGAACACCCTTCAGTATCACTAATAACCCCAAAGAAATATTGTGTTGTGCCTATTTCTATTCATCATAATAATATATATGATGGCTAAAACTTGGAAATATGTTTAGTAATTAATCTAGTGTCAAAATATAATTTGAGTAACTATTTTCAACAATGAAATATAGCAGGTACCATCATCTTACAGTTTTTCACATGGCTTAGTGTTCAGCTTAGCAGAAGCCGGCTGGATTATCCCACTGCTTGTACGTCCAAACTGTTGGGATGTCGTCTTCCTCTACAGACTCCAGAGAATGAGAACAAAGCAAGCCAGTGTTTTACCTTTGTCTTGAGAGCGTCTCAGGGACCCTATTGTAAGAGCTGTTATGCTTGGTTAGGGTTGCAGGCCCTGTAGGCCCAGTTCTTTCCTCACTGACTGAGAGAAGAAAGACAAGGATATGTGTATCTTTGTGTGTCCTTCCTAGGTTGGAGATGTCCAGAAGGGAGGAGGAAGCATAGGCTAATTCAGACTTGAACGTGTATGTAGATGGAGGGGCATGGGGAGAGTTAGAACCCCTGTGCCCGCTACCCCCGCCATCCTGAGCTGAGCTGAGCAGACATTTGGGGAACACAGCACCTTCATACCTGATCCACTGGTACTTAAGACTAATTATGAAGCAGCCTGAAGCACTTGACTTTCAGCTTTATTAAGATTTTGTATATGGCTGGGGACAAACAGGAGGATTTTTTTCTGGCCTGTTCTGTACCTTGGATATTTCACACTTTCCCAGGATGGACCCGGAGCTGGAGAAATGCAGATAACAGTCCACATAAATAAAAAGTGAAATTGGCTTGCCGGAGCTCTCTTCCCAAAGCATTGAGAAGCAGGCTAGCTTTTCGCAGTGAATATGCCGTAAGCCAGATAATTGCCATCCGTAGTCCTGAACATCTTGGGATCAAAGGCATGAAATAGAATTTGCAATAAAAATGTATCACACATTTGCTACCTTCTAGAACACAGTTGATAGCAGAAGCCATGAAGGTTTTATTTATTAGTTTTCCAGTAGAGAAACAAAAATGTACTGTTTCTCTTTGAGGCTAAGAGGAATTTGCCATATCCCATTAAATCTTCTCAATTTGAACAGAACATTTTTAGTTTGTGAGGTGTCAACAAGCCAGGCTGTGGAACTGGTTATTTAATCAAGCGCTAATGCAGGCATAGCCGTGAAGGTGTTTTGTAGGTGTGGCTCATATCTACAGTAAGTTAACTTCACATAAGAGAGATGCCGTGAACATGGTGGTTGGGCCACAGCTGGTCATTTGAAAGGCTTTATTAGCCAAACTTGAGTTATCTCAGAAGGACAATAAGTAGCTGGACTCCATGCTTGGTATATGTTTGCAAGGAAAGAATCTTTTTTTTTTAATTATTTATTATTTAACTTCAGTAATTACATTGTATTATGTGACACAGTTACATAGATACTTGGGTTCTCCCACCCCTCCCCAAACCCTCCCACCATGGTGGATTCCTCCACCTTGTTGCATAACCACAGCTCAAGTTCAGTTGAGATTTCCCCATTGCAAGCGTATACCAAGAATCTTGATTGAATTTGAACTGTAATGCTGCATCAAGGTGGAGGAATCCACCAGGGGGGAGGGGAGGGGAGGGGTGGGGAGATTCCCAGAGCCTATGAAACTGTCACATAATGCAAAATAATTAATAAAAATATATATATATATAAAAGAAAGAAACCCGTTCTGCTTGGGACTTGTCTCCTGCCTTGGATTTCAGCCTGCAGGTGGTGTGATTCCTCAACTCCCCAACACAAATCGTTCAAGCTGGTGTGTGTGTGTGTGTGTGTGTGTGTGTGTGTGTACGTATAGGCACGAGGATTTTTAAAATACTCACACAAAATTCACCATAAAAGAATGCAGAGATTTCAATATTTGTGCACCAAAAAGCTTACATTTTATTTTTAACGATTTGATCGTTTAAAAGACAGAGTAGTAGAGAAAGATCTTACACCCATCGGTTTACGCCCCAGATGCCTGCAGCAGCCCACTCCGGGTCCGGCCAAAATCAGCAGCCAGGGGTTCCATCCGAGTCTCCTACAAGGAGGTCAAGTACTTGAATGCTTTAGCCATCATCCGCTGAATTCCAGGTGCGTTAGAAAGCAGCTGGATTGGAAGGAGATAACCCGGAACTTGAACTGGCATGTCAATACAGGATGCTACATCTGAAGTGGCAGTGCGATCCACTGCTCCACAATACTGACCCCACATTGATCTTCCAATTCCACTTTTCCCGCAACTATTTGTAGTACTCGCATGTATGTATGCCATGAGTATGCACACATACTCTTACATGTTAATATAGACACAGGTGTAAAGATACACAGATGTGCACACACATCCTACTGGTTGTGTTTTCTCTAAGCCTCTTAGGTCTTGTCTATTCTGTGTGTGTACCAAGACCAATGGCCTGATGTAAGGCTTAGATGAATACATGCTGTATTGCCCTCTGGGCAGAGGAAGAGTAACCAACAAAGGTGGGAGTTTGAATTCTTCCATCTCAGGACCATGACTTTGAAAGGGTTTCTAGCTGCCCTGTGACCCTCCATTCTTTCATCCATGAAGTGGGACCAGTACTGCCCACTCCATGGGCTTGTAAAGATTTAATGAGATCATGACCACAAATCCTTAGCTGCTGATGAGCTATGCAGTGGTTCTGGTAAAACAGTGTCAATTAAAAAAGGAGTTTTAGACAATTAAATTCAGTAACATAAATTCCAAAGCAAGTTAAAGGCTGGTTTTAGGGGTTAAAGATGTTTCAAATGCAGTGAAGTATGAAGTAATGAAGTAATAACAATCTTGAGGAATTATAGATATAATAATTTAGTGCACATTTCAACCCAGTAACGTTGTTCAGTAGGTGAGGCATTTGTGTGATGAGCGCGTTGGCACCAGCACCTGAACAGGAGCATTGAACAATCAGACCCATTTGATTCCCTGCATCCTATTCTGAGTCATCTTTTCTTGACTAGCTCTCACATATTATTAACTGAATCTTTCCAATCCCTGGGAGCGAAGCTTAAGGTCCTGTTGTCCAGATGTAGCAATAGGCGGGTTGGGTCAGAGGACTGTGTACTGGGGAGCACAGGGAGTCCTGTGTGGGTCCTGATCCTGGACTGGACATTGGGGTTCAGAATCAAAGAGCTGTTGCCTGTATGCTGTGATAAGTGGGCACTATAAGTAAGCTCTGATCCAAAGCCTCGTTTTATCCTCCTTCGGACCATCCCATGGGATTTAATAAAGAAGCATGGAGGCCTGGGAGGGTTGGAAAACGTGTCTAAGATGTGCAGTTGGTGTGTAGGCTGAAAACTTTGTCATTAAGCCCCTTGCTGCTTTTACTCAATCGCAGGCATCCAGGATGAACTTCAGCCCATTGGCCTAATCCAGATGACCTGTGTGAGGACCACTTACAACCTCACTTGGGTGCGGCCACCTGAGGCCTGGCCCACGTGACAATAGCTAAGGGGACATTGGCATGTGGTCCTCCCGTGGAGAAATTTAAATATGACACTGGGAATACCGTTACTCCAAACAGTGGAGCATTCATGGATAGAAAGTGATGTGTGGAGAGAAGAATGTAGGAATGGTGTACATGAATAAGAAGAAAGGAAGAATGAATCAAGGAAAAGAGGAAGGAAGAGAAGGAGATGCTCTGACCTCTGAAAGCACCACCACACAGCGAAGCATGACTGACTCAACGTCTTTGCCTCGAATACCTTTCAGTCCAATGAAGACAGTGCGGGAAAGGCCCGTTTTCTGTGAAATTTTGCATGCGTGAGTCACACACCTGGGATTTGTATTTAAAACTCTCTAATTGGTACTGCTAGCAAGCAATAATGCTGCCTCTAATTATGTAATGGGAAATGTCACCCTAAGACTTTCTGTTTGTGTGATGTAGGGATGCTTCCACAACTGACTCAGTTAGCACTGCTAATTGCTCCAGATACTGCAGGTGCCAGCAAGCAGAAGAGTTCTTGCTTCATTTGCCAGTGACTTGCCCTGTGTCAGGCACTGTGTCAGGCATTGTGAATGTTATTATAGCAAGGATACTGCCTGCTGCTCTAGGAGTGCGCAGTTCCTCGGGAAAGAGTGGTGAGTAGGTAGGAGGAGAGCTCATGTCTGTGGAAAATCCAAAGGGCAAGTTTGAGTCCAGCATTGGGATGTAATGCTGTTGCCTGAAGTGCAACCTCGAATGTGGGTTCAAGTCCCCACTGCTGTACTGTCGATCCAGATAACTGCTAATGGCCTGGGCAGTGCAGCGGAAGATGTACCTGCTGCACCTGCACCCATGTGTGAGATGTGGGGAATCTCCCAGTTCCTGGATTCTGCCTGGCCCAGCTCTTGGCTGATGTGGTTATCTGGGGGGCAAACCAGCAGATAAAAGATTCTTTCTGTCTCTCATTCTCTCTCTCTCTCGCTTCTCTTTTTCTCCCCTTCTGTCTCTGTAAATCAGACTTTCAAAAAAAAATTGATAAATCTCTATAAAACAACAACAACATAAAGGACAAATTCATTTTGGTATGAAAAACGGAATTCTGTGCATAATTTTCTCATCATGCTCATTTTTTGAATCAGCCACATAGCTAAAGGCAGTGCAGTGATGGGTGTAGTTGAGTATGTTTTGAAAATGCACACACTCACTGGGTGTGAATAGCATCACCACAACCGAGGTGATGCTTTGCACCTCTGCAGTCCCATCTTGTCACAAAACCCAGGCCACAGCAGTTTCTGACCGTTCACCTACCGCGCTGCCCCCTTCCCCCATACCTGCACATTTTCTAGAATGTCACACTAATGCCATAACATAGGACTAAGTTTTTGTCTGACTTCTTTCGATTTTGTTTTGCCAGTGAAACATCTTAGAGATTTAGCCATTTTGTTCTATGGATCTGTAGCTGGCCTCTTTTATTGCTGAATTAGTGTTCGTTATCTAGATAAGCTGTGCTGCAATGTGGAAATCTGTTCACTCGTGGATGGTCATGTTAATTTCCAATTTGGTTCTATTTTGAATAAAGATTTTAGGATCATTTACAAGCTTTTGTATGATTTATGTTTTTGTTTCTTTATAGCAAGTACTAGAAATGAAACTGCTAAGTCATTTTGTAAGAGACTGCTTACTGTTTTAAAAATGGGCTGTATTACTGGTATTTATTTTTTAAGTTATTTATTTGAAAGTAGAGTGATACACACACCATACACACTCACACATATACACACCCCCCACACACTCACACATATACACACCCCATACACACCACAGTCATACACACACACATACTCATATACACACACACCACACACACACTATACACACACCACACAGTCATACACACACACACCACATACTCACCAAACATACTCAGACATATACACGCACTACATAGTCATACACACACACATACTCACATACACACCACACCCTGCTCCTCCCCCACACACTGGTGGGGGACAAGAGAGAGAATCTCCCAGCTGGTAGTGTACTTTCCAAACACGCTCACTTGGAAATACAGCTGGGGTTGAGCCAGGCTGGAGTCAGGAACTCCGTCTGTAGCTTCCTCCCCCAAAGCAGCTTCTTGGGCACTGTTTCCTTCCCAGTTTCACTAGGAAGAAATTGAATTCAAATGGAAGAGCCAGGACGCAAGACAGTAATCCCTGTGAGATGACGGTGCCCCAAGCAGTGGCTTACCTGAACTGCATCAGAGCCTTACCCCGCTGTGCTGTTTGAGCATTCCGCTTGCTTTACGTCTTTATTGGAATTCGGTCTTTGTTTTAGCCACTCAAGGGGATCATAACATTCCCATGGCTTTCACAGACATATCCCTGATGCCTGCTGTTGTTGAACATATCTTTATGCTTTAATTTGCTGTCTTTGTGTTTATTTTGGTGACAGACTTGTTCACATTTTTGCAATTTTTATCAGGATATTTTCTATGATTATTAAATGACAAGATCCATTTACATAATTTGGGTGGAAGTCCCTTATGAGATGTTTTGTGAATGCTTTCTCTTGGTCTGTGGCTTTAAATAAGTGCTCCCACACCATGTAAGACTTTTAAAAGGAATAAAAGATCATATTTTTATGAAATTTGAAATTACCTTTTATTTCATCTGTCCCTTCTAATAAATCTTTGTCAAATCCAAGGACACAAAGATTTTCTTTTAGAAAGGGCTTAAGGGCTTATGTCTGAGGCTGAAGTTGTTGTGTACTTATTTAAATCTAGAAGTATTCATTGTTATTTTATTTGGAAGGTAGAAATACATCTTCTATCGAACTGTTCACTTCCCAGAAGTTCACACTTCTAGGCTGGCCAGCCAGAAGCGAGGAGCCCACAGCTCAGTATGGCTCTCCCCTCGCTTGGCAAGGACCCATGTGTAGGAAGGGTCGTTTTCCAACTCCCCGGATGAGCAGGAAGTCAGGTTGGACTCACACTGCCTGAACCAGGCACTGTGGCAGCAGCATAGCTCCTGAGTCACTGCTCACTCCAGTTGGAAATAGCCTTTAGGAGCAGTGTATTTTTTGAATTTGGGCATTTTATTTTCAAAAAATTACCCACTCACTGGAGGTCTTTTGAAAGCTTTTGAGGAAATGTACTGATGATCCATATGGGTGTCTGTTTCTGAGTCTCTCCTTCCTGCGGACCATATGTGTGTCTCTGTATGTCAGTGGCAGGCTGTCGATGAAGGCAGCTTTGCAACAAGACTTGATATCCAGTGATGGAACTCCTCCAACTTTGCTCTTCTTTTCCAGAATTAACTTTTATATGTCACGTCCTTTTCATTATCATATAATTTTTGAAATAGTTTATGATTTAGCAAATCCTGCTGGTATTTTCATTGGACTTGCATTGAATATACAGATCACATTTATATTTTGTGTCTTGTTCATACTGTGTTGTCAAGCCATGAACATTGTCCGTCTCTGCATGAAGACATCAGCAGGTCTTGCTTAAATTCTTTCCATGGTGTCTGAGCTTTCTTAATGCATAGATATTGGCAAGCATTTTGTGAAAAATATTACTGTTTTATGTTTTGGATGCAATAGTAACAGTATACTTAATTTAAATTTTGAACTGTTCATTGTTAGTACATGAAGTGCTATTGATTTTTATATACTCACTTTCTCTCTTGTTACCTTCCAACTCTTTCATTAGTTTTAGTAGGATGTTTGGTTCTGTAGGCTTTTCTTCCCTGGTGTCCCTTCACTGTGAATACAGCCTGACTTCTCACCGGCAGCACTGGTTAGCACTGATCAGCACCCCAGGACACTGTGACTACCAGTGATAGAGCATCCACTCTTCCATCATGGATCTTAGCTCTAGGTTTTTGTCAAAGTCCTTTAATCTAGAAAGTGCCATTCTAGAGTTTGCCGGCAGCGTTAATTATCAAGGAACATTGACTGTTGTGAAATCCCTTTTCCCAGGGCTTTTTCTTGCATCTTATCTCAGTGTTTTCCATGCTCGCTGCATCCTCAGGTTCTGCGTATGTGTTTGTTGAAGGACTGGGACTGGAGCGAGAACTCCAGGAGGACTGTCCAGGAGCCTGAAGTGGGCTGTTGGGTTAAGGGTGTGTGAGGGCCTGCAGTGTGACAGGGGCACTAGATTTGCCTATTATTTCATTCAGTTTTCACAACAGTGCTCAGAATTCAGTATCTCTATTTTCTAAATGAGCAAGGAGTAATTATTTATGAGCTATAGGACGACTGGGTTCTTGATTTCATTACTCAGTAGAAGTAAAATGGCAATCATTAAGCTTAAAAAAAAACAATAAAAAATTATACAAAGGAGGCTGTCTCCAAAAATAATGCAGGCTTAAATGGAATGTGATTCAGCCATCAGTGGAGTGAAAAAGTAAACATCCTGTTGGCCTGGACACAAGTTAATGCTGTCCTTGAAGTGACCACAGGACCACCAAGGAGAGAAAGTAGCTGATACAATAGCTGAAGGACACCCTCATGGTCAGAGTAGTGTGGCTCTGAGGGTGTCATCTGGGAGCAAGAACATATACAAAGCAAACCTTTACAACTTTGGCAAAGGAAATGTCCAGAGGGTTTGAGGGAGGCTTGAATATGAGAGAAAAGTCTCAACGTTGGTGAGAGCTTCTGTGCTCCGCAATCGGTGGCTTTGAAACCCTGTAAGCCTCAGTTCCCATAAAACACCTTATGTACAGGGACTGCTGTGGTATGCAAACGCTTGATATGGAACAGGTGGGGGTGACAGAGAGCAGGGAAGCCAGGCTGCTGTTCACTGAGAAGGGACCCTCTGGGAACCTGCCCTCTGCAGACCCTGTCGCTGCTCAGGGAGCAGGCTGTGAGTGTGAGGGTTGCAAGGACAAGGGCAAAGGTGGTATGTCCTGTGAGCACAAGATGTCAGGATGACAGAACAGGCTTGTGGGTCCTGGGCACTTCCTAGGCCAGGAAATTGAAACTCTGAGATGCTGCCCACTCTCCTAGGCATAGTCAGAGTTAGCTGAGCAATGGGGATAACCAGGGACTGTGGTTCCTGATTCCATCACCTGGCACCAGGCCAAATGGCACAATGTGAAACTCTGAGATGATGCTCAGCTCGCCTAGGAACAGCCAATTGTAGCCAGGAACTGTGGCCTCTGGTTCCATTGCTTGCCACAGGGCCAAGTGGCCTCTGGTTCCATTGCTTTCCACAGGGCCAAGTGGCACAATGAATCAGAAAACTAGTTGAGTTCCTAGCATGGGCTCTGTGCACATTTCTAATGAATAAGCCCCTGGATTTAATTAAGGGGGGAAAACGATTAATTCTATCTCCCAACAGTGGCAAATTATTTACAATGCATTTGTGTTGATGGCAAACAAAAGAGTGAAGGAGTTTGGGAACAACCCAAGGTAGCTCTAATTCTTCCAGGTCTGTAATGACACACTGGTCTGCAAGCCAACTCACGGGAATGGATGAGCCTGCTGCCCTGCTTACACCTGCCATGGGCAGAGCTGCTCACTCTCCTGGGCATAATTCAATCAGCAGAGACAATTGGGGCCAAGACCCCCGACTGGCAAGGCGTGAGTCTCTACCCCACCACACTGACTCTCGGCAACAGTGGCTCCTGTAGAGGTCACCGCTTGTCCTGGAAGGGCTCTGCAACAAACTTTTCGAGGAAACTTGGTGTGGAAAGGAGAAGGGGGCCTCTGAGTAAGAAGTGTTCCATGTAGAATTGCTCATGATGGCTGAGATTAGGCTGTGGCCGGAAAGTAAAGCACAAGCCCATAATATATTCATTTTATTTCACTGACAGTAAACTTTGCAGTATGTATTGATAGATGAGTAGCATTTGTAAATTAAAGTTTAAAGTGTTTTCCTTTTTAGAAAAAAAGATTTAGTTATTTATTTTGAGAATTAGAGGAAGAGAGGGAGATCTTGCAGCTGCTGACTCACTCCCCAGATGGCTGTAATAACTGGTTCTGGGCCAGGCTCAGGCAGAAGCTCCATCCTGGCTTATTCCATAGGTGGCAAAGCTCCAACCGCGTAACCTGCTTTCTGCAGACTGTGAAGGTGCTGCATTGGAAGTGGGAAAATGGGGCACCAAGCAGTGCCCGGGTGGAATGCCAGCATTGCAGGTGGTGTCTTTGGCTGCACCTGCACAACATGTCCCACTAAATCCATTCGTAACAAGCTCTCTGTACTGCACCTTTAGACATAGACATAATGGAGTTTGGGTCCAGTGTAAGTCCATGGGCGTGCCTCAATGCTGCCTTCCATCTCCGTGTGCTGCAGTAGGCTTTCGAATCTGTCCTGAAGGTGCCCTGGCTATAAAATGGGGCTGGGATGCCCAATATCCCACATGACTTTGTTGGATGAAAATTGTATGGTGTGAATATGCTTGTGGGTTAATAACTCCAGTGTTGATGTTTGTTGTGTTTTCTAGTCAACAAGCACAAGCCATGGATTGAGACTTCCTATCATGGAGTCATAACTGAGAACAACGACACCGTCATTTTGGACCCACCTCTGGTAGCACTGGATAAAGACGCACCTGTTCCTTTTGCAGGTAAGATGATGCCCTGGTAGGGCTGGTAGTCCTCACTCAAGTGTGGACTTAACATGGTGTCCTTATTTCTGGTGGACTTTGTATCTCTTGGTTGTTGCTTCCAGTGCAATGCCTTGCTTCTTAAAGGGGTAGTAACTTGCTAGAGTGACCCCTGGCCCTGGAGGTGTTAGGCTAGTAAAGTTATTAGGAGAATTTCCTCTACCCCCAAAGAGATGATCCATAAACATGGTGAAATGGGAGAGCCGTTGTGTCCAGTACTCACACGCCATGAATGGATGGAGACTTGGAGGTTGGTGGATTGGCTAGAGGCAGGGAAAGGGCAGTCAGGAAGCACAGGCTGGGTGGCCTTCCTGTGAGCTTCCAGGTGGACGTGGCCTCGAGCCACGTTGCCCTGTCTAGTCAAGCCTGGGGCAGTGCGGGAAGAGGATGGGTGACGGCCGCATGGAGGAGTGACGGACTGAGAATTCCTGAAGATGCATGCAGTGTGAGTAATATTGTTAACATTTTATAACTGTCAGGGGAAAGACAGGAAATTTAATGAAGGTTTTCAAGACTTCTAGAAGATTGCTTTATGATGGATGGGTGTCAGGCAGAGGTTCTCACCATGATGAAGTCCGTTTTTCCTGACAATTTGTCTGCTGTGTTATAAGCTACTTGGGCAGGAAAAAAATGGCTGTTTTGCACTTTTAAAAGATAATCTCTGTGAAGGCGTTTTTTTCATTATGAAATACAGTAAGGCGTGGTGGGTGCTTTCAGTGGGGGCAATTAGGCGGTGCGGGAAGGCTACGCACAGGCTTTGCTGCAGAGCACAGGGGTGGTGTGGCACTCTGGACTCTGAGCAGAAGGCTTTGTCCATATTGTATGGGGAGTGAAATGGTATCCAGCAAGCTAACTCGCTCTTGTCTTCATGGTGTTTGGTATTGGGGTGTTTCTGCACCCCTAGAAGTCCAAAATCAACCCAACGCTCAGCAAGTGTTGCAGCCACACTGTCTTTTCCATAAAAGAGTAGTTGTTCCCAAACCTTACTTTCCAGCTTAGGAATACGCCAGTTCATTCTCTTCTTCAGAAAATGATAACTAATATGATTAATGAGCCGGCAGTCCCACCACCTTGGGATTGATTGTAAAGCAAAAGCCCTTAGGGTCATATCATGTTTGGCTCGCCGTGCGCTATGTGCTTGTGAAATAAAGACAGCTTTGAGATGTAAGAGATTTGGCATAAGAATCTAGGCTCTGGTTTATCTTGATGACTCAGGTCATACAGAGTTGAGTTGTGGCTTTGCTCTGGGGCCGAGTGTGCCCTGTGTTCCCAAACAGCCCAGCGAGGAGCCCCTCTGGGACCTCCTGTTCTTCTTTCCATCCCTGACAGGAAGTAAGCACATGTGATGAGGTCATTTTGTTGTGGGGAGACGGTCTCGGATGTCCAGCAGTAGTGGACAGGGACACTGCAAGTGTTGACCAGGCTGTTGTACTGGAGCTCATGGCTCTGGAAAGTGCTGATTCGGCTAGAAGAATACCTTTCAAAAAGATCTGATATTTGGAAGTTCGGAAGCACAAAATTTTGTTTAGTTTTCTTGGTTGGAAGGCTGAAACACAATTAAAATTTTCTTCTGAGGATTCACCAAAATGTTAAATCATAAACCCATCAGATGCCTTTAAAGTTGCATTTGCGCTGTGTCTCTTGGCTGTACTCGCAGGTGTTCAGACATATCCTAAAACTAAACTGTATTTCTGAGCCAAGTGCTGATCGGTTATTTCTACCTGAAGACAATTCCTATGCTCTTCCTATTATTTGCAGCTGCCTTTAAAAACAAGCGAGCTTAATGCATCAAAATATAATCTTCCAAGCTCTTCAGAGTGAAAATTGGAGGTGCTCTTTGCAGTGGTCAGAGCTGCTTTTCCCGGTGTTATCTATGACTTGCTCTAAGACAGGACATAGGCAGTGGCCATCCATCCATGCTGCAGGCATTTATTTTAAAACATTTATCTTAAAAAGAAAATACTCAAGATTTATTTCAGATCGCTATCATTCTCATAAAATTGAAAAATGCGTATCTGCCAGCTCCATCACCGGTCCCTGTCAGTGGTGACTGTTGGCGCCCCCTTATTGTGGTTCTGGGGTTGTGGGTCTTTTGCCCGCCCTTTCCCCAGGTGTCTCTGCTTCCAGTCTAGCCACTGAGGTGAGCTTTGCACTTGGTGGGAGGTAGTTGGGTCCCTATCACTTTTTGCTCTGTCTCGTTTATTGCTTCCATCTTGTGAAAAGCATCTTTCAGGAAACATCTTTCAGGAAAAGCATCTTTCAGGAAGCATGTCTTACCTAGAGAGTCTACTAATCATGTATGATCTCACGTGACTTTCAGTAAATAGCAATAGTGAATGCACTTGTATATAAATACACAATCCAAGGATATAAATTAGCTTTATGTTTTGTTTCTTGAGTGTAAAATCAGTGAACATTTTGCATAAAGTGTGGAAGTCACAGCAACAGACAACACATGAATTATGTTTTCCTGCCACCAGAAAGCACCTGTTTCGTCCTGCACTGTATTTCCTTCCAGTCATTTCCTTAATCTTTTTTCAAAAAATTATTATGCTTTTTATTTGCTATTAATACTAATAAATTTAGTTAAATCGAATAATATAATGTGATCAGATGAATATGTAATCATTGATAAAGTTAATTAAGACCTTAATAGTGATACTTAAATTATCTCACTCAACTAATGAAAAGCTGCCATTTGTTTAAATTTTCTGCTACAACTGAGCAATGGCTGTATGACTCAATGCCTAGTGGATGTTCTGTAATTTGCCATTCTTTGATAGGCAGTTGTCTGATTTCCCTTGTTTATTATAATAAATCTCAACATTTCAGTTTCTGTTGCTCTGCTGGATTTCCAGACTTGGAATTAATTGTTCAACAAGTCTGAAGTCCTGAAACATGTGAAAGTTGAATAATTCCAGATGTGTGTGGTGGGTAGGTCCTTGGGTCCACCTGTGTAGTGGGTGCTGCGGCAGTGAGCTCTAGGGCTGGGAAGGCCGGCAGGGCCTGGTCATCTGCCTCAGGTCCTTGGACCTGCCTGTACAGTGGGTGCCGAATCCGTGAGGCCCATGATTGGAGGGTTCTTGGGTCCACTGTGCAGTGGGTTCTGGGTCTGTGAGCCCTGGGGGTGGGGTGTCTGGCAGGGCCTGGATCCTTGGGCCCACTTGCAAGAACCGGTCCTCCTCAGTGGAAATGACAGAGCAGTGGATGGCAGGCCCTGATGCGCGTGGAGGATGTGGCCACTGGGGTCTGCAGAGGACATTTGATACCATAGCAGAGGAAAAAGGACAAAACGAGTTGGACAACTGCTCCAGCCAAACAATGACAGCAAGAATCTGAACAAATGGAGATTGTAAGATCGACTGCTTTAGCCAGTGGAAAGCAGAAGGGTTTCCTCATCCTTGGACAGTGAGATTGACAGCATTTCAGAACTATTGAAACCACCTGGCAGAACCCTGGGAGTGTGCACACTTTGGGACCCTGGGTTGATACTGAGTGGCTGTTCCCCATCCCTGGGTACTGGGGTGGTTGGGAACCAGGGTATGGCTTCACTGCCTATCTCCTCCCCTCCTCTAGAAACAGGCAGGAGAAATAGAAAATTTGGAAACAGTGATCACACCCACTTTTCCTTAACCCTTGATCCTTCCAACCCTGATCAACTGTGTTAACATTATCAAAAATAAATTAAAAATAAGAAATTTGAGTGAGTTACGGGTACAACCACGCCATGTGAGCCTCCGTTGCCTGGCTCTCATCTGCCTCAGTTCATGGTGTGACCCAGCATGGTGGAGTTAGCTGAAGATGGTTCAGTTCACAGTGTGGTCCAGGATGGTGGAATTAGCTGAAGATGGCTCAGTTCATGGTGTGACCCAGGATGGTGGAGTTAGCCGAAGATGGCTCAGTTCACAGTGTGGTCCAGGATGGTGGAGTTAGCTGAAGATGGCTCAGTTCATGGTGTGACCCAGGATGGTGGAGTTAGCTGAAGATGACTCAGTTCACAGTGTAGTCCAGGATGGTGGAGTTAGCCGAAGATGGCTCAGTTCACGGTGTGACCCAGGATGGTGGAGTTAGCTGAAGATGACTCAGTTCATGGTGTGACCCAGGATGGTGGAGTTAGCTGAAGATGACTCAGTTCATGGTGTGACCCAGGATGGTGGAGTTAGCTGAAGATGGCTCAGTTCATGGTGTGACCCAGGATGGTGGAGTTAGCTGAAGATGGCTCAGTTCACAGTGTGGTCCAGGATGGTGGAGTTAGCCGAAGATGGCTCAGTTCACGGTGTGACCCAGTGTGGTGGTGATAGTGGAAGACAGTGAACTACCGTCATCTGATATAAGCTTTCCAGGGTTATTGCTTTGATTGAGCATACACAATGTCTGTGACTCAAGGTGCAATCATTAAAGGTGTAGTGAGTTGAGTAAATATTTCCTTTTCCAATGCTTTCTCTCTGCCCATTTCTTAGGGGAGAGAACTGACTTCCACAGGAGCTAAGCGTTTGCCCTGAAGCCCACATCAGGCCAACCTGGGCTGGACAGGAGCCAGGGCTTCTCGGTGCTTGCTCTGAGCCGCCATTTCTGGTGATGAGACCTGCTCATCCCTGCCCCAGCTGCCCGGAAAGCTGCTGATGCTGAGTGAATGAAACCCCCTCCAACTTCAGTCAGATCCATTCACATGACTCCGTTCTCAGGCTCATCTCTGAGCTCTGCAGACTTGGCCTTCTTAGAAGGATCAGACACAGGAAAAATCCTTGAGTAATAATGAAAATCCTGTCTTTTGCTTGGCAAAAAAAAAAATATTAATGAAAGCATGCCGGGCACACCGTGAACTTATTAATTTCTACATGTGCCCCCACTGAGGCCTGTTAGGAAGCTGTGGAGACTTTTGCATGTAAAGGGAATTAGACTGCCTTTCAGAGATAATAGAATTGCTCATTTGTCTCCATTGGGCCAGTCTGGACTTGTCGTTTTAAGGACAAGGCTGCAGAGTATTATCAGGCATAATTGGCTGGCTTCTCAGGCTGGCCAACTCTCTGAAGACTGCCCAGAAAATTGCCAGGGACATGATTTGGCCTGAGTTGACGAGCTGCTCGTGGACCGCTTGCAGTAGGGGACACCCCTTCCCTCCACTGTCAACACCTGTTCTTTGCCTGTGCTGCTCAGCATGTGCCCGTCCACCTCCTGCTTGTCTTTGCTCCTTCCCAGGGATCTCATTTATGCCTTGCATCCCGTCAGTGCTTCATGGCTGAGGCCTTCTGGGGATTTAACACATGGGGTTGTCTTATAGAGAATGAGAAGATGGAGGTTGTTAACAACTATAGGTCTATCTGAAATATTACTGTAAATCAAGAGATGACATTGTGGGCCTAGCGTGGTAGCCTGGTGGCTACAGTCCGCGTCTTGCCTGCACTGGGATCCCATAAGGACGCCGGTTCTAATCCCAGTGGCCCTGCTTCTCTTCCAGCTCCCTAGCTGGGTGATGCTGCATTTGAGGCACTGACCTTCTCTTGGGGAAGGGGCAGTGGCCATTTCCTCTTGTTGAGAGCAGGAGTGGTGAGGCAGCTGCTACAGTTCCTGTGTAGCTTAAATAAGATACCAAGCCAGGGTCCCTAGAGCCAGTATCTGACCAGCAGGTCATACTTTTTATTTTTACTATTATTAATTTATTTATTTGAAAGAGTGACAGAAAGGGGATGGAAAGAGATCTTGTATCCTCTGGTTAACCCCGTAGCTAGTGCTGACTCAGGCCAAAGCCAGGAGCCAGAAGGAAGCTCTGTTTGGGTCTCCCAAGTGGACACAGCAGGACAGCATGGCTCACAGGTGTCCCGTGGAGTGGCTCAACCCTACCCTCCACGTTGTAGCAGTGGTGACAGGGAAAACCACTGGAGTCATAATTATGAACACTGTCAGTAGACCACAAGTGTCTGATTCATTTAGTACAGTGGTTTAATGGTAATATGATTAAGGAAGGGAGGTTTGAGCTTCTTCTACGGCTCTGCTGTCAAGCCGTACTGTCTTACATTGTTTGATCACGTGATGTTGTAGGGACAGTGAGTAATGTCATTTAAAGTAGCTTCAAAATCACACAGAACTCTATAAGTAAATACCAGTTAGTTGAGAAAAATAAATGTTTTTATATCCCACCTGTAATTTACCCTTTAGGATACTTACAGACCTTGTCAAGCCATGTGTTTTCTCGTTAGAACACGTGTGCATCCACAGACACAGACATGCACACATGGTCACCAGTTGCTGCACGCACCGAGCCACGTTGAGAGCTCACACACGCCGTGAGAGAGGAAGAGCGGCTGCTATGGCTCTGCCTTACGGGTGACAGCTTTGAGACCTGGGGAGATTTCGTGAGCAGGCCTAAGTTCCTCGGCTGGGGTGGATCAGCCCGATTTCAGGCTCAGTGTGAGTTCTGCTTCCGTACCCCATGGATTGTCCCAGCATGTCTAATTGGCTATGGGAAATTTACGCCCTACCCAGACATGGCATGAAGGATGCTAAACTCCATGCCAAGTCGTGCCTTTGGAATTCCGTATCTTTCTGATTGTGTCCGGGAGGAGGGTGCTGCTTAGCAGGCTCGGGATGCCTCCTCTGTCTCTCAACCACTTGCTGTTCTCTGTCCTTGATAACACAGGAGCCAGTTCTATCACTGAATCTTCTGTAGGCACCAACATTGAACTGGGATTTTTAAAAAAAAAAAACATCCTGTTATGTTTTATTTAGGTTACTTTCTGAGGAAAGTATTGTTGGTTTTCATTTGCATTTTCTTTTTAAATAAATTCATTTGAATTTTTTGAAATCCCAATTTTAAAATGCAAATAAGTAGGCATTAAAGTCGTGGGTGGAAGCATCGAAAACCATGAAGGAGTTCCTGGGTTGAATGCCTTGAGGCCCCAGGGAGGGATCAGTGCAGCAGGACCTCACTCCCTCTGGGACCTCCTCAGGAGGACCTGCAGGGGACCCGGCTGGCTGCAGTCTGTCTGGCTCAGTGGCCTTGACACCCAGCAGTCCTGGCTGCAGGGGAACCATCTTCAGGAGCCTCACAGCGGTGCTGCCAGTGCATGCCAGCTGGTTATACTGGGGTTGCCTTCCACTCTGCTCTCTGAGCCGCCACCTGACAGGCAGTCCTGAGGTGAGTCCAATCCAGAACCATCTGGAATCAACTTCCCTGCTTGTGTTGGAAATCCAGAATAATATGAGACAGAGACCCATACCTGTGCACTCGAATACATGTGGAAATCACTAAAAAGAAAAGAAAAACTAATAGATAACAGAGCAAAAGTCACCCCTAAGATCCTGCTAACCACCTTAAATACTGATACTGGGGTATTTTTTATTCACTTTCACTATATTTTATGTGGTTCTAAGTCTTTGTCTTCAAGTTTCACACTTTCCAAAATGAATTGAAATATGGTTGATGAGGAAAAGGTATTCAGAGCGGGATACACTCCCGGTCTGCCGGGACTGAAGGACTTCCTAGGAGCTGGAACGGAGCAAGTCCAGGAAGACCGGGTGAGCAGACCGCCCTGAGAGGAGAGAGGTAGAGTCTCAGGTTAGAACGTTTGAGAACTGGCGCTGGCAGGGAGCTTGGAAAAGGCACTTGAATCCCAGTACTTCAAGTTCTGTGAGTCTGCAAGTTAATCACAATGCTATGGAAAAACAGGATCGAAAGTGAACACTGATATTCATAATAATAGCAGGACTGCTGCCAGCCCATATGGCCACTGTGAAAGTTAGAAGCAGGTGCCCCTTCCTACAGATGGATAATGTCCCACTTGAGCACGCACAGCTTGGTAGGTGGAGAGTCTAGCCTTAGCGTCTCCCTTCAGTCCCACATCCTTCTGTAGAAAGCAACTTGCACAGAGCAGCACTGAGCATTGACTTGTATTAGTTGCTGCTGCATGCCAAACACGACCTTATGGTCATCACGCCACATACTTCTCGTGGTGGCCCTCCGGAATAGGCAGTGTCAGTGTCTCCGTTGTATAGATGTCAAGACTAAGGTTAAGCCATAGCCTGTGGTTTTTCCAGAACAAGTGGAAATGGTGTAGTTTCAGTTCCAAACTAGATGTCTCATTAACCATGGCTGCACAATGACGAGCCATCCATTGTTGTTCATGTGTCCACTTGCTCGCTGGGCAGCTCTGCCTTGACTCACTCAGGCATCTGTGGGCAGCTAGGCTGGAGACTCCCTGCTCTAGGGTGACCTCGGCTGGGATGACACATTCTTCTTGCTAGATATCCTCCTGCCATGTCTGCTATATTTGCAGAGGGGCCAATGGCACAGGAATGTGGAAGCAGTGTGCGTGTATCTCCCGGTGACAGGCGTTATAAATGACTGTGCCACTGCCTAGAGCGAATCACCTGACCACTCCCAGAGCTGGTGTAGGAGTGGCCTGCCAAGGGCATGCAGAGGTGACATGTGAGGCTCAGTGGGGCTCAATCTGTCACAGCCCACATCTTGGCCACAAGGATTCACACCCTTGACCCATGCACAATATGTTTATCACTGTCTTGGGACACTGCTTCCCTGCACACCACCCCCTCCCACGAAGGGTAGTGCCCTATCACAGCTCCTAGCTTGAAGCTGAGGAGTATGTGGGCCTCATCAGGACTGGATGCAGGCCCTGTAAATCAGCTTTCTTCCTTCACATGCCCATCAGGGAAAAGTGCATCTGACTAAACACTGCCATTCAAGACAGTAACTGGAGGTTGGAGGTTTGTAGCAACCCCTGGCCCAAAGCAGTTCTGAGATCCTGCTGGGGAAGTACTTCTGAGAGTGATTCTGTTCCCCAAGGGGCCTAGCAGCATGCTCTACTGCTGCCTGTTACCTACTTGTCTTTTCCCACCATCTGGGTCTCCAGCCAGTGTCTAGTAGATTCAACAGGAAGTCAGCGTCCTAAGCCAGGAGCTCTAAAATCAGGAGTCTTCATAGGATACGTCAGGAACAATCAGCAGCCCAACAAAGTTGCATGCTATTTCTATTGGAAGAGCAGTTTAGACAACGTGTCAGGCTCCAAGTGTGGAGACACCCGTCTCTAAGACTAAGTCTATGATAATGTATCATTGGCAAGTAGATTAGCCTGTTCCTGGCATTTCCCACACACTGCCTTAGGTGGTCAGCTCTCAAGCCACCCAGCTGAAGCTGGGCCTGGAGTGGACCCTTAATTCATGGTGAACACATAGTAGACCTAGTGACACGCTGGGGCTGCTCTCCAGACCACACAGGTCATTGGCTTCCTGTGCAAGCATAGAGTCCAAAGAGTGGGTTGTTGATGAACCGTTCAGGACATGCATGTGGGAATGTGGTCTGCAGACATGGGTGCAACTGGCTTCAGGGAGAGGTAGGGGGAAGAGAGGCTCAGGGCATCCTGAAGGGATCACTAGACTGATGCCTCCACTGTGTCTCCTGAAACGGCTGAGGACGTCTGTTGGTGGGATGCTGCTCCTAGGGAGCCAGGAGCACAGGTGTCCTCTGAGCTACAGGGGCACGAAGGGTCCAAGCCACTCAGACCAAGAGGCAGATGCAGAAGAAGGGCTGGGAGTGAGGGCACTGGCCAAATCCTCTTAAAGAGCTGCAGCTGGTAATTATCACAGCGAAATCAATGATGACTGTCAGTAATTGGACCATTTAATAGCCAAGCTTAGACAAGTTAATTCTTGGAAATCCTTTCTCCAGGAGCCATTTCCATGGCTTACCATGGTGACTGTATTGAATTGGTCCAGAATTGGAGCCTGCCACAAATATTAATTAAGAACATGAATTCAAAAGATCAGTGGTTTTACATTAAAAGGAATTCTGGGCATATGCACATAGGTCTTACATGCCCAAGATTTGCTTGAGATTCCAAAGTGAAGAACTACAGTACAAGCAGGCGTTTATAGTGCATTCTGCTTGGCAGAGTACGGAGTGAGATCACTGAATACCTTGGCTTGGGTTCAGAACTCGATTTTATTGTCTTGTAGCTGCCTGTAATCACAGACGAGGCATCAAAGGCCAGCTGTCCCCCGTGAACCTTGACAGTCTACATAAACTAATTACATTTTTATGAGCCATCCTTCCTGTGGTCTGGAGAGAGGACCTGTTAAGCCAAGTTCAATATAATCTACCAACTTTAAAAATTATTATTATTTGTCTACTTTCTAGCTGAGTGCCGTTGGAAATGACATCCCTTGCAACAGCTGGCTGGGGTGGCCTGGACCTTATGAAACTAGAGCTCTCTGCACGTCTTGCTGGAAATAAGAACCCCCCTGAGTGGTAGGGATTCTTCCTGTATATTGGTGATACTTTTAGCAAAACTTAAAGGACAAGAATTTTAAAAAATCAAGTTTGGAAAGTGAGAGCACATTAGAAAAAGCTCCTTTCCCGTGATTCTAGGCTGTGAATTAAACCTTTGTACTCTTTATCCCCAAATCCAGTGCACAAAGATTACCCCTTGTCCCTGTCCCTTTTGTGTGTCTTGAAACCCTGGAGGGGTGAGATGCCAGATGTACACTCATTGTACACTACCCCCCGCCACCACACATACACACTATGTCCTTGGGCCACTCCTCCAGGCCACGGTTTCCTCTTGCCTATTCAATCTGCAAGGAAACTCTAGGTCTACCAGCCTTTGTGTGACAAAGCTCCGTCCCTCTCTCACATCCGGGGCATGTCCAGCTTTGAGTTGCGCTTGTTGTTCTGCCATGATGCTGAAATGCTAGTGGCCATCCTGGTTGGTGGACACTGAGCCAGGCTGCACAGCCAAGGAAGACATGCCCTTCCTCTTCCTCTGGCCTTCCCACGTAGGGACTTCCTGGGACTCCTTGTGATACTGTTCTTTCTGGTTTATTATAAAGGCTTCCTTTTGTGAACGTGGATGGATGTTCCCAGGTTCTAAACACGAGTGATGTGATCAAATGAGGCCCTGAGTTCTCCGTGCAGTTACCTTGCACTCTAATCCTTGCTACAGATTCTTTTGTTTGAAAGGCAGAGAGAGATACAGACAAACTTTCAAATGCCTGCAAGGGCTAGGCCAGAAGGAAGGCAAGAGCCAGGGACTCCATCTGGGCCTCCCAGCTGGAATCACGCACAGCCAGGACTCAGACCCAGCACTCTGATTTGTGGTGTTGGCATGCCAAGTGGTGTCTTACATGCTGTGGACACTGACCACTGCTGTGGCCAACTCTCACCCCTGCTGTGGCCAACTCTCACCCCTGCTGTGGCCAACTCTCACCCCTGCTGTGGACACTGACCCCTGCTGTGGCCAACACTGACCCCTGCTGTGGACACTGACCACTGCTGTGGACATTTACTGGTGCTGTGGACACTGACCACTGCTGTGGCCAACTCTCACCCCTGCTGTGGCCAACACTGACCCCTGCTGTGGCCAACGCTGATCACTGCTCTGGCCAACAGTGACCCCTACTCTGGCCAACGCTGACCCCTATTATGGACTCCGATTCCTGTCATTTCAATTCTGCTTCAGGTATAACGATTCTCTACTCTCTCAACAACTCCGTGGTGTCTATTCCCTTACTCCCTCACCTCTCATGCCTACACTGGGTCAATCAGACGAGACTACAGTGTTTGAAGCTGATTTGCAGCCCTGGCTGCTCAACCAATGGCAGGAAGGTGCTGAGTGTGTCGCTGTAATTCCACTGACCTCAAAGGAGGCCTCCCTTGACCCTGCACTGACAGCATGTGATACGGATCATCTTCTCAGAGCGGCATCCTTATTGCATCCATCCTGGTGATCCTCCAGTTCCTGAGGTGCTGCCCTCAGCCCAGATCTTGCCACACGAGGCTACCATTGTCTGCGGCCGAGTCTACCTTCTCACTGGCCTTAAACGGGAGTGAATTCATTTGTATTCCTAGCACCTAGCAGTGAGGGGGTGGCAGTTAAAGTTTGCTGAATGAATGCCTGATAGATTGCTATACAACGATGCTTCCAAAGGTTCACGAAGAAATGCAAAGCTAAGTTTATTTGGGGATAAAAATTTGAAATTCATGAATGGGAGGAATCTTCCAAAGGTTCATGAAAACAAGTATTATGCAAAACTGCAAAGATTTCAATTTTTTTGTAACAAAATATATTTATCTTTGAATTTCATTGTTCGTGAAATGTCTGAAGTACCCCGGTATTATATGCTCAAGCCCACCTGTCTTTTGCTCTTCTCATCTTTCATGTTTGCTGGTGGGCTTAACACTAGGTTCTGCCCCACTTTCTATGCAATTTTTTTAATTGCTGCTCATACCATACCGAGCAGACTTGCCTATGCTTAGGTCCTAGCACACCTTCTAGATTAGAAGTTCTCAGTAAATATTTGCTGATTTGAATTGAAAAAGATTGAGTGGGTTGCAAGCTGTTTCTAAGCTGTGTGGAGGTAGTGAAGGCGTGACGCTGGAGTTCTCCCTCATCCCTGCGGCTTAGGCTGCACCCTGCAGGGACTAAAGCTACTCCTGGGAGCCCTCTCATGCTTAGAGCAAGGCCACCACAATGGCTGCATTTCCCTGCCCACAAAAGGAAAAAAGAGGCTGGGGAGGGAAGTGCTCACTGGGGCTCGTGGTGATCCAAGGAGGGAACAGCCTGGTGGAGGGAACGCGGGCACAGCACTGAGCAAAGGTGCTTCAACACTGAGCTGCTTCACTTGGAACTTTAAGTTTTGCATGCGGTTACACTAACCAGCAGGCTCTGGTGTCCCACTGTCCCAGTGTCCCCAGTGGTAGTGTGCCCAGCAGCACCACCAGAACTTGCCACCACCTCAAGGATCCCACACCTCTGAACGTCCTTCCCAGTCTCTCCTTATCTGATCTCGTTCCAATAATTTACTCATTTCAACTAGGTTGTACAAATGGACTTTTACTGTAAACAACATTTTGAAATGGCTTTTTCTTTCTTTTTTTTTTATTTTTTCACTTAACATTATCCCCTGGAAATTCATCTGGTCTGTTGCCTGGTTGAATAGTCGGTTCATTTTATTGCCGGGTTGTCATTCCCAGTATAGATGTGCTACCGGTTGCTTGCTCATTTGTTGAAAGATATCGCGTTGCTTCTGGGTTGGGCCTGTTTTCAGTGGATGTACTGTCAGCATTGTTACACAAGTTCTAATACTTCTCTGGTGTGTCAGGAGTTGAACTGCTAGGTGGATGGTATCACATGTTTAGTTCTACAATGAATTTCAAAATTGCTTTCTACCGTGGCTGTGCTTTGCCACCAACACTGTATGAGTGATAAAAGTTTCTTTGCATGCTCACCAGAATTTGATGTAGCCACTATTTTTTTATTATGGTATTTTAGATAGGAATATAATGTTATTTTATGTTAATTTTAATTTTTCTGGTGGCTAATGATGTTTCATGTCTTTTCATGCATGTCCTGTGTGCACCCAAATCCACGGAATGCCTCTTCATGCCTTCTGGATATTAAAAAAATAATGTTACTTTTGAGATTGCTATTTATTTGTTTTAGATACTAGTCCTAATCAGATTTGTGGTTTATAAATTTATTTTCTCATTCTATGGTTTGTATTTGTACCTTCCTTAACAGGTTCTTTTTCAGAAAAAAATTTTGATGGAGTCCAGATCTATGCTTTTAGTGTCAAGTCTAAAAACTCATTATTAACCCTAGAGTCTGAAGTTTCTTTCCTATGTTTTAAATGCTTGCTGCATTTTGAATTATTGTTTAATTGTTTACTGCTTTTTGAAAGGTTTATCATTTCCCCCCAGTTGTATCTTTGTGAAAAGACAGCTGAGCATTGTCCTAGTGCATTCAGGTTGCCATAACTGGAATCTGGTGGGTTAATAACAACAGATTTCTTGTTCTCACATGTCTAGTGGCTGGGAAGGCTGAATTCAGGGTTCTAGCATTGTTGAGTTCCGATCAGGGTGTTCTGGTTGGTTCTCAGTGGATGGCTACTAGCGCAGCTCACACATTGTGGAAGGTCGGTTGTGTGAGGACTGTCCCCTAAGCACGTGACTCCCATACACATGAGCTACTAGCCCCCTTGGGATCAGTACCACAAACCCAGTGGTGCTGAGCTTCAGTGTGTGACGCAGAGACATTTAGCACATTGCAGGCCTCTGTGAGCGCCCATTTCTGGACCATGATTTCAACAAAACCAGACACTGTTTATTGCTGTAACCATGTAAGTCTAAAAGTTGAGATTAGTTTCAATTTAGTTCTCCTTTTCATGATTGCTTATTTAATTGTCTCCACTGTCCAAGTAAATTTTAGAATGATCTTATCTGAAAACATTTTAAAAATCTTGCTAGGGTTTTAATAAGATTAGAATTAAAGTTGTACATCGGTTTAAAGAGAATTGACATATTATCTTAAGGAGCCTGTCCATCCATTATAGATACCCATTTACTCTTATTTTATTTTATTTATTGATTTCATCAGTGGTGATTAGCTGTCAGCAGGCATTTCAACACATGTCCTTCAGATTTATACTTCAGTGTTTCATCTTTCTGCATCCACTGAGATGATGTGTGATTTTTCTTCTTTATTATTGTAGGAATAAAATTTATGGATGTTGCAAATGTTGAACCAACCTTGCATCCTTGGAATTAAACCCCACTTAGGCTCAGTATATAATTCTTTTTGTGTGTTAAAGAAGCTTTCTTTTAAAATCTATTTGTTTATTTGAAACTCCGAGGAAGGTAAAGAAGGAGGATCTTGAGCCACTGGTTCACTCCTGACACCAGTGATGGTCTCCTACATGTGGGCCAGGAAGCCAAGTGCCTAAGATACCTTCTGCCGCTTTTTCAAGTGAATCAGAAGGGATCTGGGTTAGAATCAGGGTAGTTGGGATGCCGGCACCATGGTTGACAGCCTTACGGCTGAACCACAACGCAGGGCCCGAGCTGGCTGGGCTCTGTCTACCTGTTTTGCTCATTTTTGTTTCACATTCGTAAGTAATATTAGTGTAGAGTTTTCTTTGTACTGTCTTCATCTGTTTTCATGGCAGAGTAATTCTGCCTCTCATAAAACGAATTAGTATTCCTTCCAATTTTATGAAATTGGTGGTGGTGTTTTTTAATGTTTGAAAGGATGTTCTAGTGAAATTCTCTATAAAAATCTGCGTTTGGTAATTTGCTTCAGGTGGTTTTAAATCATATATCTAGTTTCCTTGATAATCATGGTGTCCCGCCAGTCCCTTGTGTCATATTTGGCGAATGTGAGTCCATTTGGTCCAAATGTTGATTTGGTATCTGCGTGACGATTTGTCAGGATGGTTACCAGCTGTTGCCTGGTAAATATTTCTCTTGTTGCCTTGCCAGATTTGCTAGAGGTTTATCAATTTTGTTAATCTTCTTAAAGAGAAAGTTCCTTATGTCATTGATTTCTCTATTGTTTATCTGATTTTTTATTTTTAATATCACTAACTTTTGTCCTTGTCAGCATGACTTCCTTCATCCTACTTGGTTGGTTTTGCTTTGGCCTTTTCATTTAGGCCTTATAAGAGGGAGTTTGGGTTATCGATTTGCTTCTTTGTGACTTTCGCGTTTAATGCTGTAATTTCCCTCTCGACATTCCTGGGCCCCACAGATTCTGATGTGTTCTTATTTAGTTCAATACATTAGTTTTATTTCCACTGAGATGTCCTCTTTGACCCTTCAGTTAGAGTGCGGTGCAGTTCCTAAGCGTTTCAGGATTTTCCTGCAACCTTTCTTTTACTGGTTTGTAAATTCATCCAGTTGTATTCTGAGAGCACACTTTGCATGATTTGTTTTATCGTTCAGGATGTGGCCTTTCTCAGCACTCGGCCTAGAGGCGCTTGGAAAGCTTTTGTACATTCTGCTCCTGTCCTATAGCAAGTTTTCTATTAATCTCAACTACAGTCTGTTGCCTGGGAGTTACTCAAGTTTTGTATAACCTGTTTCTCTGTATTTCTGTCAATTGATTAGGGGTGTTAAAATCTTTGATTGTAATTATGGACTTGTCTGTTTCTCCATATAGTTATTTTTAATATTTATTTATTAATTGAAAGTCAGAGTTACAGCTCCAGAAGGCTGCAAAGGCTAGGGAGGATCAGACCAATGCCAGGAGCTTTGTGTGGGTCTCCAGTGAGTGCAGGGGTCCACTTAGCTGGGCCATCTCTGCAGCTCTCCCAGCCCATGTGTGCAGGGGTCCATGCAGCTGGACCATCTCTGCAGCTCTCCCAGGTCACGGGTGCAGGGTCCACGCACTGGGCCATCTCTGCTGCTCTCCCAGGCCACGGGTGCAGGGGTCCAGGCACTGGGGCCATCTCTGCAGCTCTCCAGGCCACGTGTGCAGGGGTCCACGCACTGAGCCATCTCTGCAGCTCTCCAGGCCACGTGTGCAGGGGTCCACGCACTGGACCATCTGTGCAGCTCTCCCAGGCCACGGGTGCAGGGGTCCAGGCACTGGACCATCTCTACAGCTCTCCAGGCCACGTGTGCAGGGGTCAACTTAGCTGGACCATCTCTGCTGCTTTCCCAGACCACGGGTGCAGGGGTCCACACAGCTGGGCCATCTCTGCAGCTCTCCCAGGCCACGGGTGCAGGGTCCACGCACTGGGCCATCTCTGCAGCTCTCCCAGGCCACGGGTGCAGGGGTCCAGGCACTGGGGCCATCTCTGCTGCTTTCCCAGGCCACGGGTGCAGGGGTCCACACAGCTGGGCCATGTCTGTGGCTCTCCCAGGCCACGGGTGCAGGGGTCCAGGCACTGGGGCCATCTCTGCAGCTCTCCCAGGCCACGTGTGCAGGGGTCCACGCACTGGACCATCTCTGCAGCTCTCCCAGGTCACGGGTGCAGGGGTCCACACAGCTGGGCCATCTCTGCGGCTCTCCCAGGCCATGTGTGCAGGGTTCCAGGCACTGGGGCCATCTCTGCAGCTTTCCCAGGCCACGGGTGCAGGCGTCCACACAGCTGGGCCATCTCTGCTGCTCTCCCAGGCCACGGGTGCAGGGGTCCAGGCACTGGGGCCATCTCTGCAGCTCTCCAGGCCACGTGTGCAGGGGTCCATGCACTGAGCCATCTCTGCAGCTCTCCAGGCCACGTGTGCAGGGGTCCACGCACTGGACCATCTCTGCAGCTCTCCCAGGCCACATGTGCAGGGGTCCACTTAGCTGGGCCATCTCTGCAGCTCTCCCAGGCCACGTGTGCAGGGGTCCACGCACTGGACCATCTCTGCAGCTCTCCCAGGCCACATGTGCAGGGGTCCACTTAGCTGGGCCATCTCTGCAGCTCTCCCAGGCCACGGGTGTAGGGGTCCACACAGCTGGACCATCTCTGCGGCTCTCCAGGCCACGGGTGCAGGGGTTCACGCACTGGGCCATCTCTGCAGCTCTCCCAGGCCACGGGTGCAGGGGTCCAGGCACTGGGGCCATCTCTGCTGCTTTCCCAGGCCACGGGTGCAGGGGTCCACACAGCTGGGCCATGTCTGTGGCTCTCCCAGGCCATGTGTGCAGGGGTCCAGGCACTGGGGCCATCTCTGCAGCTCTCCAGGCCACGTGTGCAGGGGTCCATGCACTGGGCCATCTCTGCAGCTCTCCAGGCCACGTGTGCAGGGATCCACGCACTGGGCCATCTCTGCAGCTCTCCAGGCCACGTGTGCAGGGGTCCAGGCACTGGGGCCATCTCTGCTGCTTTCCCAGGCCACGGGTGCAGGGGTCCACGCACTGGACCATCTCTGCAGCTCTCCAGGCCACGTGTGCAGGGGTCCACGCACTGGATCATCTCTGCAGCTCTCCCAGGCCACGTGTGCAGGGGTCCACTTAGCTGGGCCATCTCTGCAGCTCTCCCAGGCCACGGGTGTAGGGGTCCACACAGCTGGACCATCTCTGCGGCTCTCCAGGCCACGGGTGCAGGGGTTCACGCACTGGGCCATCTCTGCAGCTCTCCCAGGCCATGGGTGCAGGGGTCCATGCACTGGGGCCATCTCTGCAGCTCTCCCAGGCCACGTGTGCAGGGGTCCACGCACTGGACCATCTCTGCTGCTTTCCCAGGCCACGTGTGCAGGGGTCCACGCACTGGACCATCTCTGCTGCTTTCACAGTAACATTAGCAGGAGGCTGGATTGGAAGTGCAACAGCTGAGATTTGTACCTGTGCCCAAATGGGATGCCAGCATTCTGTCAGCAGCCTAACCTAATGTTTCATGTTGACCCTAGTTCTATTACTCCTGATTCACATGTTTTTCAGTTTTGGGGTTTAGTCTAGCACACACATTTAGTACTGCTGTATCTTCCTGGCAGACCAATCCTTGCATTGTTACAGATTGTTACTCTCTGGCACCAGGAATTTATTTTGCTCTAAACTTTGCCTTATCTGATATTAAATAGTTTTCTCTACTTTCCTTTGATTAATGTTTGCATGATATATCTCATTCATTATTTTATTTTCAACTTGTCTCTACTATTCCATTTGAAATAAGCTTCTTGTTGACAATATATGGGTTTGATTTTTCAGTCTACTTTGTCAATGTCTTTTAATTGTGTTTAAATCATCTGTGTTTAATATAATCACTGATAAATTTTGGTTGAGGTCTGTCATTTTTAAAAGATTTTTAAATATTTTCATTGGAAAGTTTTACAGAGAGAAGACAGATCTTGCTGCCTCTCATACACTCCCCAAATGGCTGCAATGGCCAGAGCTGAGAGATCTAGAGCCAGGGGCCCCGTAGGTCTCCCTTGCAGGTCCCAAGGTGTTGGGCCATCCACCACTGCGTTCCCAGGCCACAAGCGGGGAGCTGCTTGGGAAGTAGAGCAGCCAGGACACGAACCATCACTCATATAGGATGCCAGCACTTTAAGATAGAGGATTAGCCAATTGAGCCATCTTGCCACTCCCCAAACCCCAGGTCTGCCACTTTTCTTATTTTTTTTTTTTTGCGTCCTTTAAAAATGTAATTATTTATTTTTATTGGAAAGGCAAATTTACGGAGAGGAGAGACAGGGAAAGAGATCTTCCACGCACAGGTTCACTCCCTAGATGTTCGCAGTGGCTGGGAATGGCCAATCCAAAGCCACAAGCCAGGACTGTCTTCCAGGTGTCCCACATGGGTGCAGGTGCCCAGGCTTTGGCCTGTTTTATACTACTTTCTCAAGCAATAAACAGGGAGCTGGATAGGAACTGGAGCAGCTGGGACACAAACCAGCACACATATGGGATCCTTGTGCTTGCAAAGGCAATATTAGCCAATTGAGTCATCATGCCAGGCCTTGTATGTTCTGTTTTTAAAATTCTTTCTGCCTTTTTGTCAATTACTTGAACATATTTTGGAATTCCTTTCTGATTTAACTGTAATTTTTGAATGTTTTTTTTATAACTTTAGAAAGTATTTATCTTGGCATTATATGTATATAGCTTAACATAATCTACTGGAGTTGCCATTTTTATCTGTTAAAATTCTTCCATAACAGTCATTTCCTAATCTCTGTTTTCAGTTGTCTTAAACATCTCATCTGCCTATGCTTAAAACTGTATCCCATGGTGCTGTCATTTGTACTTCAAATGTAATATAGAAAACTCAGAAGTTGAAGGAAAGGATAGTGTATTGACTCATATTTTTGCTTGTTTTCTGTTCTTTCCTGAAATCCCCCTTCTTTCATAGTTTCCTTTCTGTTTTGAAAACTTCTAAAAGCGAATCCTTCAGATTAGGTCTGTTGGTGACAAATTCTTTTAGTTTTTATTCATCTGATTTTAATTTCTGAAGAATACTTTTGCTTCATAAGGACAGACAGCCGTGCTGCTCCACTCAGCCTGGGCACCCGTGCTGCTCCACTCAGCCTGGATGGAGTGGGCACCTGTGCTCCTCCACGCAGCCTGGCTGGGGTGGGCACCTGTGCTCCTTCACTCAGCCTGGCTGGGGTGGGCACCCGTGCTGCTCCACTCAGCCTGGATGGAGTGGGCACCCGTGCTCCTCCACTCAGCCTGGCTGGGGTGGGCACCTGTGCTGCTCCACTCAGCCTGGCTGGGGTGGGCACCCATGCTCCTCCACTCAGCCTGGATGGTGTGGGTATAAGTGAGGCCATGATTCTTTATGTGGTGCTTATTTAGACAGTCACTGCTTTCTGAATATTTCCTGTCTTGTTGAGTTGCCCCTTTCTCCGTACTTTGGCTAGAGATATTAGCATATTGTGGTGGGGGGTGTCACTGTTTATGAGGCTGTACCTGTTGGTATTTAGATGTGGCTGTCTTCTTCAGCTCTTCATCTGGAATACATAAGGCAAAAAGAAAACCAGGGAAGTTCACTTTGTGTCATTCCTTGGGCCAGAAGGTTCCTAACAGATTTACTGCCTTCTTTGCAACTCTCGGAGTCTCATGATGTTTGTTTTATACATGATATTCAGGGTTTCTAGTTGTGAATAATAGGAAGAGTTGAGTCTCATTATTTTGTGCTGAAAGGTATGAACAAGACTGCTAGCTCTTGTCATTTTTCAAGAGAAACCATAAACCCAAAGCTTTGTATGAATTAGTGGTTTTTTTTTTTTTTCTAAATAAGCTTTTATCCACAAAGCACTGCGTAGGCTGTCAACAGGTTAGACAACCCTTTGAATGAATGTAGCACAAGTCCTCTAGTTTGTGACCCCTGGTTGCAGCTCTACCCCAGCTACTCAGGGTTTGCATACTCCAGTGAGGTGCATTTCCTCTAGGCCATCATTGTGAGTAGCTACTACGTGTGAACCATGAGGGTGAATCTTCTCCATACAGATCTTACACGCTCCGTCAGGTCAGACACGCCCTCTGCAGTAAGTGCTGCAAGGGAGAAGAGGCCTCTGGAACAGACTGCCTCCAGAGTGTGCTGTCTTTCAAATGGCTAATCCCAGGCAGACCTCCTGAGGAACCCAAAGACATCTATGTTCCTCATTGATCATAGAGAATTCCCGATTCCGTCTGCACCGCCTTTTAGTTTCAGAAGATTCTAGCATTATGGCTTTCTGTGATGGAAGCTGGTCATTGTCAGAAGTGGCAGAGCATCCCAAAATTTTATGGTAGGGGAAGGCAAAGATGAATCCCAGAGCCACATCAGTGAAGATGAAGGAAATAAGAGGTCTGAGATTGGAGGTTGCTGTGGTCTGAATCCTCCTGGCTTGGATTTGACTTGGAGGTAGTCATTGAGGTCATGGGTGGTTGCCTTGGCTGATGCATACCTGATCGAACCATGGTTATTGGAAGGGGCTGGATAAATGGGAGACCACTTATCATTTCCAGGAGGGGAAGGATGGATTCAGGAAGCCGGGGGCCCACATTCTTTTGACATTTGTTGGTCATCATCATTTGTTGGGTATGGGATACTCAACCCTGTGTCTATAGGTCCCCTGGGATTCCAAGCAACACAGATTAGGAATAACTGAAACCACCCACTCTCGTCTTCTGCACACACAGGTTTCATGGGTAAGCCCACGGTGCAAAAACAGCAAAACTGAAGTTTCTATTTATAATTGTGTAACACAGTGTGATCGTAACAGCAACTTGGTTATTTCATTGTGGAAAAATATTACTTCTCCTCTTATTCCCAGACCTTTTCCCTCTCAAACTTTGACATCTGCAGAGGGGTTTCGTAATTCCACATTTCTGTGAGTTTCAGTATTAAAAGCAGTTGACTTACTCGGCTAGGAAAAGGATGATAAATACTAATTGAGTTTTGCTTTGCGGAATCCTGCAGCTTGAGATAAAGGCTCTTAAAGACACGACAAAAACAAACAAATAGCACATATTTTGTTTTCCTGCATGAGCAGATACAACCCTGTGTGGCCTGCAAGTATTCCTCTTTTCCTCCAAATGTTAGAGGGCCACCGTCTCTGTTCACTGCTGCCAAGTTAGCTGCCCCCACTGTGAAGTGGTTGTTCAGGAATGTTTATGGCAGATGGCAGAGGGAGAGAGAGCTGGTTGGATACAGACAAACTAAGCCCTGGTGTCAAAGGATCATAACTCCTAAAATAACAGCTACAGTTAGCTTACCGTGTGCCTGGCACTTAATATTCATAAGTTCATTTACATTCATCAGTCATGTGAGCTTAGGAAGATAATAGGTTACATCATTAGTTCTTTACCAGGAGTATTTTTGCCTCAGAAGATTTTCAGATTTATTTATTTGAAAGTCAGAGTTACAGGGGGTGGGAGAAAGAGAGAGAAAGAGAGATTTTCCATCAACTGTTTCACTCCCCAGATTGCCACAACAGACAGGGCAAGGCCAGATCAAAGCCAGGAGCTTCAGCCAGGCCTCCTACATGGATGCCAAGGGCCCAAACTCCTGGACCATCTGCTGCTTTTCCTAGACTGTGGGCAGAGAGCTAGATTGGAAATGGAGCAGTCTGAACGTGAACCAGAGTTCACACAAGATGCTGGCGTTGCAGGGGAAAGCTTTGTCCTTTACTTCACAACCCAGGCCATAAGCCAATCCACGACCACAAATGTAGCAGAGAATCTTAAGGGGGAGGAGTAGGAGTCTATGTAGAAATGGAAGTTGCATGACTGACAGTTACCCACAAGCCATAGAGCACTTCCCAGGTTATTTTGAACTGTGGTGCTGATCCCATACACTTTATATTTATAGGGTAACGTGAAAAATGAAATATGTCAAGAACGTGCAAGCATCTGGAAGCACGTTAACAACGCTGTTTGAACAGGAAGGATGCTGTGAGGCTGAAACAGATTTTTCTGCTTCTAAGGCATCAGATTTTTCCTCGGTTTCATCAGGCATTGTGTGTGTGTCATCAAGCAGTTAGAAAAGCATTAAGATGGAATGCTTCTCAATGACCCCATTGGATTGAGCCATAGTGAAGAGTCCCTTGCTAGTTGTGACTCCAGGAAGCCTCTGTTCCCTACCTGCTTCTTCTGTGCAGTAACTTTGCCCGCTGTTGTCCTTGGCTCGGATGCTCGGACGTCCTACTAAACCACCCTCCAGCCCCCACCTTATCCATGCCAGCTCAGATGTTTACTAAACCACCCTCCAGCCCCCACCTTACCCATGCCAGCTCGCATGCTCTACTAAACCACCCTCCAGCCCCACCTTATCCATGCCAGCCCATGACATCTTTGGAGAATGTCACAATTTGACCTTGAAGCTGCTTGCTTTGTCCAGGGATCTCATTTCCCCGATGCATGCAGAGGACCTCTGCACCCTCAGGTGCCCAGTGCTAGCACAAAGGACTGTTCTCTGTGAAGCAGAAGGTTGTGTCCTGAGTGTACAGCCTTGTACATGTTGCTTGGGCTGGGACAACAAGGGCCCGGACTAAGGAAGCAGCTGTCAGGAGAGACTCCCACAAGAACACTGCGTTGTTCAGAGATTCGTGTGGCCTTTGTTTAACTAGGAACATCGGAAGGGCTTGGAAGTGGGGCAGTTGGAGGATACTTGGCCTCAGGGGCTTCCCCCCACCCAAAAAAAAGAAAAGAGAAAGAAATGCCAGTAGCAGGGCCACAGAAGGAATAATGGGGAAGTGGCAGCCTTCATTCAGTTTGCCTGGCACACAGGCCTTGTGCCTGGGGAAGGTAGGAGCTACGCTAAGGATGGAGAAATGTGCAGACACCTCATTGTCAGCCAGAAGTGCGTGCTCAGTCTGGAACCAGCAAGGTGTTTGGATGGCGTGACTGGAACACATGTGTAGAAAGCAAACTAGCCTGTCCGGAAGAGAGACTCTGACTTTGCTCCAACCCCCAAAAATGCGAAACACTAAACATTAATTTTAAAGAAACATAAATTGTGCATTTGGCTTAATGTTTAAAATGCTGCTGGGATGCTTGTTGGAAACCAGCTTGGCTCTCAAATCCAGTTTCCTGCTGATGTACGCCATGGGAAGCAGCGGTTCTGATTCAAATAGTCGGGTGCTTATCAGCCACGCAGGAGACATAGGTTGGGTTCTTGCTTGCCAACTCTGCTATCTGGGCGTTTGGGGAATTAACCAGTGGATGGGAAATCATGTATCTGCCCCCCCTCCTCTTCCCTTCATCCTTCCCTATCTCTGTCTCTTCCTCTCTCTGCCCCTGGCTGCTTTCTTCTCTCTGCCTTTCAAATGCACAAAAGCATTTTGTTTTAATTTACTAAGCACCTTCTGTGTGCTCAGCTCTGTTCCAGAGACGTACAGCCCTGGATTTATACAGAGGCATACAGCCCCAGATGTGTACAGAGGCGAACAGCCCTGGGTGTATACAGAGACGAACAGCCCTGGGTGTATACAGAGGCGAACAGCCTTGGGTGTATACAGAGGTGAACAGCCCTGGGTGTATACAGAGGCGAACAGCCCTGGGTGTATACAGAGGCGAACAGCCCTGGGTGTATACAGAGGTGAACAGCCCCGGATGTATACAGAGGCGAACAGCCCTGGATGTATAGGGACAGGCTGGGACAGAGTGGATCCAGCAGGGTTTGTTATCTGGTCAGGACTTGGTCTTGTCTTTTATAGAAGTGGGAGCCATTGCAGGGCTGTAAGCAGAAGAGTGACCTTCTGATCGGACTGCTCTGCCTATCACGTTGGAGAAGCGTAGGCTCAAAGTGGGTATCAGGAGGCCAAGAAGGTGGGCGACTGCCACCCTCCAGCAGAATGTTCTGCCTTCCATCAGTGAGAGAGCAGTGACAGAGTTGGTGAGTTATTCTGTTTACTTGTACTTCCCATCTGAGCTGTGGGATCAACAAGCAGGAAGTTCCTCCTGTTTCAGAGGACTCCAAGATTTTGACCTTAACAACTGAGAGGTAAATGTTCCATCATCTGAGCTGGAGGAAGACTGTGCATGGAGTAGGCTGGGAAGGATGGGCAGGTCTCGTGTTCTGGGTGGTTCTGTGTGAGCTGAAGGCATGTGTGCTACCTCCATGATTAGGCAATAGACTCTCCACTGTTAGAGCCAGCGAGGACCACATGGCCCACTGTGAGCTGTGTGGGAATCTGGTTCCCAAATGACTGTAGCAGTACTCACTATCAAATCAGGGCTGTCTTCTGGGTGAGGAGTAAGCTGTTGAGCTTTGGGAGTTGGTCAGTACTGTGCTCTAAAAAGAAAAGGGCGTGGTGGAATGCTGCTACATCAGCTGAGAAGAGGAAGGCTCACTGGATGTGACACCTGGATGTCATGGTGACCTTACACAGGGTTGGGCCAAGACAAGGTGAGTGCCACTTTGGAGTCAGCTCAGTAGAAAATGGCAAGTGAGACCTGGATGACAAGTGAGGACCTTTCTCTTTCTGAGGAGTGCAGATGCAAATGAGCACAAAGAGCTGTGGTGCCTGTTGATGGGGTTAGAAGGAGCCAGAGAAGATGTGCCTTTGTTTGGTTTAGTTTGTCTTGTGGCTGCCTTTAGATGAGAGGGAAGAGCCCTCTGAAGGCCATTTGTTAGTGGGAAATGTTAGCTCTTTTCCCGAGACCGTGGTGCAATTTGGCACAGGGCCCGTGCCTGCCTCTGCAGCTCACCTGGGATACTTATTTGTTTCCACCTGAATGGCAAATGATATCATTTTGAAAGGCCTCCTGGTGCCTGATTGATTTGTTAGGGAGTCTGACAGCTTTAATGGACTTTTCTGACAAGACAATGGCCTCTGCTGGCAGTGTTTATCTTGGAAAGATTCCAGGCTGGTAATGAATGGTTTATGCATGAAGATTGAGGATGAGGAGGCGGGGGGGTGGGGGGGGAGCACACAGATTTGTCCTAATGTGGGACCTGGAGAATGAGAAGGAAACCCCAGGGTTCTCTCCGATTGCCAGCTGCCAGGGAGAAAACAAACAAGTGGGGAAATGTGTTTCTGGAAGCATAGTCAGGAGGGGGCACCTGGGATCATCCCATGGGGATGTCCTCTGGACCTCCCCCTACCTGCTGCTGGTCTTTTCCCAAAGGAACCATATCCTCTGGGGTGCTGTGTGATGTTTTAGGTAGGCATGATGCTTCATTACTGTCTCAAAGGCTGCCCTTTAGCCTGGAGGTTTAGATGCTGGTTAACATGCACACAACCCAGAACTGAGTACCTGGGCTCAATTTTCTGATCCAGCCAATGCAGACCTCAAGAGGCAGCAGTGGGTGATGGCTCGAGTCACATGGAGGTGTGGGTTGAGATGGAAGCTCCTGGATTTGTCTTGAGCCAAGCCTTGGTTCTCCCTAGCTGTGCTAGCCAACAAGGAGTGACCCAGTGGATGGACATTCTGCCTGTGTCCCCATCTGTCACTCTTGCCAACCAATGAATCCATAAAATCTTGCCTCACAATTTTCTGCCTGTGTCATCTTGAGCAAGTCTCTTAACTTTTCAAATCTTTAAATTCCTGTTCTGAAACAGGAATGCAGCACAAGGAAGTCCCTCCCTTTTTGAAGCATCCAGGAAGACATGGTGACTATGAGGGGTGGGACAGAGAGAGTGTAGCCCAGGAGCTCACATACTGATTGCTACTGTAATGGTCTACCTCCTTCTCTCCCACTTGCACAGGTTTCTTGGTGTCTCTCTCCCTCCCTCCCTCCCTCCCTCCCTCCCTCCCTCCCTCCCTCCCTCCCTCCCTTCCCCCCCCCTCTGGAGCCTGATCTTATCATCCCTTATTATGAGAGAAATCACAGTTGCAGGTCTTAAGTAGCCAATGAACCCATCAGCCAAAATACCACCTTCCATCCATCCATGTGATTGAGCTCCTGCTCATAGGCACCAGGGTTATAAATCATGGCCTGTGATGGGCTCAGAGAGCCCTGCCTCACATGCATGCCGGCAGTACCTACCCCTGAGCTGCCCTGGTGCCCACTGGGTGTGTGGAGCTGGTGAGAGCAGACATTCCTGGGCACACGAGGTGTGCACACTGTACCTGAGCGGGCTGAGAGCTGCATCTTTTTCCTTTAAACAAACACAGCAAAGGTAAAGAATTCTATTGTAACTATAACCTTGAACCCACTCCTATTGCAAACAAGAAAGGCATCATTCACAAACTTTAGAACATTTGCTTTTATTAGTAACAAGTTACTGCTCATAGAACTACTGCTGCTGTGGCTCAGAGCTGCAAACAACTCCAAAGCAGTGTGTTCATGGGGTTGGAAGGGCGCAGAATCTGAGAATGGAGTCAGGAGTCCAGAGAGGCAGGGATGGAGCCCAGAAAGCCAGCTGTCCTTTTCAGCAGGGCAGCCCTGGTCTCAGCTGCCCTCAGAGACAGAGGCATGGAGAGAAAGACCATTCCCAGCAGGTAAATCTGGCTCCTGGAGCCCCTTACCTGCCCTGCCATGTTTGAGGCAGAGGCTAAGGGTGAGTGGCAGAGCAGGGATTTGCCGGAGTGGCCCTGAAGGAACCCATCAAGCAGTTGCAGCCCCAGACAGCAGGAAATGAGCCTGAAGAGCTCCAGGAGGGTTCTGGCATCATTAACAGCCTTCTGCTCAAGTGGGAAGGCACCTGGTGGGAAGTCCAGACACAGCTCTTATCTTCAAGACCCGAGTCAGTTCCCCACACCACCTCTTCAGCGCCTCCTCTTTTCAATAATGAAGTATCTGATAAATGTGCAGCTAAACAGAGACCAAGGGCAGAGCAATGTCTCCCAGAGGCTACCCTGGATTCACCCTGTGGGTCCCGGGCACCTTAGGGAGGGTATGGCCTGGGCACTGACCAGGGACCTGAGCATCTTAAGGGGACAGTATACCATGGGCACTGACCAGGGACCTGAGCACCTTAGGGAGGGTATGGCCTGGGTGCTGACCAGGGTCCTGAGCACGTTAAAGGGACAGTATGCCCTGGGCGCTGGCCAGAGTCCTGGGCACTTTAGGGAGGGCATGTGCTGGGCGCTGACCGGGGTCCTGGGCACCTTAAAGAGAGGGTATGCCCTGGGTGCTGACCAGGGTACTGGACACCTTAGAGAGAGTATGCACTGGGTGCTGACCAGGGTCCTGGGCACCTTAAGGGGAAAGTATGTCCTGGGCGCTGACCAGGGTCCTGAGCACGTTAAAGGGACAGTATGCCCTGGGCGCTGACCAGGGTCCTGGGCACCTTAAGGGGAAGGTATGTCCTGGGCGCTGACCAGGGTCCTGGGCACCTTAGGGAGGGTATGTGCTGGGCGCTGACCAGGGTCCTGGGCACCTTAAGGGGAAGGTATGTCCTGAGCGCTGACCAGGGTCCTGAGCACCTTAAGGGGAAGATATGTCCTGAGCGCTGACCAGGGTCCTGGGCACCTTAGGGAGGGTATGCGCTGGGCGCTGACCGGGGTCCTGGTTGAGAATGCTCAGAAGACAGTTGACACCAGGTGGGCCAGATCTGGCAGAGCAGAAATCCACACCATAGCTCTGTTCTACCCCCAGGAGGGAACAGATCTTGCTTGATCCACGAGGTGGATTAAGCAGAGAGTACGTTGCCTCTTTCTGCTGTCTCTCCCTGTTTATTCCCTCAAGCGCTCAGCTGTTTCCAGGACCCCATGAGGTGAGTGTGGGAGAAAAGGGAAATTCCAGAACTTTCTTTCGATCTTCCTTAATCAGTTTGTCCATTAGAAGTGGGCTATAACCTGCCCATTTCCCATATCCAAAGAGCCCATGTTCTCCCTAGTAAGTGAACAAACAACCAAGAAAACTTTGGGTGGGGGCTTACAGGGTCCTCCTTGTGAGGCATATTTGTGACTTGCAATGATGGAGTGCAAGAGGCAGAGTGACCCAGAATCACCACATAAGCTTTAGGAAGACATACCTCACCAGCTAAATGACAGTTAACTGCTATGGGAGAGAAGTTGATCAGTTAGTGAGCCTTCCCATCTGTCATTGCCATTCCTTCCAGGCATCTGAGAAAACTTCTGGAGCCCTCTAACTCAGGCTGTCCCCACTGACTTGCCTTTCAATGGGGATGATAGAAAAAAATGACTTCGCAGAAAGTTGTTTTAAAATTTAATAAGATTGCATTTTTTGAGCATGCTTCAAACATTACAAAGTTCCAAGAAGCCTGGGAGGATTAACAGTGATGGTGGTTTGAACAATGCTTATGTCTCTAAAAGCAAGATGGAGAGTAGCCACGTGTCTCCACCGTAACAATGACGTGAGGCCGTGGAGCTGACCAGCTGGGCCTCCTGTCTCCACCGTAACAATGATGTGAGGCCGTGGAGCTGACCAGCTAGGCCTCCTGTCTTCACTGTGACAAACAATGCTTGTGTAGGGTTGGTGCGTGACGTTAGGCTGTGGAGCTGGCCATACTAGCCCACGTATCTCCACCCCTAATGATCTTGGTACCAAGTGTAGAACTGGCTCACCAAAGGACACTGCCGTCACAGTAGTTCAGAAAGAAAAGCTACTCGTCTCCCCTGTTTTGCCAATTTGATCAACAAAATTACTGCCACATTTTCTTTCCCATTTAGTTGGCTGGTGAGTGTGAACATTTCCAGAATAGCTAGGGGGTATATGAGTTTCTTGTTTCATAATTTTCGTATTCATGAATATTTATAACTGAAATGATTACTGCTTCTCTATCAAAATGTCACAATATCTCCGACTTCTTAATAGTAACCTCTTGTCTGCCGTATTTTTTGCAACAAAATTATTTTTCTTCTGTGCTTTTAAATTTTTATGAGACTGTTTTGGATATGAATTTTAAACTGTGTTAATCTCATCCATTGATGTTGTATTTTGTGGGTTTTCCCATTACTTTTTGCTTTAAGCAAAAAGAAAAAGATTCCATGTCCAAAAATCTGAACAGTGTTAATGAAGTTCATAACAGGGCTCATTTTAAATTAACTGTTTATCTAAATTGGTCTTGGGATTGGAGGTGCTGTGCTAGCAATTTCTTTTTTATTAAGAATAGTTCACTGACAAAATAATTTTTGTGTTCTCCAACTTGTAAATTTCATTGCTGAAGCTAGGAAAGCATCTTTTTTCTCTGATTTTCTTTCTGGAATGCAATGGTTTAATTTTCATTATGCACTTGCATTTTGTTTTGATTCGAACAAGGGAAGTTGGCCACATCTGTGTTACTGATAACGTGTAGGATTCCTGCCCTCTGGGCCCGTGGAATTCCAACTTTGGGATTTGACACTGGACATTTCCTGCCATCCCAGACATTTTCTCACTGTATGTTTTGTGTTTCTGGCTCAGTTACAATGTATTCCTTTTTCATTTGTGGGTTGCCAATGTGAACTTTAATGAGTCTTTTTAAGGATGTATTATAATCCTTTTTCTTTCACTCACCTGCTCACATTACAAACTTTATTTCGTTGTGTTTTCCAATGATTTGTTTTAACCTGCTCTCCCTTAATTTGACGAGCTGTGTGGCTTTCCCGTAAATCTGAAGAGGCACTTGGGGGAGTGCGTGACTGTGGAGCGTCCAGTAGTCCAATGTGACTATTAACACCTCTCCCTTCCGCCACTTCCTTCTTGTTCCAGAGTGTGAAACACATATCCAATGGAAAGACAACTTGGTGCGCTTCGAAGTGCTCTCATTTCTCCATGTTTTTTCCTTCATAGTGCCTGTCTATGAGAACCACTTGCCGAGGGGAAAACTCTATCATTACAGTTTTATTTGCCGCACTCTCGCCTTGTGCTCGGACTTTGGCTGTCTGTAGACACACAGCCATGCTGTGGGTGCTTACAGTGATCGTCAGCAGGAGAGGAAGGTAGACGGCTGGGGACAATGCTGGGGGCAGCCTTCCTGCTCAAACCATGGCTCTGGTGGTCAGGGATGGAGATGGAGCCTTGTCTGTTTCCATTTCATTGGTGGGAGATAGCACTCTCCCCTGAATTCTCAAAGTAGACTTTTGGATAGGGCTGCAGAGTGGTGTTTGGGGAGTGGTTTTTCTTCCTGAGTCAAGAGTGCAGTGTGGTGTTTGGGGAGTGGTTGTTCTTCCTGAGTCAAGAGTGCAGAGTGGTGTTTGGGGAGTGGTTGTTCTTCCTGAGTCAAGAGTGCAGAGTGGTGTTTGGGGTTGTTCTTCCTGAATCAAGAGAGTGGCAAGGTTGTTGCAGCAGCTGCTGCTGACCAGGATCCTTTGAAAGTCAGCTGTACAATCAGTAATTGCAAAAACATGGAAGCAACCAAAATGCCCATCAACAGAGGATTGGATAAGAAAGCTATGGTTCATCTACTCCATGGAATACTACTCAGCTATTAAAAAAAAAAATGCAGTTCTTTGTGGCCAAATGGGCCAAACTGGAAACCATAATGCTAAGGGAAATGAGCCAATCCCAAAAGGTTAAATACCACATGTTTGCCTTAATTTAAGATGATATGATGTTATGTATAACATGTTATGTTTTGAATGTTATATGTTGTGTATAAACTAAATTGAAGTATAGGTGAGGTGGTCACAGAAGGTGGCTGGGAACTCGCATTTACTTTTAACATATTGGTTACTCATTACTATGTCAATTAATTCCATAATGATGTAAATTTTTGCTGATGGTATGTTGGAGCTTTCAGTTGACTGGGATGATACTCTGCTAGCTCTGTCTTCAGACCAGAGAGGGTATACCTAAGAAGCCGTTGAACTTGACTGGACAATAAGATGCTGGACTCTATGTTTGGTATATGCTTGCAATGGGGGAATCTCAACTGAACTTGAGCTGTGGTTATGTAACAAGGTGGAGGAATCCACCATGGTGGGAGGGTTTGGGGAGGGGTGGGGAGAACCCAAGTATCTATGTAACTGTGTCACATAATACAATGTAATTAATGAAGTTAAATAATAAATAATTAAAAAAAAAAAGAAAGTCAGCTGTAGATCTCTGCTGCCTGCGCCCTCCAAGCACCTGGGGCTTTGTGTCTGAGAAGGATTATTTCCAAAGGGCACACTCCTGGGCCCAGAGTAACCGTCAGTGGCTAAATCCTCACCTTGCCTGTGCCAGGATCCCATATGCACTCCGGTTTTTGTCCCAGCTGCTCCACTTCCCATCCAGGTCCCTGTTTATGGCTTGGGAAAGCAGTCAAGGATGGCTCAAAATCTTGGGACCCTGCACCCTTGTGGGAGACCTGGAAGAAGCTACTGGCTCCTTGCTTTGGATCAGTTCAGTTCTGGCCATTGTGGCCACTTGGGGAGTAAGCTAGCAGATGAAAGATATTTCTCTCTGTCTCCCGTTCTCTCTGTAAATCTGACTTTCCAATAAAAAATGTATAAACCTCAAACAAAGAGAGTACTGTTCCCTGTAGGCAGGAAGGTGGGGAGAGAATATACTCATTCAGGTACTGGCAAATGCAGACCGTGCAACAGTTAAATACTGAAGTGACTGCAACTTTTCACGACCATGTTGGAGCCTTCCCTAATTGGGTTCTCGCTGTAAAGCAAAGATTTCAACATTTTCCCATGTCCTTGCAGGGCTGCAGATTAGATGTCAGGTAGATGTTCGTGCGTTCATGCCCGTACTCCTACTGATTCAGTTCCTGCCGTGTACCAGGTGCTGGGCGGCGGTGAACAAGACGAAAACTTCCCCGTGTCTCCTGAGTGTCTGCTCTTCATTGCACACCCTCTATGCCATGTCGCACAGTGATAGTCTCACGTGTGTTACCAGGCTGGGAGGCAGCAGATGCTGCGTCCATTTCACAAGGAGCTGGTTTCTGTCAGTGAAGGGCCAGGATCTTAGCTCGGCCTGATTAGAAGCCCCATGACTCACGCTTCCCAAAGCCACTGTCTCTTGCATCTAGTGGATGAGCAGAATGCTGTGAGGAGGTGGTCCCTGAGCAGATGCAGCATCCAACCTGATGGAAGTGGCCGTGGCTAGAGCATGCTAAATGTCAGGTTGCTGAGAAACATCAGGAAGTGGTACACACTAGTAGTGAGAGCCAGTCAGCCAGCAGGAGGCTCACCCCGCAGGGAAGAGGAGCTCCCAGCTAGCGCACAGTCAGCCAGCAGGAGGCTCACCCCGCAGGGAAGAGGAGCTCCCAGCTAGTGCACAGTCAGCCAGCAGGAGGCTCACCCCGCAGGGAAGAGGAGCTCCCACCTAGCGCACAGTCAGCCAGCAGGAGGCTCACCCCGCAGGGAAGAGGAGCTCCCACCTAGCGCACAGTCAGCCAGCAGGAGGCTCACCCCGCAGGGAAGAGGAGCTCCCAGCTAGCGCACAGTCAGCCAGCAGGAGGCTCACCCCGCAGGGAAGAGGAGCTCCCAGCTAGCGCACAGTCAGCCAGCAGGAGGCTCACCCCGCAGGGAAGAGGAGCTCCCACCTAGTGCACAGTCAGCCAGCAGGAGGCTCACCCCGCAGGGAAGAGGAGCTCCCACCTAGCGCACAGTCAGCCAGCAGGAGGCTCACCCCGCAGGGAAGAGGAGCTCCCACCTAGCGCACAGTCTGCTGAAGTTTTTTTCCTCCTGTAATTTTCAGGGAAACCATGCGCTTGTCTGGGCTGTGGCCACAGGGCCTAAGAAGACATCCTGCTGCTTTTCCTTCGGCTGTGTCATTCTTTCCCCCAAAGCCATTCCGTGTCCTGTGCAGCCTTTGCTGCTCTCCTGCGTGGTTCATCACAGGTGGATGTGGGAAGCTCCGCCCACCATGCAGTGGGACTGGTGGAGGAGGATCTTCATAGAGACCTAGTTAGGCCTGAGAGTGGAGTTGGCAGGGGTGGAGTGGCAGCAAGTATGCCAGCAGAGCAGGTGTTGTGGGTGACCTAACCCCCTCTCAGCATCCCAGGGAAAGGGGAGCTTTGTGTGTCCAATTCCACACTCAGTCAGCAACACCACGCATAAGCATGAGTTTTGAAAGATTTATTTATTTTATTGGAAAGGCAGGTCCACAGAGAGAAGGAGAGACAGAAAAACTTCCATCTACTGGTTTATTCCCCAATGGCAACAACGGCCGCAGCCAAGCCTATCTGAAGCCAGGAGCCAGAAACTTCTGTCTCCCATGCGGGTGCAGGGTCCCAAGGTTTTGGACAATCCTCTACTGCTTTCCCGGGCCACAAGCAGGGAGCTGGGTGAGATGTGGAGCAGCCAGGACATGAACTGGGGCACATATGGGATCCTCGTGCCCGGAGGTGGAGGATTAGCCATTTGAGCCATCACATCTGGCCCATAAGCATTATTTTTTAAACAACAGCTCTGTTGGCTTGAAATCGTGAGGGTGCAGCCACTCGTCTGTTGGACAGAGAGAGCCAGGCTTCTGTGGAGGATCAGAGCAGAGGAAGCTGTGGGTGGCTCAGGGCTCACCAGCAGGCAGCCCTGGGGCTGGGCCAGGTCTTTCCCCTCTCTACCCGGGCTGCTTTTCTCTTGTGTCGAACTCTTCAGATGCTTTGCAAGAAACTTTGAGCTCCACATTTAAAAACCCCTCTACGATCAATAGTGATCAGTTCCTATTTTTCATGACAAGTACACACGAGAGAGGCGTGTGTGTCTGCTCTAGCGCATCAATGCATTTAACTGAACAACAAACTTCAGAGAGTTGCAATACTTTGAGTAATGAAATGGATTGTAACTCACATCAACCTGCTTGACTTGAACTGTATTATGAGAGAAGCTTTCTGCATGACGTAGCTTTCTGTAGCTCTTTCTTCCCCAAGTCTTCAAACTGCACTTCCACCTCTAGTGAATCAGTAATATAAGGGAAAGGGGAAAAAGAGGAAGGAAGGAAGAAATAGATGCTTTGTGGCTGTTAAAAACCCAAAAAGCCTTTTAAGTGCTTGCGGTTTGAAGAGGATTTACAGTTGATCATTTTTTTCAGGTGAAATTTTGACTGTGCTTCATTTTCAAAACTTAGCATGCTTGCTGACTTTTGAGTCTAAATCTCCAGACTTCCCCACATCATCCGTAGTCGGCATCAGATGAAGGGGTGGACGCCCTGGGATCGGCCAGACACCGTGAGCTCCATATTCAAGCATGGTCAGATGCAGCCGCATCACTGAGTGGCTGGAAGCATCTCAGAGACACAGTCAGCCCTTCCTTGAATAAGCTGTCATTATGGTAATCGCATCATGTTAATCCAGAGCGCTGCCTTCTGGATTCGGTTTGGCTCAGCCCAGTATTAAAATGAGTTTGCACACTTGGGGAGCTGATGACTAATGACTGGTAGACAACCATCAGTGTCTCGTCCAGGAATGCAGACTCAGTCTGGGACCAGTGTTGTTCATTCGCCATGGATAATCCCAAGGCAGTAATGTGCACATAGCTCATTGCAAGTTGATTCTGTTGTACTTCTTTGAAATCAGAACTGGACAAGGTAAAGTTGACAGGAGAAGCCTCCATTAGCTGGAGACTCTGTGGGTCTCTTCCGCATGTAATTTTTCAGTGGCTCCCTGCTGCTTTTAGGCTAAGCGCTTTAACCTGCCTCCATCTCCTGAGTTCTGTATCTGGCTGGCTTGTCTCCCGCTGGTCCTGCTTTCTCCCAGCAGGAAGAACAAGCCTGTCAATGCTCTTGTGTTCCCGCTGGCTCTGGACCTTACGCCTTTAGGCCTGAATTATGCAGCCCCAGGCCTGCTAGGCCTCGCCACGGGCTGTCTTCTCCAGCCCTATGCTCACAGCCCCTTCACACTCCATCTGAGGTTGCCTTCCGCAAGCTCTGTGAGGGGCAAGTGAGGGCTGCTTTCTTCCACTGATGCCTGAGAGGTGCCCAAGAGATGGTGGGTGCTGGTGAGTGAGCAGATCCGTCTCACCGCTGAAGCTCTGTCTGCTCCCCTGGCCTTCTGCACTTCCACCTTTCATTTTGACTATCAGAAGTAGCACGTGAATATTTTCTCCTTGTTAAAATAGAAAGGGAAGAAACTGCGGATGAAGCTAACTGCTTTCAATGCCTGTCCCTTCTCCTTCATTTAGTGTCCCTCCTGACCTGTGTGTGTGTTTTCACGTGTCTTCACTTATCCACGTGTCTCCCATAGAAAACATACAACGTGATGTGGTAATATCTGTCTGCAACTTGCTTTTCAGATTTACAGCATGTTAACCACGCCCTGTGTCAGCGCCCATGCATAGATCTGCTTCAGTGTTTCTAAGGCTGTCTAGATCTCATGTGGCTGGAGCCGTTTATTTAGTTGTCCATCACTGTTGAAGCAGTGTGATTCAGTATGCTGTGAGACAGGGAGAGCCTAGGTAATCCTGATGGGGTCTTCCCTACAGACCCCCTAGTGCCGTGTCCCTGCAGACCCCCTAGTGCCGTGTCCCTACAGACCCCCTAGTGCCGTGTCCCTGCAGACCCCCTAGTGCCGTGTCCCTGCAGACCCCCTAGTGCCGTGTCCCTGCAGACCCCCTAGTGCCGTGTCCCTGCAGACCCCCTAGTGCCGTGTCCCTACAGACCCCCTAGTCCCCCTAGTGCCGTGTCCCTACAGACCCCCTAGTGCCGTGTCCCTACAGACCCCCTAGTGCCGTGTCCCTGCAGACCCCCTAGTGCCGTGTCCCTGCAGACCCCCTAGTGCCGTGTCCCTACAGACCCCCTAGTCCCCCTAGTGCCGTGTCCCTACAGACCCCCTAGTGCCGTGTCCCTGCAGACCCCCTAGTGCCGTGTCCCTGCAGACCCCCTAGTGCCGTGTCCCTGCAGACCCCCTAGTGCCGTGTCCCTACAGACCCCCTAGTGTCGTGTCCCTACAGACCCCCTAGTGCCGTGTCCCTGCAGACCCCCTAGTGCCGTGTCCCTATAGTCCCCCTAGTGCCGTGTCCCTACAGTCCCCCTAGTGCCGTGTCCCTGCAGACCCCCTAGTGCCGTGTCCCTATAGTCCCCCTAGTGCCGTGTCCCTGCAGACCCCCTAGTGCTGTTGCCTTGCAGGCCTTGCACACCTGTGCTGCAGGATTTCAGCCACCCCCTACACGTGGACACTTAATTCGCATGCTTCCTTCCTTCTCTTCCTTCAGAACCTCACTAAGGGCACCTCCTTCTCGCTTCATGCCTGCACTGCAAGTGTAAGTCTCCCACCAACCATTCAGATGAATCCTTGGCCCATAACATTTTTGGTTTGGTTTCAAGAACCAGAAACAACAGGACATCCTCTTGCATGTACCTGTATGTGGGAATTCTTGTCTCCAAGTGCTGGTCTCAGGATGGAGTGCTGGACTGTGTGCAGCACAGCAGACAGGACCTAACCAGCCCCTGTCTACTTGGTGGTCATCTCCATACTCATTTCACCGCTATGCGTGTGTTAACAGCACCCTCTTTCAGGCCCCAAGAAGAGGCAGCTGGAGTAAGGTTGCATCAGACTAGGAAATGCAGACGTGGAGATCAGGCTGTGCCCCTGAGCAGGGGTGGAAAAATGAGAGAGCCCTGGGGGTCCTGGTCAGTGCTAACCAGCAGAGGAGCCAGGGGATGTAATTCCTGCTTTCCTGGACCTGCACGTGTGTTTGGTGTGAGCTGTGGAGGAGGCCAACCGTGAGGAACAGGGACTCACCCCTGCAGGGTGGTGGAGCACCTGTCTCTGAGGCCTGCGTGGATGTAAGCATAGGTCCTCACTGGCATGCAGAATGAGGCTGCTGCGTTCAGTAGCAGCTGTTGAGGGCCAAGGCCCTCGCCTCTGTGCTTCCTTGCAAAGGATGCCTGGCTCCAACCCTGTCTTCCGGCTCTAGGTTGGGCTTTGTGATGTAGTATGCTTTCGTTTAGGAGTGTGTGTGGACCCATGTTTGGCTCAGATCTGGCCCTGTTCTGTGCACAGCAGCACACAGTGGGAGAAACAGCAGGAGAAATACAAGGCTGATGAACAACAGAGGTGTGTTTGTTGGAAGCATATGAGGGCAGGAGGAGCTTACAAGCCCCACAGGAAGCTGAAGACTGAGGCTGGCTTTCCACCACTGAGCCAATCCAGTCAAGGTTCAGTGACCCTGAAAGCTCAACTGGCCCAGCAGCTTGGTTTATGGTTTTAATCTAAAATGAGGAGTGAAGGGTGGAAGGCATCCCCAGGCATCCACCCTGGTTCTGTCTTAGAAATGGCTACGCAGGCCTTAGTTCCCACATCCCTCTGAATGAATACATATATCCACTCCATCCAGATGTGTTTGAAGAGGGCCTAGCATTGAGTGAGAAGGTGGGGTCCCAGGGACCAGAGCCCGAGCTTGCATCGTACCCGTGTGATCTTGGTGTGACGCGAAGCACGTGTCGGAGTTCTCTCCAGCACATCCTGGCTGCCTGGACACTCCCGTTCAGGCTCTCGTCCTTGAATGGGTGTCTCTAAGATTGCTTCCAGAGATCTCAGGAAAATTCATACCCCAAGCAATCACTCATGTGGGAGACAGTGTTGAGGAGAGGAACAGCACAGCGTCGAGGGAGAAATTCAATAACTGCATAATTTAATGAAAGCAATCTTTCTTTGACTGTGTGAAGCCTTCTCTGTTTCCTTACACTTTGGGAGGGCATAGACACCATGTATTTTTGAAGTCTTAATACAACATAATAAAATTAGACTATTTGTTATATGTACATTAGTCAGAATGTATCAAATTTTTATCAAGCAACCAAAATCACTAATGCTTACGGAGTGTGTGTTGTGATGTAGATCTAGGGCGAGGGGATGAATGTTTCAGAAACTGCACGTAGGCCTTGTGATGACACAGAGCGTGGCCTTCTGGTGGAAGGAGGTGGGAGGAAGGCTTTTTTCTGCCTTTGGCATTTTTAAAAAGTAAAAAAAAAAAAAGGATGTTTATTTCATTTGAAAATTAAGAGACAGAGGACAGAGGTAGATCGAGGTGTTCCACCTGCTGGTTCACTGCCCAGTGGAGAGTTAGAACTCCATCCTGGTCTCGCACATGAGTGGTAAAAACCCATCCTCTGCTGCCTCCCAGGTGTGCTGGAGTTGGAAGTGGAGCCAGGACTCAAATCCTGGAGCTTAGAGAAAGGTTGAGGTTTCCCCAGGTAACATCCTAACCCCTGCACAGGCTGCCCAGCCCCCTTCCTTCACTCTAACATGTGGCTGGAGGCTTGACTGAGAGGAAACCATCTGAGCCATTGCCTGCCTTCCTCTTCCATTTCAATCTCTTTCCAGGACTCCTTTTTTCTCTTCTCTCATTCCCTCTGCCTGTTGCCTTCTCCTTCTCTTTGTTCCTGCTCTCCCCCCTTGTTTCCTCCCACTTCTGCCTTGAGTGACACCCCCAGATTATCCTGGGGTCTTGAACCCCACCATGGAAGGCTGATTCCCTGGAATGAACTCAGCTTCCTTGGCGAGGAGCACTCAGAACAGGAGTAGATTAGATTGTACGCTTGAGCGTAGAGTTCCACTATCTGTCCATGACCCTTGTCTTGGTGTAAGAGCCAGTGACAAGGCTGGGTATTGTCACTTCACTTTCTCTGGAGCAGGGTGCCATGACGCCTGCCGCAATGGCTTCGTGTCCTTCCTCGGGGAGGCAAGTTCGTGGTTTAAAGCCTGGGTCCTTGCGTTGGTCTTCTAGAAGCGAGTCTGTACCAAGGCCTCTCCTGGCATGAGAGATTGGATGGAGCAGCTGGGCCTGGGGATGGCACTCCCTGGCTTGAGTTTTCTTTTAGAATTCTCCTCATCCAGCCTTCGGTGATGTATCTTTCTTGGTCTTCCCAGATAAAGGAAAATAATGTTGCTATTTAGCAGTCATTATGAAAATATTTTGTTAATATACTGTGTACATGACGAAAGGAAGGAATAGGAAAATGCATTCAATGAAATGATCGTTGCTCCAGGACGCGTCACACTGTTCTTTGTACCTTGTCAAGATCCCGGGGAAGCAGGAGCAGCTGCTGTCTTGAGCGAGGGTCATGGCCCCAGGATCTGTGGCTCATAGGACACATCTTCTAATCTCTTTCCTTCAGCTTTAGTTTTGTGCAAGGGCATAAAGGGCATATTTGCCTTACAATGCTGGCGCACTGTTGCTGCGCAAGAAAATGAAACAATTCAAGAAATGTCAAGTGCAGAGGAAGCTTGAAAATTACGCCTTTAAATTTTAACTTTTCACTGCAACAGAAGCAGAGGAAGAAGCCACGCTGGGTCTGCTCCTGCTCAGAGGCATGTTGTGACGATGCAGGAGGTGCTGGCATGACTGGTGCTCCCCAGAGGACATGGCCGGCCTGGCAGCTGGCTGGCCAGCAGTGGGCCCTGTGGCTATCTTCAATGAGCTGCCATGGGACTGGAACTACTAAGAACATACCGATGAGGAAATGCAACGGTCACCATGTTCTTTTAGCTGCTGTTGGTAGAAATTTCCAATTCTCGTTGGAAAAAAGCCACTGCTACCAGCAGACTCCAATACCAAATACACTGGGCTCCGAGGCACCACGGTCACTGTCCTCATGAAGCCAGAAATCCCAAGTTTTCCTAATTCTAAAGATACGTTGGTGACAAAATACTTATTTCAGAGCCTTCATTTGTTGATTGTTCAAGTTTTTATTGTTATCCTGTTATAGCACCATGGAACATGATGGGTCAATGTCTGTGTTACACAAGCAAGGAAGTGAGCTCCCAGTCCCTGTCGGCCACTCATGCTGTCCCCGAGTGCTGCTTGCACCCTCGCCACGAGGTTGTCCATGCTCACTGCTCTCAGCCTTTTCTTCAGTTGGAAATATCCATTTCAGTGAAAGCTCGTGAAATGGCAAGATGTTAACTGAACGGCTGTTTGGGGTGCAGAACGCCGGAGGGGGCCTGGCTCTCACTGCATGCAGGACCCAGACTAATCAGCGTCTTGGAATGCTGACCCATATTCTGTTTTGTTGGGAGGAACCCGAGGAGATACAAGAATGATGGGGGCCTTTCAGATTGGCAGTGGGTTGACATTTGTACACTACTTCAAGTGATGAACTGTGCATGTTTCAGGGTCAAGCAGGGTCAAGGTAGGTCCCCACCTGCACCCCCCAGGAACTTTCTCCCCAGGAAGCCTAGAAGGTGATGGCGGATTACACAGTAACTCATGTTCCGTGAGACCTGGGGCACACGCAGTGCTCAGAGGTAGAACTGTGTGGGATCCTGGGGGACAAGAACATGGAGGTAGTCATGCAGCCATCGGAGCTATGAGCAGAGGTGGCATTGGACAGGAAGCCCCGCTGGTGGTACCTGGTGCACACCTGTGATGCTCTGGGGGCCACATGGCGATGTAGTTTGTTTCCTATCATTTGATGACTGGCGTTGCTGACTTGAGTTGAATACCAACTCCAGCCACCTGCTCATCCAGTTGCACCTGTCATCTGGGAGCTGCAGGAGCAGTGGTGGACGCTGGAGTGCCGAGTGCATCTGTGTGTGAGGAGTGCGCCGCACAGCCTTTCATGGAGGGTCAGGAGGAAGGGCAGCGGGGGCCCACATGAATGCCACTGAGGCTGCCCATGCTTTTCTCATCAGAGACCTTCTGTGACCCCCTTCCCGAGAGCATGCAGGGGCCCTGTGACTTGCAGGGGCCCTGTGACTTGCACATTAGTTGCACGTGAGTGCATTTTAATTAAAGCCCAGGCCTTTTAAGAGTCTCAGATATCCTGCAGGTAACCTTTCCGACCAAAGCTGTTTAATTCAGAGAACTCAAGGATTCTTAGGAAAACAAGGTGGCGTTTTATCTAGGCGCGATCTTGCTTCCAGAGTTCTGTTGCTTGATGTATTCTTTAATACTTTATGATTGCTCTTCATCACGTACAGCAAGCCCTGTCTTGGTGTCCTAGAAGCTGGGAAATAGAGCAGGAGGTAGCTCTCAGACACACACACACAGTGTCTCTCACACACACAGTGTACCACAAACAGTGTCACACACACAGTCACACACAGTCTCTCTCTCACACACACAGTGTCACACACAGTGTCACACACAGGAGCAATGCCCCACCCTGCCAGGCAGCCCTGTGTGTTCCGCTCTGACATTGAGACACTCCCTGCCTCGTAAGGTGACTGGGTGAGAGGGCACTGGCCCCTGCATTTCCCGGGGGTGATGTCATGCCAGGAAGAGGGGCACTGCCCAGGGCTTTCTGTCCACACCGCACTAAGGACCTTTGGTCATGTTTACCCCTTGGCATCACTCCAACCCAGGGTGAGTGGGCCGTGTGTCCCTATTTCACAGCTGCCGAGATGGAGGAGGAGACAGGATGTGGTCACCGTCTGTAACCCAGTCTGGCTCTGGATACTGTATGGTCCTGCCCGTCTTGCTTGCCTGTGTCAGGCACAGTGACGTTCAGGTGCAAAGAATGAGCAGCCTCAGCTCAGCCTTCAGCACCAGCTCGGTGAGTCACCTGTGGCTGGGCCTCTGCTGGCCTCCCACTGCCCACTGCGCCCCCTGGTGGTGTCAGCCTCTGAGCAGGAATGCACTTCGGTGTTAGAATGTGTTTGGAAAGATGGAATGGGCAGGGATGGACATTCCTGGGACACCAGGACTGCGAGAACGATCAGGACCACCATGTGGAGTCTGGCCTTTGTTTTCCCACCAGAAAGCCACGGTTAGTTGATTGACACTTTCCACTTTCCATCTTAAATTGATCTGGGTATCTTTAGCTTTGCAAGCGCGCTGCCTGGACGCGACAGCATGGCAAGCACCCCTGCTGTGTCTGTTGTTATGAACCCCATAACTCATGAAAAGGATTTTGGATCAGTCAGAGGCCAATTCATTGAGCGGCATTTCCATCTGAGTCAGTAACGATGCTTTCAGATGCCTGTGAACGTGGAGAAAAGCAAGAACAGACCAAGACTGGGACTGGGTGCTGTAATGGGAGAAGGGTGTCGTCCTTCTCATGCAGAAGAGATGAGATGCCCCGTGCCCCCAGCCCTGCGTGCCTAGCACACATGGACAGTGCACCCTTGGAGCCTCGCCCATGTCTCGCCTTCTCTTCGTAAATCTGCCTTTCCAATAAAAACAAAGAAATCTGTTTTACAAAAAGTAAAGACACCTCTTTAATTTGGCTGCAACCAGCATTCTCCATACATTCTCCATCCGTGCATGTTCTCAAGTCCTTGCCTCTGATTCCAATGAGACTGCCACCGACATGCCCACAGAGAGACACAGGAGGCCATGTCCCACGCCTGAGAAGACTGGAAAGGCAAGTCTATGACACAGTCAGCAGTCACAGGTTGGCTAAGGACGGGGCACCAACACAGGGCGTTTCCTCTCCTCCCGTGGAGGAGACAGGAGGTTGGCTCCAGGAACACCTGGCAGCCAGCTTGGCATCATGTCGGCTGTGTGCCCAGGTTGTTCTGTGTGTTGATAAAGTAGCAACTTGCAAAGGTGCACTACTGATACAGCAGCCTGCCAGCTCTGGGGATTCGGCTCAATCCCACCCCCAGAAATGTGGGTCGCTTCCTCTGCTGTCCACTCCCTCTGCCGTCCACTTCCCTGTTGCCTTTCAGGAGGGACTCCATTTCCCCTGCAAAGAGGGACTTCTCTTCTTGTCACTGGTTTGCCCTTTTGAGTGACTCTTGGGGAGACGCTCCCCTGGGCTCCCTCCACACTCCTGCTGCTGGGAGTCTTCCCTGCGGAGATGCAGAGAGCAGAGCTGGAACACAAAGTGCAAAGCTTCCAAACTCGTGCAAAGAATTCCATAAATCTCCAACTGATGCTTGCCTTGTTTCTTACACTCTGCTAATTGATTTCTAAAGATTGCTCTTCGCAAATTAAATTATACTTCCCTTGCACCTTATGTAGAGGAACCCTAGCCAATCTCCTCTCCTGGGCACGTGTGCCCTCCTCTGGCTCCCGGGGTGTTATTACATTACTGCAGTTACACTGCTTCCACGCAACTCCAGCCACACAAATTGTTTCCCTTGCTTGTTTAATTGCCCATGTCTTATTACAGAGACAATTTATTGTTTTAGTGCAACATAAAGTTCAAATATTTCATACAGGATGAATATGGCCACTGACATTTTTATGCCCTTGCCAAATTCTCATATACAAAAACCCCACCAGAAACTTTTAAGGATTTGTGGTCAGTGATTACCAAATGTCAAAACTTCCATAAACTAATTGCTTTCCAAAAGGAAAGAGTCCAAAGAATATTCCCTTCTAGAACTTGGGTAGACATTCTCTTGGTGAGAGTGATACAAGCTCATGAGGCACTTCCTCCAAAAGGTGCCTTTGGGAACATGTCAGGATAAATGGTTGATGGATGGATCACCAAAGAAACTATTGGGTGTGAAAGCAGCCAACCTAACCCATAGAGATGAAGCTATTTGTACAACATTCTTCACATATTTTTGTGTGTTTATTTTACCTTGTTTGAAAAGCAGAGATAGAGAGAGAGGTGGAGATAGAGATCTCTCGGCTACTGGTTCACTCCCTTCATGCTCACAGCGAGGGCTGATCCAGGCAGAAGCCAGGGCCTGCATCTCGGTCTCGCACAGGAAGGGCAGGGATCCAGGCAGTCAAACCATCACTCATTACTTGTCAGAGTATATGTGATGAAGAGTTTGGACCAAGAGCAAAGCTGGGACTTGAAGCTGGGCACCATAATAGAGGTGTGGGTGTCCCAAAAGGCGTGTTAACCAAATGCCGTTACCATGTTGCTGACATAGAAAGACATAAAAATGAGGAAGACCGTGATGCAATCAAGGGTTACAGGAAAGGCTCAGGACAGGAGGCACATAGTGTGGTGACCACCAAAGGCTACATGAGAGGCTACGGCAACGTCAGGCTTGTTGGCGCCAGGGACAACTCGTTGTGATGCCACTCTCAGCTTTCTGGAGAGCATTCCTTGGAGGGCAGTGAATTCAAGCCCCATTCCTCTGGACCTTCAGCTGTGTGAGCAAGTTGCTGGGTGTATGGGTCTCCATTATAGAACTCCTTCATTTTCATCCATGCTTAAGAATGCTCATGACACAATGCTGGGAGAAATGCGTTGGAAATGGCAGTAATTGTCTCACAGGAAACAGGTACAAGACAGAACCCAAACTCTGCATGGCAGAAGATCCAATCTGGCCTTTCGTCCCCTGGCCTAGAGAAGAGAAATAACTGGTGTCCATTTTGTATGTGGAGGAGGCAGCGACCTCTGAGGTGACACTGGGGATTGTGAACACACTGGCTTCTGCCAGCAACCAGAGAGATACCCAAGCCCCAGTGTGAATGTCCCCTGCATGGATCCTGTAGAGCCATGAACAGTGGCCCCAGATCGGGGCCAGCTGCACATCTCTTCAGTGGAGTTCCCAGGAGCTAGTGATGTGTATAGAAATAGGTTCCAAAGCTCATGGCATATATTCATAAATGTATAATAAGGCATTCAGTCAACTTAAGTTCCAACCACTTCTTAACAATGGCCTTACCCTTGCTGCTTGAACAAATTAGTAAAACCCAGCAACAGTCCACCTGTCCATTTGTGATCCTGTTCCAACCTCATCACTCAGAGCCTGAGGCTGTGCAGGGGATGGGGATGGGGATGCCACATCTCCAGCCTCCAGAACTCGGAGCACTGCTGTGTTTAGGTCATTCACTTTAGGGCAGCCTGATTGGACTGGGGCACAGCCATTTCAGAATCCAACATTGCACAGATAGTGGAATCTGTAGGGAGGCTCTGCCCAAATGGCTCCTGTGGTATCATGGCCTTCCTGGAGTTTAGAGCACGCCCCAAGGATGAGAGTCTTTGTTGCTTCTCAGAAGAATTCACTGGCTCTGTGAGCTCAGCCGGGCAGTCTGGGAAGGCACGGAGACTTTTCAGACTTGTCTAGTAACATGAGCGATCCTTTACCAACTGCCTCCTGATCAGATCTTGTTCATCTCCTGTGTGTGAGATGAGCATTGCCAACATGGAGGATCTTTGTTGAGGACCAAGAGAACTCTCAGCTGCTCTGGGGAATGTCCCGCTATGTCCTGATGCTGCCCGGTAGTCCTTCCTGTCTTGTAGGCATCTTCTCCCCCTGCCTGGCTCAAGAGCTGTCAGTGTCCTCCAGTCATCCACTGGAGGAAAACGGTGCTCCATATTCTAGCCCTCTGAGTTGTAAATGTCTGTGTTTACTATCAGCACAAAAAAAGGAGACTGAAAAAAAATCTTGAAGATTCTTCTTAAATTGCACACTGTCTCATGAGCAGTAACCATCACAAAAATACCTTCCTCAGGAAAACACACGAGGGAAGACAAATTCAGGTCACGGCAAGCCTGAAATACGCAGTGATTACTCCCTTAAACGGGTTTGTCTGTTGAAGCGCTCTCCTCTGAGGGCTCTAAAAGCCTGCATTGCTCTTGGCTGGCCCCCAGTTCAAGGCTCCGCAATCTGTCACTCAGGGGCATTCCTCTTTCACGTTCTTCTTCTTTGTAAAAATATTTATTTACTTGAAAGGCAGAATTACAGAGCCAGAAGGGCAGAGAAATAGAAAAATCTTCCACCTGCTGATTGATTCCTCAAATGACCACAGTGGTTGGGACTGGACCACAGACACCAGTCTGGAATTCCATCCAGGTCCCCTACATGGTGGCCCAAGCACTTGAGCCACCCCCTCGACTTTCTCAGGCATGTTAATAGGGAGCGTTACTAGAAGTGGAGCAGCCAGGATCCCAGGTGGTGCCCACTTGGGATGTTGCTGATGTAGGCACTGGCTTCATACGCTGACCCACAACACCACCCTGTTCCTTTATTTATAGAAAGCACTGAATTATATACCCATCTGGGCAGGAATAGGTTTTTTCATGAATTATGACAACCAACAATATCTGATACCTAACAGTTGTATAATTGGCATTTGTTGAAGGAAATATTTCAGATCAATTCAAACTCAACAGTGTAGTGATGAGGTGCATAAAAACATCTTGTGTATGACCAAGTGCCCAGTCCATAGTCTTCCACACTCTGGACGAACCCGAGAGGCTCACCTCAAACACCTGGAACCCAAAGCTGTCTTGTCCCTGACTGCAGGATCCTGCCTCCTTTCAGCTTGAGGCCGTTCTCTCTTCCAAAGTCACTCTAACGGGAGGATTAGCTGGCGCTCTGAAACAGGGGGTGGTCAGCTGTAGCCTGAGGGTCGAACTCAGCTCTCCCCGTGTCCTGGAAATAAACATCACTTGAAACCTGGCTACACTCAGCCGTCACATATTGTTTATGGTTTCTCTCATGGCACAGTGGCAGAACTAAAGGGTCATGCCAGACCAGATGGCTGGCCGAGCCTGAAATATTCTCTCTCTGTCGTTTAATAGGAAGAGGGTTCCTGCTCTGACGTCACTGGAGAGCATCTGGCCCATTCAGTTCTGTGCTAAGATTCACATACGCAGGCATAACCCAAGAAAGGGTCACGGTCTCAGATCCGATTTCCATGGCTGAAAGGCATTTCTAATGCATTCCCCTTGCTAATGCTTGATGGTCTTTATTCATTAAGAGAAAAATCCTCAGATCCATCCGTGGTGCTTCCAGGTGAGGCTGTTGCGATGCTCTCTGGAGACGCCATGGGTGGCAAGGCCATGGATGGGACAGAGCTTCCTTGGGACCCTGCTTGTGCTTCAGACTCGGTGGGCACTCACCTGTGCTGTGCGCTCAAGCAAGTTAAGGCTCCTCTTCTGGCTGGAGGCGAGGTCTCTTCTGTAAAATGCAGTCCACCCCTCAGGTCTCAGCAGGCAGCAAATGGGTCACGCACAGCTCTTGTCACTGTGGCTTAGTTTATTTACAATGCTACATAAATGTCATCTGCTATGACCCTGTTGGGCTGTGTGCTAGTGTCATGACAGAAATTTCTAGAAAACATGCATTTGAGGATTTCTCACACTGCATTTTCTCTATATCGTATGAAATCTCCTGCTTGTGTTTGGTATCTACCAAATGCCAACCGTGTGTTTTCTCTGTGTTGTCTCCTCTGTCTCTGGTATCTACGTGAGGAGCTCACAGCTAGGGCTCCTTTTCACCTTTTCTTAAACCCCTGCACACTTCCCTGGTCGGTCTTGCCTTGCTATGTCCCCCAGCAGGCATGCTGTTCTCCACGCTCTGTCCTCCCCAGGTCCAGCAGGAACTGAGGACTGCGGCTGTGAGCCAGTAAGCTCTCCTTTCCCCTGCTGGGGGCCTGGCAGCCACACAGAGCTGGTTTCCCTGGATGTAGGGCTTGGCTCTGCTATCTCATCACTGTGTGACTCATCTTCCCTGAGCCTCAATTCCCTTAACTAACGGAAGGAATAATAGGGAGTCGTGGTGAGCACTTACTGCAACAAGTTACTGCACACAGTCAGCGCCGAATGCACTCTGTGTCTTCCACGCGTCCAGCTCAGGGGTCTGCACAGTTCTCCCCTGCAGAGCTGTGTATCAAGAGAACTGGCAGTAGTGGGGGCCGTGGGGGACACCTTGCATCCCTAGTGTCCATAAGCTCCTTCTTATGAGCAGAGCAGTGCTTCCCCAAGCTGAGAGGGGCGTGGGTGGGGCTTGTCTTCACCCAGCAGTCCTTTGAGCTGGATGATTAAAGAAGGTGAGTGAGACCACAACTTATTTATTCTTATTTATTCTTGAGCAGGTGTCACTCCATTCTGAGTCTCAGGGGTCAATTTTATAAACTCACAGATTTGGACTCAGTGATGTTTCAGGGCTCTTCTTGGACCTAAAACCATCAATTCCCTTGGGGACAGAACTCTGTAATCCAACTCTTAAAAACATTTCCAAAAAAATTTTTTAAAATCTACTGTGCACTTTTCTAAGCCTTTTAGAATGACAGCATTGCATCTAAAGGCATGCGTTCGCACAGTCCTCAGGATGAAGTCCCGTTGTTTTTACCTGTGCTTTGAGGCTGCTGTTCCACTCACTGCCTTCTGATTCGTGGCCTCTAAGGACACAAGTGGGAGAAGTCTTTCCTCTCCGGGTGTATTTTCTGCCTTCATCCTCCAGAAGTGGTTTTTCAGAGAAGTTGACTGAGATGTGTCTTACAGGAAGGGGTTTTTCTGCTGCTGCTGGCTCAATAAGCTTATTATAGGTTCATGATTTTCTTGAGATTTGTTAAGTTTCTAAACTTTTTCCTTATTTTTTTTCTATTTCTACTTTCGTTTTCTGAGACGCCAGTTGTGTAAATGTTAAGCTGCTTAATGTTATCATCTCATAGCTTATTAGTTCTCCATTCATTTGATTTTTTAATCTTTTTGATGTCTTCTGTTCATTTTAATAATTGCTTTTGCTATATCTTCTATTGCAGTGTTTAGTCTACTGCTTATCCAATCCATTATACACGTATATTAAATCTCGAATACTATTTTGTTCATCTCTAGAAATTCCTACATATATAATATATGCTATACAATACATATTATATAATGTATATTAAGAGAGAGAGGAGAAATCTTAAAAGTTCATGGGAAATGCATGTTTTAAAAAGCTTTGCGTAATGGGCCTGGTGCGGTAGCCTAGTGGCTAAAGTTCTTGCCTTAGACGTGCCAGGATGCTCTATAGGCGTTGGTTCATGTCCCGGCAGCCCCGCTTCTCATGCAGCTCCCTGCTTGTGTTCTGGAAAGGCAGTCAAGGACGGCCCAAAGCCTTGACACCCTGTTCTCATGTGGGAGACCTGGAAGATGTTCCTGGTTCCTGGCTTTGGATTGGTTCAGCTCCAGCTGTTGAGGGTGACTGGGGAGTGAATCAGCAGACAGAAGAGCTTCCTCTCTGTCTCTCCTCCTCTCTGTGTATATGACTTTCCAACAAAGATAAATAAATCTTTTTTAAAAAAAAAAAAAAGCTTTGCATGGACTTCAAAACATTCACTAAAATACAGTTCAATACTCTTTCAACAAACTTTCTGAAGTATTTTCATGCACTTATATATATGTATACATATATACATAAATTTCGATGATATATACACATATAAATTTTTATGTCTTTATATGTTCATGCTTTTAATGTATTTATTTTTATTGAAAGACAGATTTACAGAGAGAAGGAGAGAAAGATCTTCCATACATTGCTTCACTCCCCAAGTGGCCACAGTGGCCAGAGCTGAGCTGATCCGAAGCCAGGAGCCAGAAGCTTCTTCTGGGTCTTCCATGTAGGTGCAGGGTCCCAAGGCTTTAAGCAGGGAACTGGATGGGAAGTGGAGCAGCCAGGATATGAACAGGTGTCCATGTTGGACGTCTGTGTTTGTAGGCAGAGGATTAGCCAATTAAGCCATCATGTTGGTCTTTGATAATTTTATTGATTTTTTTTTCTTGAACATGTGGTACCTAGTGATAGTGTTGCATTCAAGTCCCCCTCTACTAACTCTATTATCTTTGTCATTTCTGGGTCTGTTTGTGTCAACAGGCCTTTCTTCTCATTATGTTTTCTTGTTTTCTTGTTCTGTTTCATGCCAGGTAACTTTCAATAGATTTTGGACTTTGGACATTTTCTGTTGAATTGCTAGACATTTTTGCATTCATTGCAATGTTTGGGAACTTTATTTAAAGTTTGGAAGCAGGTGGAGCTTCCTGAGGCACCCTTTGAAACACTGGATCGGCTGTTCCCTGGGGATGGTTTCTTCCCGCTCCGTGCTTGACTGCCCAGTTGGCCGCAGCTGCTGGGAGCTGAGGCAGTGAGGGTGCCAGGGGTGGCTCAGCCTCTCCTCCCCAGCCCTGCTGGCCTGGTAAGCGTAGGCTCTGATGGCGCCCTGTCAGACCTGGGGAGGCGCCTCTGAGGGCTCCATGGGCTGCTCTCTCTCTCTCCCCTACCCCTGCGTCTCCCTTCTTTCTGATATTCTTCCCCAAACATCACAGCTGTCCTGGCCTTCTGTGACTTAGATACTCGGGGAGCCTGCCCATGCCCTTTGAGCACTCTGCCCGTGCTGTCTCTGTGGCTTTGTGTGGGAGAGTGAGTGGCAGTGCAGGCTTATGCCACAACCCTGCACCGCCTGTTACGACTCACCAGCATCTTGAACCACTGTTCTGGTGTTTTCTGGTGCTTTAAGGGTTAATCCAATCAGTGACTGAAGTGGAAACCTACTAGATACTATTTTCATCCTTGTTTTACATTGTTAGTGGGGCACAACAGTTGGATAATTGGCCCAAGTAGGCACCCTTAGTCATGAACTGGGGATTTCCAGTCCTCTTAAACTTCAGGCTCTGCCCTCAAAAATATTCCAGTAAATCAACTCAAAATCTTCATGTATGAGACTTTGGCCTTTCCCATTGTAGAGGAAGAATATTAAATATCAACATACGTTTGTGCATAAGCTCATCAGGTTGGGTTTTTTAAATTTGTTTTGTTTGTATTTGAAAAGAGATGCAGAAAGGAGGGAGAGAAGGGAGAGGGAGAGAATTTTCTTCCATTGGTTCACTCCGCAAAGGGCCTCAGTTACGAAGCTGAGCTGATCCAAAGCCAGGAGCCAGAAACTTCTGAGTCTCCCATGTGTGAAGAGGCCCAAGCTCTTGAGCCATCCTGCTGCTCTCCAAGGCTGTGGGCAAGGAGATTGATCAGAAGTGGAACAGCCGGGAAATAAACCTGCACCCACCTGGGATGCCAGCTTTGCAGACACACGCTTGGCTTGCTATGGCACAGCACCAGCCCCTCAGCTCATCTAGTATTTGTTCTATTGCTATTATCATTTTCCATGACACCATTCTGTAGTTAAAGGGATTTCCCCTCTCCCTTGCCTTCCTCTCTCCCCATTTCCGCCCATGTTATTACAGTAGTGTAGTCCTTTAGTCCAGTTACAAGTTTGCCATTCAGCTGGTTAAGTGTATCGTGGCACTGTAGATATAGGCCATGGCAGAAAATCTGGTAGCGTCCAGTTGTTGAGGAGCTGGTCCTGTCCTGCCTTGGACCCAGGCCAGAACACCTCCCTTCCCACTCTCTGGGGCCAGCACAGATCCCCAGAGCCTCTAGCTGGGACACATCCTTGTTTTGAGTAGAAATACCATCTGACTTTTCAGTACTATCTGAAAAGTTACCATTTGCAGAACACAAACCCTTTACCCAAACAGCATAAAGAATTGTGGTTCACTCTACCCTGAATTATGCATGGTTTTCACATCAGTAAAGTTCTCTGTGTTCTATTGTAGGAACATTTTGTCCACAGAGAAGGAAAATTCCTGTACGTCAAAAAGTAACCATTTTTGATATGTTTTACATCTACTAGGGAAATACATGGAACATCTGAATCTTACTTTTCTCGATTTCATTCTATAATTGTGAAGCGGAGATTTCGTTTTCAGAAGTGGAGCTTTCCCTTCATGTTGTAAGGCATTTAAAGAAAGGAAAAAAAAAAAGCAAATTTGGCCCAACTGTTAGAACATCTCTTGTGGCGTCCTCATGGTGATCTTGTTCTAGAATTAGGTTGACTAATCCTGGTTAATACACGAGAGTGCTTGCTCTTACAGCTGTGCCTTCTCAGGAGAGCATGGCAAGCCACTTTGCTTTGAGTTAGGAGTGATTAAAAAATGTCAGCTCCAGAAGGACTATTTCCAGAGTGCCCCAGAGCCTTGGATTTGGCTGCAGAAATAGGTGATGTGTTGAAATAATGGAACGATTAAGGCAGAAGGGATTTGGATTCCAGAGTTTCAGTTCAGCATTCATGGTGTAAAATACAGTAGATGTGGATCTGCAAAGAAATTAGACTGTCCAACTGAAGTGAAGGCGCGTGTCTGGGACAAGGTGACCAAAATGACACACGGGGAGAGTATGTCGTACATTTCACAGTGCATTCTGCATGTCATCATCCATCCCAGCCAGCTATGCCACGTTTACTTTGCAGAAGGCCCAGTTACCCACTTGTCTGTCAGTCTCCCCAGTAACCCCTGTCAGTCCGTCGGTCTCCCCAGTGACCTCTGTTGGTCCATCAGACTCCCCAGTAACCCCTGTTGGTCCATCAGTCTCCCCAGTGACCCCTATTGGTCTGTCAGTCTCCCCAGTAACCCCTGTTGGTCTGTCAGTCTCCCCAGTGACCCCTGTTGGTCCATCAGTCTCCCCAGTGACCCCTGTTGATCTGTCAGGCTCCCCAGTGACCCCCGTTTAGCTGTCAGTCTCCCCAGTAACCCCAGTTTAGCTGCCAGGATCCCCAGTGACCCCTTTTAGCTGCCAGGCTCCCTAGTTACTTGCTGTGAGCAAGGAGCAGCAGGGTGACTAGTGGCAGAAAGAGTAAACTGAGATCATTGCAGATTTGATTCAGTCTGGATCTGCTCTTATTTTTCAGAGTGGCAAAATAGACTGATATGTTTCTATGTTTCAAAAACTACTTTAATAAATGTAAGATAAAAATGTCTGGGTATTAAGAAAGCATCATGCCACAGTTCAGCTGGCAAGTTTTTTTATTTCCTCATGGTTGATAAAATCTTACAACCATATCAATCAGTGGATGACATCATCGAGCGAAACTGGCAGCGATTCATAACCGGAGGACTATTAAAACCACTTGAGCAAATATTTCAGAGCATGCCCCACATCCGGGACTTGGGGTGGGCGGGAAAACGGGTGGGGCTTTTCCCTCAATATCCCCCTTTACCTTAGATACATGATGGAAACAATATGGACATAATAGTATTGCCCACTTCCCTATACCCCCTGAACCTTTTTTTTTCTTTAACCATAATTAACTATGTAAAGATTGTCAACAACAATACAATAAAATAGATTAAAAAAAACAATTAATGGCGTATTATTGTTAGTAGAGTACTTACCATCATGTGTGTCTGTGTCCTATGTATATGTGATATCTGTGTCCTACGTATATGTGATATCTGTGTGTCCTACGTATATGTGATATCTGTGTCCTACGTATATGTGATATCTGTGTCCTATGTGTGCATGGCTCTCTCTGCATCTCTAAACAATGCGGGTTGCAGATCTGCATGGAGTCAGAGTTGTAGATGGGTGCTGTCTTCTGAAATCAGCTTCACGCTCAGAGGTTGCGCTCGCCCCTCACCTGAAGTTCAGGGTTGTCTCAGCGCACGTGTTTGTAGACAGCATCATGCTCGTGCCTTTCAGAGCGCTGCTGGCGCAGTACGTCCTGAAAGCCTTCCGTTATCATGACCAGAACTTTCTCCAGGTGCTTAAAGCCGTTCTTCAAGTTTTGATCCGTGCACACCAGCCGCAAAAACTCCATCCTGACTCAGCCTGACTTCAGTGATAAACCATAAGAAACTCTGCATCTAAGACGATATCAAACCATGAGGCTATATCTTCAGGGATGTGCACACACACACGTATATACACATGTGCATACATACATGTATGTGCAGTATATAAAAGCACTTTTCTAAAAGGAAAGAGAGTTCTACATTGTTGGCTCTCACTGCAGAGGTTGGACCTGTCTTCCTGCCTTCGTGGGCGTAGCTGTTCCATCCACTCTTCCCTCTGATCTGGGCCTTTCCCCGGCCCTCTCTCCAGCCTCGCTACGGCTCTGCGTTAACAGCAGTTGGATGACCCGCTCTTACGATGGTGCTTCCAGAGCAGACTGCCTATCATTGTGGCAAGAGAATGAGATGGGAAACAGGAAAAAGACTTGACATGCCAGCCAGCTATAATATCTTCCAGTTGTGGAAATGTGAGTCAGTTCCATGTCCTCCATGCATCTCCTTTCCTCATCTGAAAACAAGCACACCATTAGCGCACTTTCACAGGTTAGAGGAGAGGACAGAGGATGCGATGTTTGTGCACCGCAGTGTGCGGACCCTGCCCGTGAGCTTAGGGGTGAAGAAGCTCCTGTCCTGGAAAGTGAGCCTCACGCTCGCTGTCAGCAGGATTCTCAGGAGGAAATAAGACAGGAACAAGCCAGCTGTGAGAGATTAGAGCAGGGAGGAAAGGGTATTCTGGAGCTGGGCTAGGAGAAGGCCAAGTTTTACAGGGCGCCTCAAGGGTCTCTGCCTTCGTGTGCCCCTGTCCATCAGGGAAGCTTGCTCTGCCAGCTTGTGTGCTGCCCACCACCTAGGAGGTCCCGGGAGGGTGAAGTGGCGTGTGTCTGCTGCTACCAGGAAGGAAGGTACCGAGACTGCAAGAGATGGAGCATTGTAATCAAGGACCACGTGATAGACCCTTACACATGCCAACATGAACACGGAAACTGTGGCTTGTACTTAAGGTTCTGTGTGTTCTGTTTTTAAAGCAGGATAGTAAAATCTCAACAACAACATCAAAAAAATATGACTTACACACATCTTGTGGCTGAATATCCTGGTCACTGTGGTCATTTTTGGTCATTGCTGGGGATACACTGTTGGTCAAAGCCTAGCACTCTGGCCAAGTGTTATGAGAAAGTGCTCACTGCCATGAATAAGGGAAGAAGAGGGCCTCAGTGTCTTGTGGTCTTGGTTCCAGATCTGGGTGTGGACCTGTAGGAGCTGGCTGTGCTGGTCCTCATCACGGTGCTGAGGCGTGGCACCCATACCCTGCTGGCACGAGGGAACTTTGTGTGTCCGTTCACCCACCCAGCCCTTCCTTCAACAGACCCTCACTGGGCATTCATTGCTACATCGGTGAATAAGACAAGCCGAGTGCCTGGAACCGTTCTGTCACCTGCTGCATGTTATTTCCTACAATTGCCTTATGTGCTATGGTGGTCAGTATAGTCTACTCTGGGTACATAAAATGGGAGAAGCCTGGCCCAATCCAGAAATTAAAGGAGATCCTCTAGAGGAAAAACTATTAGAAATCATGTGGTCATGTTTAAATACATTTTCAGTGCTTTTCTGGGAACAGGTGGGTGGCACTATGAAGAACACCCATTGAGACATAACACTGGAAGGGTGTCCCCATGTTCCCTTGGGGCAAGTCATGGCAATGTTTAAGGCAAGGGGTCGTTTGGAAGTCTTGGCCTGCCCTGTCCTGTATGTCCATCCACCGCAGGCAAAGCTAACTCTATACCATGTGCTGGACCAACTGTGTTGGGACCTCCAGCCCAGGTCCCACCTGGCTGCCAACCACAGGGCTCACAAGGACCCATGGAGTGTTGTTCCTCAGCCATGACCTTCCCATGGGGTTGCTTAACAAGCTCCGAGTGTTCTGATCTTGATGGGAGGACACAACTCGCCTTCGCCTGGAGGCCTGTGTCCGGCATCACAGAGGTGATGGGGCCTGACGGTGTCCTCCGTGCCCAGCTGCCCGTGGAAGAAAATGTACTCCGAGCGAGCCCTGGGAGCTTGCCAATGTGTGTCCTGGCCTGGAGCAAGGGCTGCTCTCTTGCTGAAACAGCTTCAGTTGTCTCTTCCCAAGTTAGGAGTCACTCGGCAAGAAAGGTAACATAGATAACTGGTTCCCTCCAGCAGGTCATAAAGGGGTGATGATTCTCTCCTTTGCCTGGAGTCATCACATGAAGGGAGGTTTGGGAAAACACATGTGCAGGAGAGGGAGGCCTCTGGCGTGTATCTGTGTTCACGATGCACAAGACTGCATGTTGTGCGGTTTCTAGCTATTCCCCACAGTGCAAATGCCACATCTGCACTTCACTTCCTACACACACAGTGACCAGCAGTGCATGCAGGGCCTACACACACAGTGACTAGCAGTGCATGCATGCAGGGCCTACACACACAGGGACCAGCAGTGCATGCATGCAGGGCCTACACAGTGACCAGCAGTGCATGCAGGGCCTACACACACAATGACCAGCAGTGCATGCAGGGCCTACACACACAGGGACCAGCAGTGCATGCAGGGCCTACACACACAGTGACCAGCAGTGCATGCATGCAGGGCCTACACACACAGTGACCAGCAGTGCATGCAGGGCCTACACACACAGGGACCAGCAGTGCATGCAGGGCCTACACACACAGTGACCAGCAGTGCATGCAGGGCCTACACACACAGTGACCAGCAGTGCATGCATGCAGGGCCTACACACACAGTGACCAGCAGTGCATGCAGGGCCTACACACACAGTGACCAGCAGTGCATGCATGCAGAGCCTACACACACAGTGACCAGCAGTGCATGCATGCAGGGCCTACACACACAGGGACCAGCAGTGCATGCATGCAGGGCCTACACACAGTGACCAGCGGTGCATGCATGCAGGGCCTACACACACAGGGACCAGCAGTGCATGCATGCAGGGCCTACACACACAGTGACCAGTAGTGCATGCAGGGCCTACACACACAGGACCAGCAGTGCATGCATGCAGGGCCTACACACAGGATGCAGAGCATGAAAGAGCAGGAGAGCCTAGCGTTTTGCTTCTTGAAGTGTGGGCTGTGCAGTGGCAGTACTGGAACCGTGAGGAGCTTGTTAGCAATGCAGTGTCTCAGGGCCAGCACGATGGCGTAGGACGCTTACGCATCTCTCTGCAGTGCCGGCATTCCATATGGGCACCAGTTTGAATCTGACTGTTTCTATGGACTGAGAAAGCTGTGGTGGATGGACCAAGTTCCTGGGCCCCTGCACCTATGTGGGAGACCTGAAAAAAGCTCCTGGCTCCATTTGGGGAGTGAACCAACATAATCTTTCTCTCCGTGTGTGTGTCTCCTTCTCTCTGTAACCCTTTCAAATAAAAACAAATATTTTTAAAAAAGGAAATGCAAACTTTCAGATCCTCAGATCTGCTGCAATAGACATTGCACTCGAAACGTCTTAAGGGATCTCTTAAGTCATTAACGATTGGCAGCAAGCACAAGTTTAGAGTTTGTCTCTGTTGTGCAGGAGTGAGAGAGGATGCTCCGTCAGTCCAGGCCGGAGCAGCATGGAGCCTTGGCTGACCGGTCATTCGGAGCACATGAGTCTCATGTCCACAGCTCCTGTATGTCAGGAACTGGCCCCATCTGCCGGAAGTCCAGGGAGCAGGCAGAGAGCCAAGGCAAAGTGCTTGGAGCTAATGGCAGATGCCCTTGCCTTTGACCTCAGGCAGGGTGGGGAGCAGAGATGCAATCAGGACAGGATTACACAGCACCCTGCCAGAGCTCCTCCTGTCACCACCTGCTCCGGGACCTGCTCCACCTGCGTGATGTGGCAGGCAATGGAATGCATACAGAGCTGGGACCCTGATGGGAGCAGGGGCGGGATGGGAGTTATGGCCTGTGATTAACCAGAAGGGAGTTCCCTTAGCCTGAAGCCCAATTGAAATCACTGCTCTCCAGACCCTGTGTTGGATGGGACCTGCCCCATTGCTCCGCAGGAAGTTCCATCTCCACTTTTCCTGCTTCCCTCCGTGCCCAGCTGTCTGGCTGTGGTGCCATGGGAAATTCCACTGACTTGGGCCACAGACAGGAGCGCACACACACAAGGGGATAGAGGTCAGTCACTCACAGCCCTGAACTCTGGCTTTCCACTTGGGTCAGGGTCTGTCTTATTTCCATAGCTCCATCCTAAGCTCATGTGGGTACATAGAGTTCCTTAACAAGCCTTCCTTGGACTTATACTTAACAAGGACTTATCTGTGGTGCGCCGGTGGTCCTTCTCCAAGACCAAGGGAGAAGTCAGTCCTGTTAACCACCTTCCCTAGCAGATTTCCTTTTGTGTTTCTGTTCCTGTGTTATCAGGTTTATACTGCTAGTTATATATTTAAGACAGTTCTCTGTATCACTTGTGCCTATAGAATTTCAACTTAGTTGCTATTCTCATGAGAAGTGAAGAACTCCCTAGTGCAGTCCACAGGGCTGCTGGCGTCATGCTGAGACCCGTTCGTCCCCAACACGTGGAGTGTCATCAAGGCTTTTTGCTATGCAGTGCACCAGCTTGCACACAAAAAACTAAATCTGTGACTTGTAAAAATGCATTTACATTGATACTTCCAACTTGAAATTTATTTTGCTTTTACTTTCGTTTATTTATGGGCTAGGAGTGACACTGATGGAGAATCTGTTTCCACACTAATAACACTAAAATAGATTTAGATGCATATCAGATGGAAGCTGAGTATCATTTTTAATTATGATGAAGGTGACGTTTCATTATTTCCCCCAGGAGAGCCATGAATTTTGACTCTGCATGAAATGTTAATTGAATGCATCTGCTGCCCCTTCAATCAGGGGGTCTCCCTGGAAAAAACAGGGGTTTTTGGTGGGCGGCTGCTCGAGGGAGAGCTTCCATTCTGCAGGACCCAAAGAAACTTCCCAGGTAACCTCCCTGTTCCCTGACCGTCTGGGCAGGGTGAAGGAATCGGAAACATGAGGCTTTGAAGCCTGGTAGCACTTTCTAGCAGCAATATACACTTTAATTTGTGTAAGCCGGAGCTGCCCCAGCTGCACAGTGGACATAGTAGAGACCTCATGGGAGGAGAAATACAGGAAATGGTGACATAACACGCATAGAAAAATGCCTGGCCTATTGTGTTATTACTTTATTGTGATGTTGATAAAAATGGGACATCTCAAACGTAGACATCAATGTAAGAGCTTGGAGGACAGCAACAGGGCACACCTGGGCAGGTGGTTCTGAAAGGCTCCGAGATCAGTACTGGGCTCCTTCACTGCTCCCACGTCTCTGCTGTGAGGCCTGAGTGTGCTGAGAAGGGCTGGGCTGTGAGAACAGAAATGCTTCAGCTCTAGTCCTAGCATTCAAGTGAGACAATAACACAGCTGTTAGTTGCTGGGAGGATTGCGAATCATGGAGGTGTTAGAGCTGCAGTGTGAGTGTCCAGCACCCATAGCTGCTGGGAAGTGTCTACTGGAAAACTCAAATGAGGGACAGACAGATTCATCCTGCCAGGAGTTCAGGTCTTCTAATGAAGAGGGAAACCATCCAGATGTGGAATTTAGTTTTCAGAAAAGTGAGCTGAAATTCGTGAGGAGTTCAGCCTTGCCATGGACCTTGCCGTCTGCTTGGCTCTCAGTGTTTGTCCCAGGCACCTTCTTCCGAGGCCTACTTCCGGCAGCAGGTAGGACCTGGGTCCTGGCTGGATGCCCAACTCATCCAGGTTTTCCTAAAGACATTTCCAGTGCTTTCACTAACAACGCCGTGCTGCAGGGAGCCTTGAGTCCCAGACACACAGACTGGCTGTGCAACTTGTTCCTGGCAGGTGGACGGTGACCTGTGGAAGCTCTACCGTCCTCATTGTACCCAGATGCACTAAACCACCTTAGCCTAAAGCAAGCAAGCAAACAAACAAACAAACAAAAAAAAATACCTTCTAACTGGTGGAATAGTTGTGTTTTTCCAGAAGCTAGCCAGGCCTGAGAATCTGGAACATGAGGGAGTATCTTGTTTGCTTTGCTGCAGTTCCCCCCTCCCGAAGGCTTTGGGAAGGCTGGCTGTTCTCTGCAGGTGTCATGTGATCTGAGGGCAGGTGGAGGAGGGCGAGGCATGCATTGACAGCCCTCACACCTGTACCCCTCACACCTGCACTGGGAGAGCTTGGTCCCCTTGAGTGGAAAGACATGAAGCCAGTCAGCGTCACTAGGCCCTCAGGAAGCTTCCATGCTCCATTCCAGTTAGTACGCAGCCCTCTACCAACCTAGGCAGCCACACTTCCTACTTCCAGAGCCTTCTGAGGCTGCATGAATCCCCGGGGCTCTGATTTCACTCCTGTCCGTGTGAGGCTAGGCCATGTGCTGCAGGTCACTCCTGCCATGAGAGGCCGGGCCGTGTGCTGCAGGTCACTCCTGCCTCCATGAACTGTTACTCTAACAAACAGGGCCTGGAGAGAGACTGTGCTGTCTCTAAAATGGTTCCCTGTTTAAACAACTGAAAATCTGAGCCAATATGAAGATCTATCGACAGTGACAAATGTTCAGGCTACAGCAATTGGCCTGCAGCTTACGTGAGATCAGTATGCCCTGGCACTTGTGGGAGGAGTCTGAGAATGCTGCTATGCACAGAGGACCTACCCAGGGAGTGGGAGGAGTCCGAGAACACTCCCCATGCACAGAGGACCTACCCAGGGAGTGGGAGGAGTCTGAGAACGCTGCCCTGCACAGAGGACCTACCCAGGGAGTAGGAGGAGTCTGAGAACGCTGCCCTGCACAGAGGACCTACCCAGGGAGTGGGAGGAGTCTGAGAATGCTGCCCATGCACAGAGGACCTACCCAGGGAGTGGGAGGAGTCTGAGAACGCTGCCCTGCACAGAGGACCTACCCAGGGAGTGGGAGGAGTCTGAGAATGCTGCCCTGCACAGAGGACCTACCCAGGGAGTGGGAGGAGTCTGAGAACGCTGCCCTGCACAGAGGACCTACCCAGGGAGTAGGAGGAGTCTGAGAACGCTGCCCTGCACAGAGGACCTACCCAGGGAGTGGGAGGAGTCTGAGAATGCTGCCCATGCACAGAGGACCTACCCAGGGAGTGGGAGGAGTCTGAGAACGCTCCCCATGCACAGAGGACCTACCCAGGGAGTGGGAGGAGCCTGAGAACACTCCCCATGCACAGAGGACCTACCCAGGGAGTGGGAGGAGTCTGAGAACGCTCCCCATGCACAGAGGACCTACCCAGGGAGTGGGAGGAGTCTGAGAACGCTCCCCATGCACAGAGGACCTACCCAGGGAGTGGGAGGAGTCTGAGAACGCTCCCCATGCACAGAGGACCTACCCAGGGAGTGGGAGGAGTCTGAGAACGCTCCCCATGCACAGAGGACCTACCCAGGGAGTGGGAGGAGTCTGAGAATGCTGCCCATGCACAGAGGACCTACCCAGGGAGTGGGAGGAGTCTGAGAATGCTGCCCATGCACAGAGGACCTATCCCAAGTGCTGTTCTCTGGAGGCTGGAACTGTGAGCAGGAAGTTGTCCTAGGGAGTGAAGGCTCACGGATCTGGTCTAACAGATGTGACCCGGGCTAGGAACATCATAGCAAATGGTTTCCACAGCAGGTACTGACGATGGTGCTGGTCCAGAGTAAGCTTCTGCATGGCTGATCTAGTTGAGTCCTCTCACCACGTCCATGCCATTATTATGTGTATTTTAAAGAGGAGGCTTAAAGGACAGCGGCTCTGACATGGGCGCCTTTGTCCCTTCCCTAGCGCATGTTGCATTCTGCCTATTCTCATTTCACCCACTGTTCTTGGAGATCACTATAGCACTTGAGTCCGAGCCAAAGGACTCGGGTAGTGAAGAAGTTAGAGAGGTTTGGGAGGGACTTGGAAGGGTCCGAGTCACCAAGGAAAACAGCAAGGGGACAAATCAACACCAGTGACAGTGGAAGGACACAAAGCAAGCCTCACGTCAATTCAAGAAATAGCAGCTGTTATTGCTGCTTTCCGGGTGTCCTTGCAGAATCTTTTAACTCAGAAACTTGGGAATCATTTGTGCTGTGGAGGGAAAATGTCAACCAAACCTAACAGACAATGTTCTGGGGAGAGAGACGTTGAGCAACTAAACTTTCTCTGCTAAGTCAAATGCAACTTGAGGGGGTGTGCATTCACCCAGCACAAGTTCACAGGCACTCACTCTTGTGCTGGCCTCCGTTCCAAGGTCTGGGAAGGCTGAGTGAGACAGAACTGGTCCAGAGCCCTGTCAGAGCATGCTAGGCCCTCTTGGTGGAACAGGGGTGGGGACCAGAGGAGAGGCAGCTACAGAATGTTTCCACGATGCACGGTTACAGCTGAGAGCCACAGCTCTGCCTGTGCCTCTTTGGGGAGCTGGGACTAATGTTTCATGAAGTTTTCATTGCAAAAAAAATGAGAACAATCTATTTCAATTACATTTAGAAGTCAAATTTACATAATCATAGATGGAATGCAGTTCATGATGGGTTTCCCCAGAGTGGAGTTGCAGAGCCGCTGCCTCGCCAGGGCCTGGGCTTGGAGGAGCCAGCAGTCTGCTCCACGCTGGGCAGTGCAGGCCGCCTTCTACTGGGGCTGCATGGGCTGTTGGTCAGGACTGATTAGGCCGAACGAGATGAACACACCCCAGAGGAGATAAGAAACACATGCATCCTCTTGAATTAATCATTGCGTTTTCCAAACTTGAGAGTAAAATTAATATCCATTTTCATAATACAGTCTTTATTCTTGTGAGATGTAGTTCTAGGCAGACTTAAATTCAGAGCTTATTTTTTTTCCGGTGGAAAAGGAAAGAAGATTGCTTTTTGTGTGACATTTAAGAGATCCACAGCTAGCCCTGCGGAATTGTAAAGGATTTCCTAAGTGGCAGAGCCCTGCCGACTGGCTCTCCACGGAGAGGTGTGTCCACCCAGTGACATGTGTGCCACGGCATGTGGGCACCGTGTGCATGGTCCCTCTGTGAGTGTTCCGCAAGTCAGAGCCACAGCTTCCGTCTCTTCCGTGCATCTCCTCCAGTGGACACGTAGGAATGCTGTTGAAGAAAGGAGGAAGAAAGGAGGGAAGGCCTGGTGTGCCCTTCCCAACAACTAAACTAAAACTTCATTGTTCTGAAGACTAACCCTTGGCATCTCAGCTGGGCAGGGCAGTCACCGAGTTAGCCATTGGTAAAAATTTTCCGAAATGAATAGTAGCATTACCCCGTGAACAAATGGCTGTGCCCGGTACGATTTATTTAACGTCTGTTGAGTTATTTGTCTAGGTGTAACCTGCATGTTCTGTGACAGGGAGTCTGACGGGCTCATTTGCTTTCCTACAGCCTTTGGCAGGAAGAAGCTAAAACATTGTCGTGAAGTTTGGAGACCGTGTTTATTCCCTGCCTAGGGTTGGACATCAGGATATGACAGGAAGGACATGGTCCTGCTCTCCTGGGAACTCTGTCCGTGAAAGAAACGTGTAGGCAGACAACTCAAAAGGCAGGCAGAGTGCTTGGAGGAAGTGCAGCTGTGCCCAGGCTGTGCCAGGAGGAGGGAGGGTAGGTGGACAGAGTGCTTGGGGGAAGTGCAGCTGTGCCCAGGCTGGGGAAGGGGGAGGAGGAGTGACTGCCTGGGAGAAAGGGGGAGGAGGGAGGGGGGAGGGCAGGCAGGGAAAGGGCTGCACTCTGAAGAGCTACATCCCTGAAGCCGGGAGGCAGACAGCCATGACCTAGCTGGGAGTTTCAAGATTTGGTTTGGCAGCAACTCAGCATGAGAAGACAGAGCGGAGACAGCAGCTGTGGCAGGAAGACAGGGCCGAGATTCTAACGAGTCATAAATGCCATGTTAGGAAGTTGGTTTTCCAAGTATTACATGAGGGCACTGAGATTTTTAAGCAAGAGAGGGATACCGTGAGACATAGGGCTTATTTGTGAAGAAACAGTTGGAAACAACATGCAGTGACGGAAGAAATCGGGCCAGTGGACAAGTGGCTGGTCAGGAGGCAGCTGCTCAAGCCCAGGTGCTGTAGTGGTGAAGCAGAGGAGACAAGGAGCAGATCCATTTGTAGAAGCCAAGGCTAGAACTCACGCACTGGGTAGCACCAAGCACTTCCTGCAGTGGCTGAGCCTGGATAGGGATGCCACATCCCACACCAGAATGATATTTCAAGTCCTGGTTTCTCAGCAAACAATCCAGCTTCTTGCTAAGGTGTCTTTGGGAAGGCTGCAAATGATGTTCTAAGTATTTGGGAAACCCACACTGGGCTGCAGGCTGCTGACCAGAGCCTGCCCAGTCCTGGCTGTGGGCATCTGGAGAGTCCACCAGTTGGTGGAAGATCAATTCACCTCTCTGTCTCTCAAATAACATAAAAATAAGTACAATGCAATAAAAATGCAAATTCGGTGCAGCATTTTCAGCTTCCCCCCACCCCCACTGGAGACCCCAGCCGTCAAAGTCTGAGCTCTTCTACAAAGCCGCAACATGGCCTTTCTGAGCCGTGTCGCAGATGTGGACCGTGGGACCCGCTGGGTCATCAACTATGTTTATGTGACAGTTGAGAGACAGCGGTGCCAGGATCCTGGAGGAAGTGCCCATCTGTAAGGGTTGTGACCTAAAATGTACACAGGGAATTCTGTCAGGTAAAGTTGATTTCATTCTTTGAGACTTAAAGATGTGCCCTCCTGCCCATGTTAGGAAAGATAGTGAAGGGTGGATCTGTTAGCCCGTGTGGCTCTGTGGAAACCAAAAAGACCAAGCCAATGTGCTAGGTAGATGATAATCTCCCGTTCACCCCGTACATCTCACCAAGCTATCAAGAAGTCAGCAGAGTGTGTATTTCTTCCTAGGAAGACTGTTGATCCAGGCGTGTGTTTGAGCATTGTGAGCAATTTGGTCACCTGAACAGACAAGATGAGCAGAGCCCAACCTAAGCTCAAAGGAAAGGGTTGGCACACAGGAGATGGATTCCAGATCCCAGAGGAACAGGAAGGAGTAGAAAGAAGGTGGGATGATCATGGTCTGCACCGAAGCCCTACCTGGTTCTACCCAGGATCCTCTGTGTAGACAGGAACGTAGGAACTGTGTCTTTGCCCAGGAAACCCGTTGCCGGCTTCTCTGAACTGACGGACACAGTGCATGTGGCGCCAAGGGTGTCTGATGTCCCCTAATTAGTGTTGGCAGCAGCTATGCTTATTGATGATGTTACATAATCAAGTTTGTAGCTTTGCTCTTTCAAAATTCATTTTAAAATAGAAACAACACAAGGCAGGCAAGGGAGCATTTGCCGTGGTCCCATGGCGTGTCTGCATTGCAGCTTCCCCAGACGTGGAAGGGTGTGCTGATGGAAGAGCACCCAGAAAGGAGATGGCTGTACACGGTCGAGGTTAGTCCTAGATGATGCAACTGAAGAAGAAAATGCTCCAGGTCTTCTGTTCTATCATTCACCCAGTCCTCTCCTAGGCTTGAAGCCCAGACTTGCAAAACACAGGTGACTGCCTACATCTGACAAAAATTGACGTGGTACTACATTTTGCACAATACTGCCCCCAAAACCAACCTTAGGGCATGCTGTGTTTTTGATTCATAATCAAATTATTTCCCTAAAAGAATATATGTCTTTAAAAGACTGATAACTGCATTTGATCTGTCTGTGGTGTGTTAAATGAGTTCTTTGTACCAATTCCGTTGGGTTGTTTGTGAAAAATTAATGAGATAAAATAAGAGGATTAGTGTCAGATATCAAAAATGGTCATTTACCTTGGTAACCTTTAGAACTGGTTTCTGGTTGATATTTCCATTTCTGTCATTTCACTGTATATCCCAGAAGAATAGGTGCTCGACCTGAAGCTGTGGGAAGAGTGGTCCTCAAGGTTTAATAGAGTAGGGCTGTTCCAGGCTGATTCTGTCTGGACATTATTTGCTTTAGTTCAACAGAAAAACAATCAAATGTATCCCATTAACTGAAATGCACTCATTAGCAGGACTGTTACACAGTTTGTGATGCACTGAGCAGTGGTTTGTTTTCTTGTTTGGTGTTGCTGTGCTAATTTGTCTTCTGATTCAGAAAGTAGATGCCGTTAAAGCAATCACACATGCTTGCTTTCTCCATGTGACCCTGACTTCAGAAATCACACTTTGAAGTCTGGCCAGACAAACTTAGTGTACACAATGCTTTTAAACAGCCTGTTTGATGCATGGAGGCATACGGTAGGTTCTTAATCAACATTTCCAAAAGATAGTGAATCTATTCATGAAACTGAATTCAGTGTTGGTGGGATTGGTTGAAGAAGGGTAAACCTGTGAAGCAAATGGGCTTCATGCTCATGAAAGGCCCTACAATAATTGAGTGCATGCTTTATAAATGGCCCTCGGCACATACAACATGTGGAAACCATCTCTGGGGATCAGTTGGGGTAGTTAATCAGGAAAAGTGGAAAACCAGGACCCAGTGGACAGACGTGATGTGCACTAATCCAATCTGCCTGTGTGACAGGGAAAGGCATGCGTGTTGAGTGCAAGTGTTCATTTGAGGCTGATTAAAAGACGTTTCGTAGGTCACGTGTGTCAGGGTGGCACTGTCTTGTGTCATGAACACGTGGCTCAGAAGAAAATAAGGAATGAGTATTTAGGTCTAGCACTTGCTCTTCTAGTTAACATGCCCACATCACCAACAGACTGCCTGGGTCTGACGCCCATCTGCGACGCAGAAGGCTGATAGCAGTGACAAGGGTTGTTGTTAGACACCTGAATACTATTCCTAAGGCCCAGCTTTAGCCCCGGTCGAGCACCACCGTAGGTATTTGGGGAGTGGGCCAACAAACGGGAGCTCTCTGTGCCTTTTCTATATAAATAAACATGTACACTTAAAAGTCACCTGTATTCAAACTGACATGAATGGATGTCATCAGTATTCTAGTCTATTTCTTTACAGCTTTGTGTGTTGGCTCTGAGATTACATTCTGCATACAAAATTATTTTTGTGTATAATAGTAAATAATGGCTGTCATTGAAAATGTGTTTCTAAGTGGCTGCAAACTGTTATGACATATAGATGTGTCATAATTTAATTAACAGTTCTTCTGTTGCTGGGTTCATGGGCTGTTTCTGAAATTTTGCTGATATAAGCATAAATATTACAAATCCTGCGACGAACACGGGTGTTCAGATCTTCCTTTAACACATTTCTTGCAGTTCTTCTGGCTTGCCATCCAGCAGTGAAATTCCTGCGTCACACGGCAGCTCTGCTTGGAGTTGCTCTTGTTGTGCTGCCGTTGTGGTGGTGTTTTATTTTTTCCTCTTGAGGAATGTCTGGACTGTTTGCTATCATGGTTGTGCTAAGTCCCTTTCCCACCCTAGTCCCCTCTGTCCATATCCTCTCCCATCATTTCTGCCTTCAGTCCTACTCGTCCTAATCATCTTAACAAGCATGGGGTGATATCTCATCATAGCCATACTTTGTGTTTCCTAATCACTAATGATGCTGAGCAATTTTTCATCCACCTATTGCCCATTTGTGTGTCTTCATTGGAGGCATGACTGTTCAGAGCATTGCGCATTTTGGGGGGGGGGCAAGTTATTTGTTTTCCCTCTATTAAGTTTAATTCCTAATATACATTGGGAAGCTTCACCTCCTATTGGATATGCAGTCTTAAAATATTCTCTCTCATTCTTCGGGTTGTCTCTTCACTATGTTGATTGCTTTGCTGCACAGAAGAATTTCAGTTTGTTGATATCCCCTTTTGGCTACCTGTGCCTTCAGGGTCACAGCCACAAAAGGCATTGTGCTGATCAATGCTGTCGAGCTTTTCCCTTGTTTGTTCTAGTACTTTCACAACTTCAGATCGTGTATTTTAACTCTACTTTGTTTTAAGCTGATTGTTGTATCTGGTGTTGCGCAAGGTTCTAATTTAATTCCTCCGTGCACGGATCTCTGGATTTCCCAACACTATCCAAGATACCATCTGTTTCCTATTGTGTGTTCTAAGTAGATCCTAAATACATCCATTTATTTCTTGGTTTCAATCCTGTTTTATTGATTGATGTGTTTGTTTGCCAGCACCTTGCTGTTTTGATTATAGTTGCGTTATAATGTATCAAATGAGGGACTATGTTGCCAAAATATTTTTGCTGTTGTTGTTACTACTATTTAATATTTTTTGGTTACTTATGGAATTTTATGTTTCCACACAAATACCAGAGATGCATGTTTACGTCTTTGTGAAAAGACATTGGAAATTATATGGGAATTCCTTTCACCTGGAACCACGTTGGATGGTGTGGATATCTTCACTCTATTGGTTTGTTTCATTCCATCTATTTGTGTTTTCTCTAATTTCTTTCATCACTGTTTTGTAGTTTTCAGTTTATAGGTTTTTTGCCTCCCCACAGCATCATATACAATACATGAAATATGGAAACAACCTGGGTGTCCATCAATGAGCAAATGGATATATACAAAATGCGAGTGCTACTCAGCATCAGAAAGTGAAGAAGGCCTGGCGTTTGTGATAGTCTGGGAGGAGAAAGGAATGGGAAACGTTTGTGATAGCCTGGGAGGAGAAAGGAATGGGAAACGTTTGTCAAAGGTACAATTCTATAAGTAAGAGGAATAGGCTTTGAGATTTTTTTGCAAGGCAAAGTGACTCTTTTCAATACTAATGCATTATATATTTAAAAATAAGATAGTAAATTTCAGTTGTCTTATCAAAAACATGGGAAATGATAGAGATAGCTTAATTTGCCTGATTTAATCATGCTTATATAACACCCATTATAAGTCACAACTGTATGTAGTTATACTTTATAAGTTAATAATAATAATAATATAATACATTTAAAGGAATATTTAAAGTAGTATTATAATGATCAGTTTTTTGTCCATTTCAGATTTTTCCCTTAGGGTATGCTCCCAATGGACAAATAGTTAGATCAAAGGAATGTGCACGTTTTGAGTCTCTTCATGTATACTCCTTACAGATTCGTCATTTTACAGTCCCATTAACACTGTTCAAAGGCCCTCCGTTTCAGAAAATCCTGCCGGTACTGAATGCTATTCTTTTGGTTGCAGAATTGATCTCATCTTTGTTTGAATTTGTTGGTCTTTAGTTATCGATTGAGCATTCCCCGTTTTAATTTCCTCTGCTGCATATTCCAGCCTCCTTGTACTGGGCTAAGCTCCCTCTAGTAGTTAATTTAAATAGACCTTGAGATTAAGGAAAGATGGCCCTTTGTGGAAACTTCCATCTACCAATGTGCTAATTCCAGTTGGGCATTGGCTTTCTCACAGACACATGTAGCTGAAATCACTTTAATACTTTGTGCTTTGGACAAATATATTTACGTGGGTTTTTTATTTGACAGCTAATCGGTGCCTGGCTTTGAGGAGGCATTATTTCCTCCATGTGAGCAACAGTAGTGGATGAGGTCATTTCCAATTCATTTGTCTTTTCCTTTTTCTTCTTTTAGTTCTCTTTAAATGAGTCCTTAGAAAACTTGTAAATGCATTCCAGTGAGGAAGAGAAGTCCTGCTTCTGATGGGAGCTTTGTCAGGACGCATTTGTGGCTGTGATGTGTATTCTGTTCAAAGCCAAAGCAGGCTTGGGTTTTTTCCTACTTATAGTTAAATTTCTTTACCTCCTCCCTTTTTTTTATCCTTCCCTCTCCATAATATCTTTTGTGGAAACCTCCACCTTCATATTTTGAATCACTTTCTACAGGGCTGCACAATCTCTTTGGGTTGTAATATGTTGGAATTTTCCATCATTTTGACACTTGCCATATGATTGGTAGGAACTGCACAACTCTCTAATGACAGGAACTTAAGAATGACTTTTCCTGGGGTTCATAGCTTCGTGGGAGTTGTTTTACTAAAGAAAATGAAATAGAATCAAATAGGTGGTGTGGAAAGAGAAGACCACTTCGCATCTACATTGTGAAGGCAAATATGTGGTCAGGGAAACCAAGCCTTTGCTCTGACCATGGAATGGGAGACATACTGGAGGAGAGGAAAGGGTTTTGGGTGGTGCTGTCAAGGCTGAGGCCAGAATGGGGGATGGATTCTTCCGAACGACATGGGACATCAAGCAGTGTGATGAGGAAATGGTAAGCCAGGACCTCAGCCGTCCCGATGGGGACAAGTTCCACCCTGGAGGTCTGAAGAAGACAAGTGTGAAGAGGCGGGGAGGTGGTGCAGTGGTTTAACGTGGAATGAGTGAGGAGCTTTGGAGAAGGAAGGACAGCCAAGGACTTGTAGTGACCTGAGACACCCTTACAACAACAGCAGCCTCTGATGAGAAGATTGCAGTGGGAGTCGTGCCTCCAAGGCAGTCTGATTTTCCGAGAAAGAGAAGACGCCCTCCAGAGAAAGGAAGAGTGTCAGAGTCACACACTGACAATTCCCGAGAAGCAGCAGGGAAGGACGGCAGCAGCAGCCTGGGTGGCCAAGGCCAGTGGAGCCGTGGCGATGAGTGGCCAGCTGAGAGGTTGAGGTGGTCACGGTCTGTTCTCTTAGGGGCTGACAGTGTGCAGGAGTGTGTGCCCCAAAGCAGGCACGATGGCTTTGGGAAATCGTGCCTCAGTAGCTTTATCTATATAGGGAGTCTAATTTCCAATTCACTTCATGTAATGAAACAGATAATGCTAATCACTGCTTGTCAACAGATGCCACCTACTCTGGAGGCTCAGAACTACTGGCCAAGCAGTCGAATTCACTACTCGTTGGTAACTCCAGGAAGTTTAAAGTCAAATTTTGATAGTTGAAAAGCATCCAAAGCTGTCGTCTTACAGGCTCCTTAGTTACTGCATAATCATAGATGGTGATTTTTATTATTGCAAGTTCCATTTTTGCTAATTTGCCAGATTACCAAAAATTCTTAGTGAACTCAGTGTCAGTTCCCAGCGTTCTTTCACAGGCACCTGTGGACATGGCACAGGGTGGAAACATGTCTGAATTACACAGTGTGCCCGTCCCCAGCTGAAACCCAGCAAACGATGCTCTTCCTTGACCTTTCAGCTCCCATGCTGTGAGCAGGTGCCCTGGCCATGTCTGTTTAGTGCTGTGGTTGCACATGGATCATCGCAGGGAAGTGTGCTGCTGAAACTTTGTCTACTACCCAGAAGCACATGGATTTTCTTTTAGAAGAAAAGCATGTCAGACAAGCTGTGTTCGGGTGTGAATAATAGAACAGTGACTGTGAGTTCAAAGTTAGTGAATAGATTATATATTAAATAAAGAGTTTTAAACAGAGGCACTCATAATACAACAGTGATGTAAAGTAAGGTGTATGGGAACCACTCGATGACACTTCACCTGTTGTTTTCCTTAGTGCAGAGGTTCAGTGTTAATTCAGCATCTGCAACAGCTTTGTAGAACCTAAGAATGGCAGATAATGAGAATTAATTGAGGACGAACCCTTCCACTGCCTTCTGTTGACCTGTCAGCAACAAGTAACCCAGGAGCTTGGGACAGAGGTGGCAGGGGGGATTTTGACAATTAGTCATTGACTTTAGCACAGTTAAGAAACTGATGTTTCTACAATAAAGAATGACAGTTGATGAAGAACCATGCCAATGGGAGGGATTTTTCTAACATGTTTGTTGAGAGCTGCTTCTGTGTCCCGCTAGTTCTAGGATTGCAGCTGTGCTTTACTCCAGACCCTGGGGGTGGTGGGACTTGCACTCTTTTACCATTGCCTTCATCCCAACCTTTTGGAAAGTGGAGTGCATACCAGCCACTGTTGTGGTTCATTCAGTCTGTGTGGGGACCCCATGAGCAGGAACTGGCATTGTCGTTGCCCTTTTTCAGAAGTCTGGACTCTCCAGGCCGGTCTCCCATGTCCAACAGGGAGGACAGAGGTGTGAGTTACCAGCTTCTCAGCAGAGGAGGGAGGGTTCCAAGGCACGGTGTCTCTGACTGTGCAGTCTCTGTGGGATCTGAGATCAGAGTTGTAAGCTGTATTTATACATGAGCCATCAGCACCTCCAGCAAATCAGCCTCCAAGAAAATAAGCCATTGTCAGGGAAAGGTAATCACTCTGGCTGGCTTAGCCCATAGAGCGTGATTCAGTGCCGTTGGAATGCACTTCCCGTGGCATTGACTTCTTAAAGCGATTCTCCTGCTGCCAGTTTGGAATAAAGGCCAGTTTTATCTGAAAGAAAAATAAAACATCAACTCCCTGAGTCTTCTTAGAGAAGAGCTAGATTCCCATTCTTCTTCACACTCCCACACAGAGCTCCCAAAGAGGAAAGTTTGTCAGCCATCAAAAGAATGTGCAAGGCTGGCGGCTGTGATCTGTGCTGATACATTCAGAAAGCATATTCCCATGCTGGGCACTCTCACATCCCTGGGCCCTCACTAGCTACAGACACGGACACTGCACTGTCCCATCCAGCCCACTCTGCATGCTTCCTGCTCTCAATGTTGGCACGCCCACTCCCACCCCTACCCTGGGATCATCCTGGTTACCGGAGGGAGTGCCGAGAACACAGTTCCCTTGGTGGAAGTGCCTTAATGCATGGGGGAATGAAACCAATGAGAGGCATACAGAGGCATCAAGTGAGGTAAAGAAAAGCAACTTTGGAACCCACAACAGCAAACGTGAAAAGGTGTTGAATTCCTATGACTAGAGAGTTGGCGATGGTGTGCTTACGAAACCAAGACAACATCTCCCAACTTTCCTTCTCTCCAAGTGAAGGGATGCCTTGCTTCCCAAGAGCGTGTGGGCACTGCTAAGACACAGCACAGTCCTGTTGTTAGTTACTGGAGAACAACTGGGTGGTACAACCCTGCTGTTTGCTGAGGTCCCTGTTCCTGTACCTCAACATTAATGTCAAGGGGTGCTTCTGCTGGAAATGGGGGCCGTGTAAAGGAACCCATTTCCGGGTTTCCTCTGGGGTGCCTAGTGTCTGAGGCACAGGAGCTCAGATGAGTTAATGCTGAAATCCTGGCTGCAAGCTGGGATCTTTCTGAATCAAAGTGTGAGTGCACTTCAGCTTGAGCTCGAGACACAGTAAATACGTGGATCTGCACCGTGCTAACCAGCAAGCTGTCTTTGGCTATAGGGACATCGAAAGAGAACCACCTGTGGTTGATAGTCATTGTCTAGAACACTGTTGGAAACAATGCCAGGGCTGAAGCTGGGCTCAGCCAGGGACACTATGATCAGTTAGTAACGTCTGTCACCAAGCGCAGGTGCAGAGAACTGAGACAGCTTGTGTTACTTGAATCCTTGGAGTAAAACTTGGGAGCAAGCCTGGCTTTACAGAACTGTTCTGTGGGACAGTTTGGACATAGAACATCTCCATACTGACCTAACACTCTCAGCTTTCAGATTCTAAATATTTGATTTGCTAAAGGTCTCAGGGTTTCAGCGCAAGTTAAAAGTCATGGGTACTGGGGAAACTCTGAAAACCGGGGAGAGCAAGCTGACTCTCAACAAGTGTCAGCAATTACTGAACAAAGGTGAGGGTGGGTGACAACAGGCTTTCCCAAATGGAAATCGCCTGCATTCCTGAGGTGGAGCAGACTGTGAAATGTCCTGTGTTGCCTCTAGACACAGATCTTGAAGTCTTACTGTGACCCAGCAAGAAGCAGGCAAGCCTCAGCTTTCTAGTTTCAGTGGCCTGGGGAAGGGTTTTGTCGGCATTTTGGTACCCCCAGGTTCACATCTGCACCAAGCCTTGATGGTTTGAAAATTACGGGGTGAGGAGCAAGGCTGTGCAGTGGGCGAGGCCATCGCCCGGGAGGCCATGTCTCATTTGGGCTCAGGCTTGTGTTCTTACTGCTCCCTTCTGACCCAGGTCCTTGTTAATGGCCTGGGGAAAGCAGAGACCGTTGGTCCCATGTTTGGCCCCTGTTCTTGTGGGACACCTGGATGAAGTTTGTAGCTTCGGGTTGCTCCGCACCTGGTCAGTAAAGCCAGATGGGGAGTAAATCCGCAGATAGATCAATATCTCTCTCTGGTCCCAACGCCCTGCAGTGCTGCTTTTCAAATAAACAAATAAATAAATGAATCTTTAAAACAGAAAGAATTATGGTGTGCTCAGACACCGAGAATAGGAGAAAGCATAGGCCGGGGAAGGGAGAGGCCTTGGGAGAATAGCTGGAACATTGCATTTGGAGAAGCTGCTGCTCAGCGTGCACTGACTGAGTCTGGGAGTTAAAGTTATACACACCTTAACATCCCCTACCTCCCGTCACATGGCTTATCCTTTGTTCTTCAAAAACAGACTACAGGGGTGTGTGTTTGGCACATCTGTGAAGATGCTGCTAGAGAGGCTGTGTCTCCTGTTAGGGTACACGGATTGGAGTCTGGCTCCATTTCTGACTCCAGCTTTGTGCTACATGCACCCTGCAAGGTAGCAGATGCTGGCCACCGTCTCTGTGTATCTGTGCTCCTGCACTGTCATGTCAGGAACCCAGAATGAACTGCTGTCTCTGGGCTTTGAGCAGGCCTAGCCCATGCTGTGGAGATCATTCTGGGATACGCCTTACCTACCTACCTCTCTGCCTTTCAAATGCGTTAAAAAGTAAAACCTGTGACGCGAAAGTAGGGGATTGCTTGACCGCAGAAGAAGGGGATTGCCTGACCATTGAATGCCAGACTGCCAGCTTGCTGGAACGACGCAGACAGTGCCCTCACCAAGCTTCCCAGTGAATATCAGCTGCTGAGTAGCTGGACGACTTGGGGCCCAGGAGAAGCGTGGGGAAGCCCGGCCTTCAGGGCGGGGGCGGGGTCAGGATGTGTAAAGAAAGAAGCCTTAGATGTGCATGCAGGCTTTCCTTCACTCATCCCCTTACCAGGGGCTCATCATAGCTTCTGCAGTAGTGATGTGGTGTTCCCTTAAAGCACAGTTCTCAGGAAGGAAATTCAGGAAGCTATGAGCAGGAGTTAGCAAGTAGATAAGCATGTATGTTACTGTCCTGTGGGAGCTCTGTCTGATCTTGAGAGGAAGAGGGGAGGGAGCAGGGAGCAGCTGTAAGACCCAGGGGGGACATTAGAGCACATTAGAGAATGACACTCCCTTGAACTGCCTGTAGGCATATGGTTTGGCAAACAGAGTGGCATTGTATGATTTACAGTAAGAAATACCAGCATCCCACCCGACTCAACCTGCAGTCATGGTGTTGCCTTAGCCAGCGAAGAGTTGGGGTACACAGGTATTTTAGTGTGGGATAAAACCTATTCAGCTACATGTAGTACCCTTGTGGCAAGGGCTAGAAATACGTAACCCGTGTCCTGGCAATGAAGCTGGTGTAACATTGCAGAGCCCAAGGTGCCTTCAGAGTCTCCTGTCCCCTATGTGCAAGACTGAGGAACCATTGTGTGCACCTGTTGTGATCCGTGAGAACACCAGCCAATAAGACAGTGAGCACAGTGGTTCCGCACAGCCTGGAGGGCTCTATGTAGAGTTAAGAGTTGTTATTAAGTGGAGATTTGACTGTTGCCCAGCAAATTTAAAATCCTTTTTTATTTATTAGTTGGTTTTAAAGATTTATTTGTGTGTTTGCAATTCAGAGTAACAGAGATAAGAGACAGGGAGGGATCTTCCAATATGACCAGAATGGCCAGCGCTGCACTGGTCTGAAGCCAGGAGTCAGCAGCTTCTTCTAGGTCTCCCTCATGGGTATAGAGGCTTAACCATTTACACTGTCTGCTACTGCTTTCCCAGGCACATTATCAGGGAGTTGAATCAGAAGTGGGGCAGCCACAGCTCGAAGCAGTGCCCTTGTGTGATGCCAGCACCACTGGCAAGGGATCTTCCACACGTATAGCAGGGACCCAAGTACCTAGTCCATGACCTGCTGAATTCGAGAGTGCACATTAGCAGGAAGCTGGAACTGGAAGCAGAGCCAGGAATTGAACCCAGACACTCTGGCATAGCTTGGGGGCGCCAAGTGGTGTTGCTGTAGCAAATGACCACCCAGTAAAGTCTGCTGGTGTCTAAGCCTGCTCTGTCTGTTTGTGTCTGTTACACACACTCTCTCATGCAGTCCTGAGTACTCCCACTCAACTCATGGCTGCACCCCCAGTCACTGAGTCCACAGGCTCACTCCCCCAGTCACTGAGTCCATAGACTCACTCCCCCAGTCACTCAATCCACAGGCTCACTCCCCCCCCCAGTCACTCCATCAACAGGCTCACTCCCCCAGTCACTCAGTCCACAGGCTCACTCCCCCAGTCACTCAGTCCACAAGCTCACTCCCCCAGTCACTCAGTCCACAGGCTCACTCCCCCAGTCACTCCATCAACAGGCTTACTCCCCCAGTCACTGAGTCCACAGGCTCACTCCCCCAGTCACTGAGTCCACAGGTTCACTCCCCCAGTCACTCCATCAACAGGCTCATTCCCTCAGTCACTTAATCCACAGGTTCACTCCCCCAGTCACTCAGTCCACAGGCTTACTCCCCCAGTCACCTAGTCCACAGGCTCACTCCCCCAGTCACTCAGTCCACAGGCTCACTCCCCCAGTCACTGAGTCCACAGGCTCACTCCCCCAGTCACTCCATCCACAGGCTCACTCCCCCAGTCACCCAGTCCACAGGCTCACTCCCCCAGTCACTGAGGCCACAAGCTCACTCCCCCTGTCACCCAGTCCACAGGCTCACTCCCCCAGTCACTCCATCAACAGGCTCACTCCCCCAGTCACTCAGTCCACAGGCTCACTCCCCCAGTCACTGAGTCCACAGGCTCACTCCCCCAGTTACTGAGTCCACAGGCTCACTCCCTGAGTCACCCAGTCCACAGGCTCACTCCCCTAGTCACTCCATCCACAGGCTCACTCCCCCAGTCACTCAGTCCACAGGCTCACTCCCCCAGTCACTGAGTCCACAGGCTCACTCCCCCAGTCACTCAGTCCACAGGCTCACTCCCCCAGTCACTCAGTCCACAGGCTCACTCCCCCAGTCACTCCATCCACAGGCTCACTCCCCCAGTCACTCAGTCCACAGGCTCACTCCCCCAGTCACTCCATCAACAGGCTTACTCATTTCTTCCTGACAGATGCCTTTTTCTCAGGACTTTGGTCGTGTGGTGGGTTTTCCTTGGACACAAATTAGAACCTAAGGGTGTTCTTTGGCCCATAGTTGCTTGCTTCATAAAGAAGTTTTTGGAAGGACATAGAAAGTAAACAGTCAAGAAGTTTGTCCCCAATTGGAAAGCATTATTGGGCCAAATGAACTGAGTTGAACATTTGCATTGATTAAATTGACCATAAACCTCACTTAATGTTTCCTTTCACCTTTTTGCTAGCGTGGTGGTGCCTGAGTGTTCTGGAATTCAGATACATACCCGCTGGCAGGGATGGCTGGAAGATCAGAGACAACCAATGGTTGTAATCAAGGGAGATTAAACTTGGTATTAATTAATGGAAGTTTAAGGGTCAACACTGATGTGGAGCTGAGTGACCCAAGTTTATGACACAGTGGCAGTATGTGGAAATTAAACTGAGGCCTCTCTGGAAGGATAAGGTTTGTTCTTGCTGATTATTAAACTCCGTGTGCACAGCCCCAATTCCTGAAACAATGGGAAACCACACCGTGTCCAAGAGGAAATAGGGACTGCGTGAAGTGTGGCTCCCAGTCTGCCCCTTCAGTGTGCCTGGCTGTAGAGGAGTGGGAAGCAGTGTAAGAGAGCAGGCTTGGCACGGCAGGAAAAGCCACTGGCTCTGGCGTGGGCATCCCATGTGCATGCTGGTCATGTCCTGGCTGTTCACTTCTGATCTAGCCCCCTGCTGATACACTTAGAAGAAGCAATAGAAAATGGCCCAAGTGCCCTGTCTCGAACCAATCCTGTGGGAGACTCAGATGAAGCTTCGGCCTCCTGGATTTTATTTGGCCACATACTGGTCATTTTGGCCATGTAGGGAATAGACAAGCAAATAAAGATTTCTGTCTCTCTCTCTTTGCAATAAAAATAAATAAATCTTAAAAAAAAAAAAAAAAGAATTCTGACAACCACACGACTGAACAGTCCAAGACCTGGAGAGAGACCTGACAGGTCCCTCCTGGCCATCACTTCTCTGGGCAGATGTCCACACTTGACCTCTTAGAAGGGAGAGAATTTAGGCCATTGGGCAGTGTCCTAATCAATAACTGAAGAGAAGCCACTCCTGGCCTCCTGCCATCCTTCTGCAGCCGCTTCCCATGGAGCAGCGTGATCCCTCTGCTGTGGCTCACCACACAGCTGATGGCTCGTGGCATCATTGCCCCAGGCCAATGAATTTTGAGTGTCATTGTCTTCTGTCATCATCGATTTGTGCATCTCTTGGAGGTCACCTCTGTTCTTCAGGGTCCCAAGCACGCGAGAGGGAAAAGGCCCCAATGCCAGTGGATACCCAGGCAGAAAGGGCAAAGGCAGCATGCAGGACTGGAACCAGTGTTCCCCAGGGAAGCTGGCCTCCCAGGTGGCAGCTGAGCACATGGTGCCTAGTGCTGACCCTTAGCTGAGTGATCTGGTGTCACATGTCACTGCTTTCCGTTTCTCCAGTCTCGTAGGAGACCCAGTGTCTGTGTGTAACACTGCACACAGTGGCCAATGAAGACCTCAGTAGTAGCTGCAGAGAGTAGATTCTGTATGGGACAGAGTGTGTCTAGAGACGGGGCCCCAAGAGCAGGGTGCTCAGCATGTCGCAGTCCGTTGTGGTGATTGCCGGAAGGGAAGATCATATGTTGGAGGAAGGTCGCATGAGCGATGTTCCCTTCAGCAACGTGAAGGGATTACCCCGATACATTCAGATGTGGACGTTCACGGCACGGCCAAGCCTCCGAAGGAACAACTTTGTCCTGACATTAGATGCCCCGTCTCTAAATTCCTGCGGAAAAGCTGCTCACTTCCCTCTTCTTGAAAATATGTCCATTTCCTCCTTGAAAATATGGGCCATGCTCCATAGAGAATCAGGATTCGTAGCAAAATGATTTGGTCTGCAAAAGACAAATGTCTTATGTTTTCTAATCAGTGCCAGCTAATATACAGAATGCGAAAGGGAGAGAGAGAGAGAGGGAGAGAGAGAGAGACGGCATGTAATCTGTAAGTGAGAGTAGCTCCTGGGACTTGATTACTGTTGGGCCATGGTGGTAGGATTAGCAGATCTTTCTCTGCTACGTGCTGTGTTTTGATATCTTCACCTCTTGCAGAGTTGAGCTTGTGATGATGAAGCAGATGAAAATATGCCTTTGTAAATAATGAGGGAAAGAAAGGGTGGGAGAGACAGAGAAGGATGAGAAATATGCATCATGAAATATTCACTTTATATAAATACATAAAATTAATAAAAATTTAAAAAATAAAACATGGACCATGCACCATGCTGCAAGTCTCCTGGTTGGTCCAACACATCCTCATAACATGTTCCAGCTGGAATCTTAAAGCCCTGGGCAGCCTCAACTCAGTCAGAAATGAGTGTTTTTCTATGCTGCATATGAATAGCAATAATAAGATAAAGCTCAGAGCAGGAAAATCTGCACCAGGTGTTATGTTACAGGCCCTGGTATACAGGTGGTGTCTCACAGATGCCCACACTCAATCACCAACTCCAGTAAGCCACCAGTAACCCCGCCTCTGGGGAAGCCAGCCCCTCCATTGCCTCCTGGAGGTGGGTGGAGGGACATTCCTCCTGGAGGTGGGTGGAGGGACATGCTCCTGGAGGTGGGTGGAGGGACATGCTCCTGGAGGTGGGTGGAGGGACATTCCTCCTGGAGGTGGGTGGAGGGACATGCTCCTGGAGGTGGGTGGAGTGACATGCTCCTGGAGGTGGGTGGAGGGACATTCCTCCTGGAGGTGGGTGGAGGGACATGCTCCTGGAGGTGGGTGGAGGGACATTCCTCCTGGAGGTGGGTGGAGGGACATTCCTCCTGGAGGTGGGTGGAGGGACATTCCTCCTGGAGGTGGGTGGAGGGACATTCCTCCTGGAGGTGGGTGGAGGGACATTCCTCCTGGAGGTGGGTGGAGGGACATTCCTCCTGGAGGTGGGTGGAGGGACATGCTCCTGGAGGTGGGTGGAGGGACATGCTCCTGGAGGTGGGTGGAGGGACATTCCTCCTGGAGGTGGGTGGAGGGACATGCTCCTGGAGGTGGGTGGAGGGACATTCCTCATGGAGGTGGGTGGAGGGACATGCTCCTGGAGGTGGGTGGAGGGACATGCTCCTGGAGGTGGGTGGAGGGACATTCCTCCTGGAGGTGGGTGGAGGGACATGCTCCTGGAGGTGGGTGGAGGGACATGCTCCTGGAGGTGGGTGGAGGGACATTCCTCCTGGATGTGGGTGGAGGGACATTCCTCCTGGAGGTGGGTGGAGGGACATGCTCCTGGAGGTGGGTGGAGGGACATGCTCCTGGAGGTGGGTGGAGGGACATGCCTGCTGCCCCTGGTGCAGGGCTGCCAGGAACCAGCCAGGCCTAGCAAGTTAGCCCTGAAGCCTACTGGGAGGGCTCTAGCACTGCTCATCTGGCCCAGGACAGGGATCTTCTAGGGGAAATCTGGACACAGATCCTGTCTCCGGGGATGACCAGAACAAGCTGCTTAAAATCCAACTGCCAGTCCTGAGAGTCACAGTTATGGATATGTGCTAAGCATGGCCAGCTGGAAGAAGCAGAGTACACAGACCGGAGCAGTAAAGGTGGTGTTGGGCGAGCGGTGGGCAGGGATGAATCCGCCAGCCTCAGAGGGTGCCATGCCCCAGAGTGGCTGTGGGCAGCATAGCAAGGCGGGAACAGACAGTATACGTATCTTCTGGGATGGAAGTCCAGGGCCTGGGACTGAGAGCCAGTGCTGCCTTGAGATCTGAAGAGAGATGGGGCAGCGGGGAGCCCACCAGCTGCACGATCAGAGACAAAGATCAGGGGCTTCAAAACACAGACAAGAGGGCAGACTTGAAGCTGGACATCAAGAAGCATTCCAGATGCTGTTGTTTGTGTGGTGGCCACTGGTGGGAGTGTGCCACCAGGAGGCCTGAGGGTCAGGGAAGGACCCCCTTGGCTTTGGCCCTCAGTAGCTGACATCTGGGCCTCTCCTTTGGAGGAGCATTTGAGCCGCTGGGGGCTTTCTGCCTGTGGTTGGACAGCAGGAGGTGGGTCCACCTCAGCCTAGGACACCTTCGAGCCACAACGTGCGTGTCGGTGTTTCCTTGCAGGATGCTATGGAAGCCACCTTTCACAGCACTGTGTCTAAAGTCACACCTTGGCTTGACCTCTCCGTCCTGTGCTATGAATCCCCCGTCTGCTCTGCTTCCTCAGCAGCATCTCTTACTGAACAGTTCACACCAGCACCTGCAGTGGGAGTGCCCATGTGACACCGTTAGACCCCATGTCCATGATGGCCTGCCAGTCCTAAGCCGGCTCTGAATCCCCTGCCCCAGGTTCCCCGGGAAGCCATCACCACTCTGCTCTGTCCTCTCCCTAAAACCCTGATCTAACAGCTCCTGTGTGAGGCTAGGACCACCCTGGGATGGGAGCCCAGGGAGCTCCTGCTCGGAGTGAACAAGGGAAGAAAGCGGAGAAGGTGGTCAGTGACGCGGTGGTGGGCGGGCTACTGATGTGGGAGCCTGGGCCCTCCTGCTGGAGACCCTCGGAAGTGTGCCGTCCCTGCTGACCCAGGTTGGCCCTGAAGGGCCCATATCCTGTGTATATCCCCACTTCCTCTCAAACTGGTACTGTGGGTCACGGATATTGTGCAAAATATGCACAAAAAATCGAGCAAAGCTGATGTTTGTTGCTTCCTGTGCTGCTTGGTGCAGAGTGGCATCTGAGGACTGCCACTTCTGGGCTGACTCTCACGGGCTGTTAACACAACAGAAAAGCTGGAGTTTGTGGCCCTTGAAGCAACAAATGTGGAATGGGTTGGCACAGTGGCAGGCTCACTCAGACCCTGCCGAGAACTGTGGTGATGTCTGTGGGGGGCACCTGGCACTTCTCAGGTGCCTCGTCTGCCTTAAACCGTTTCATGGGCTCCTGAACAGTGCCAGGCAGGCACGGCGCAGCTGATGGCAGGTCCGAGGTCAGCTGTTCAGCCCCTGGAGAGGTGATGTCAGCCTCAAAGCCCAAGCTCCCTGCTTTTCACCCACTGCCCCGTTTACCTGCCCTGTCTAACCTCCATCATCTGCAGTGACATCCGACCCCAGACAGACTCCTGAATTGTTCCCCAGACAACTGCTCCAAAGAGAGGCTGTGGAATTCAGTTAGTAAGAGCTCACCTTGAAAAAATAACAAGGTTAGCCTGAAGAATGTTGTACTCAATTCTGTTGTAATTAAGAGAACTTCCCTGCATTGCATGCTGAATAATCAAATTATGGTACTGATTCATTTTTTAAGTAATTATTTGTAGATTTGTTTCTCCAACTGGCACATTAAAACAGAAGAAATAGAGTTTGGCATGTAATAAAGCAGCTAGCTGTTGAGGGAGAGGTGGTGGAGGAGACGCTGTTTGCACTTAGTGACTGCAGAGCTAACATTGATCCTACAGCCTTATCATTCACCTCAAAGACACTGCAATTAATAGGAATGGAAATGAAGTATTATCCATGTTCCCGTGAGGCTTTGTTGAAACAGGAAATAAACAGTGCACGTGGGCAAGCCATAACTCTTTGTTGGCTGTGACAGTGGTGCTTTCAGAGGAAGGATGGGTCAGCCTCCGTAACCAGGCTCTCCTTGCCCACGCTGGGGGGTGTCCACTTTAACAACTAGCCAGCGGGCCCCGGAAGCCCCTCCCTAAAAGCCCAGCTGTCCACTGACCTGTCTGTGGCCTTCTGAGGTCGAGCTGTAAGCATGAGCCTTGCTCAGAGCTCCATCCTGTCCTTGGCATTCAGGACGATGGTTCTACCGTCGTCTAGAACCCTGGACAGTCACCATGTGGATGACAAGGCAGAACGGATGCAGACCCAGCTGAACCAGGTGTGACCTTCCCTGGCTGACCCCTCCTGCCCTGGCACCTGTTGCTCCTGGTGCTGCTACTGCACCACGCTGCATGCCAGTTCCCTGCCCTCCTTACTGCGCCTCACAACCTGTGTCCTGGCCAGAGAGGCCCTTTCTCTCTCATGCCCCAAGCCAGCAGTTGAATTGCCGGGTCGTGTCCTCAGCAGACTTGGCACAGATGAACACTGTTCTGCTTCATGGCTGTCAGCCGAGCCTCAGCAAGGAGGAGACACAGAGGAGCCTACTGGAAACTGGAGTGAGCCAGAGTGAGATGTGCAGTAACTACTGTACCAGAGCTCCCAACAGTATTTTTTTTCCAATTGAGGGATAATTTATCCACAATAGGATATACTGGTCCTCCAGGCACAAATGGATACACACACACAAGCATATAGATACCATGTGGATACAGACAGAGCATTTGCAGCACCCCGGGTGCCTCATCCTGCTGCTCCCAGTCCCCCACAGCCCACCTCCCAATAAGCATCCTGATCCAGGGCTTGAAATAAATACAGTCATGGGGCAAGTGCGCGTGTACCTGTCATCTCCACTCATATGGGCAGGTCCTGTGTGTGAAGTCATTCTTCCAGGAGGCCAGGGACAAGCCCAGGCTGCTGAGGACTCCGGGCTCAGCACCACAGCCTGGCTTGCCTGGGCAGTGGTCAGTTGGGAACCTGGCTCAGGCGCAGAAGCTGAAGCGGCGTGGACCTTGCTTTGGTACAGGAAAGCATCCCAGGGTGTGCACCCAGTGGGCCTGCATTGGTCCCGGAGGTAAACGGAGGAGGGACAGTGTATGGTGCGTCTGGGCAGGTAGTTGTGATGTCTGAACCCCTGGTTTGCTCCTCTGGGTGACCGCTCTGACGGGCATGCTGCCCTGACTGCTGCAGATGCACTCTGCTTCTGTGCAGTGGACATGAGCCTCTCCTGGTCAGCAGCCGATCCCTCATGCAGTGGACATGAGCCTCTCCAGGTCAGCAGATGATCCCTCATGCAGTGGACATGAGCCTCTCCAGGTCAGCAGCTGATCCCTCATGCAGTGGACATGAGCCTGTCCAGGTCAGCAGCCGATCCCTCATGCAGTGGACATGAGCCTGTCCAGGTCAGCAGCCGATCCCTCATGCAGTGGACATGAGCCTCTCCAGGTCAGCAGCCGATCCCTCATGCAGTGGACATGAGCCTGTCCAGGTCAGCAGCTGATCCCTCATGCAGTGGACATGAGCCTGTCCAGGTCAGCAGATGATCCCTCATGCAGTGGACATGAGCCTGTCCAGGTCAGCAGCTGATCCCTCATGCAGTGGACATGAGCCTCTCCAGGTCAGCAGCTGATCCCTCTGTGCAGTGGACATGAGCCTGTCCAGGTCAGCAGCTGATCCCTCATGCAGTGGACATGAGCCTCTCCAGGTCAGCAGCTGATCCCTCATGCAGTGGACATGAGCCTCTCCAGGTCAGCAGCTGATCCCTCTGTGCAGTGGACATGAGCCTCTCCAGGTCAGCAGCCAATCCTGTCTGTCCCTGTGCCCTGGTGCCTGTCGGATGCCTAGTGCACAGCTGTATGCTCAGTAACATCTCTGTCAAACAGACGGAAGATAAATGAGCCAATCGTCCCAGCTTTCACACTTTCAAAGTTCCCTTGTCAGTAAGGAAGTGTCCCATCCCCTCCCTCTTGGTCTTCCCAGAGGCCGTGCAGCTGTGCAGCAAGCTGTACCTGGGCTTCACTGGAGGCCCATGCAGCCCTGCAGCTGTGCAGCAAGCTGTACCTGGGCTTCACTGGAGACCCATGCAGCCCTGCAGGAGCGCAGCAAGCTGTACCTGGGCTTCACTGGAGGCCCATGCAGCCCTGCAGCTGTGCAGCAAGCTGTACCTGGGCTTCACTGGAGGCCCATGCAGCCCTGCAGGAGCGCAGCAAGCTGTATCTGGGCTGCACTAGAAGCCCTCACAGCACTGTGAGAGTGCAGCAAGCTGTATGTGGGCTGGCCCATGCAGCCCTACAGGAGTGCAGCTGTATGTGGGCTGGCCCATGCAGCCCTGCAGGAGTGCAGCTGTATGTGGGCTGGCCCATGCAGCCCTGCAGGAGTGTAGCGAGCTGGGCAGAATGTAGCCCCTGTCTTGCTGTGATTTCTCAGTGGTCCCAGCCCTATGTGGTTTCCTAGCAAGCTCCGTTCACCTTGTGTGCCTGCAGCCCCATCATGGGGTATGCACTGGGCAAAGCTGAGTGTGTGAGAATGAAACATTCATGTTCTTTCATAAATAAAGAGCTATTTGGCAAGAAAAAAAAGATGTTAAATGTAGGTTGCATTCAGAGATTCTTTTTTCCAATGCTAAAAGAAATACATGTTGCATTTCCAAATCCATGTCGCCTTCTCTTGATGCTGTCTTGTAAAATCACGATGCTAACCCTGGTCTTCTCATGTGCAGAATCATTATGATGGGCAAGTGGGAAGTGAAAGCAAGAGCATCTGGCTGAGTTTGTTTGAATTGAAAAAGGCATGATTACTAGTGAAAGACAACAGGAGGTGTCCATGAGGCACCAGAGAGATGACAAGCCAAGCAGGAAGGACTACTGGAGGAAAAGGTTGAAGAGCTGGGAGGAGGGAAGCAAATGGGAGTTGGCCATGTTGGCTGTAAAGAACTGGCAAATGTAAAGAGGGTGTTCAGGGCCGAGATCCTCGCCTTGAGTACGCCAGGATCCCATGCGGCACCAGTTCTAATCCCGGCAGCCCCGCGTCCCATCCAGCTCCCTGCCTGTGGCCTGGGAAGACAGTTGAGGACCCATGGGTGGGGCAGCATGAAGGCGTCATTCTGTGTGTGGAGACTCACAGGAGCAAATCCTTTCATTTAAACAAAACTATTCCCTGTGTAGACAAAGTGACAGGCACAGTGGAATGTACCAGGAGGCAGCACGGTCCTGCCCTCAGGGAGCTCGTGAACATGGAAGAACATGCAGAAATGACAAGGAAAACACAATAAAGCACCACACACTCTGAGCACGGCTGCTTCCAGAGTTGCATCTTGCTCATGATGGGGCAGAGCCCAGAGTCATGTAGCCGCTGCATTCTGCCTGTGTCTCTTGGTTCAGAAATGCAAGAGGGAAAAAGTAAAACTTCTAGTTACCCATTGACCTCTCTCTGGAGTGTCTTTAGGTTTTCTCACATCCCCTGAGATGTTATGGAAAATGAGTCCTCTTGTTTAAAAGGTTGGTTGAGGGCCCAGCACGATAGCATAGTGGTTAAAGTCCTCGCCTTGAATGCGCCAGGATCCCATATGGGTGCTGGTTCTAATCCCGGTGACCCCACTTCTCATCCAACTCCCTATCTGTGGTCTGGGAATGCAGTCAAGGACGGCCCAAAGCCTTGGGACCCTGCACCCGAATGGGAAACCCGGAAGAAGCTCCTGGCTCCTGGCTTTGGATCAGCTCAGCTCCAGCCATTTCAGCCACTTAGGGAGTGAATCATCGGACGGAAAATCTTCCTCTCTGTTTCTCCTCCTCTCTGTATATCTGCCTTTCCAATAAATAAAATAAAATAAAAGTTTGTTGATTCCTCAACTTACAGCTGAGTTAAAGCAGCAAGTTTGGAGCTTGGGGTGGGCAATGGAGAGCTCTGGAGGAGGAAATGAGATAAGCACAGGGACTTGGCAACTCCAAGAAGCACAAACCAAATATGAAAACCAGCAAAGAGGGGACATTAACTGCCCTGGGGCTCCGGGCACAAGCTGCCTTCCTGCTTAGTGAGCAGCCCCAGGGAGGACCAGCACTTGGACGCAGGGATGTTGGGTCGGGGGTTCTTCTGCCGAGTGCTGCTCACTGATGGGCTCGAGCGCAGAAGCCCTCGCTTCTCAGACAGAAGCCATCCAGTCTCAGCTGCAATTTGTTTTCTAATTTATTTAGTGTCCTCTTCCTGCCTTTTAAAGTCTTTCATGAACTGATGACATCCCCTGCAGGGTCAGCTTGTTTGCTCCTCCCTGAAGAGCTCAGGGCTGGGAGCCGAGTGGGTGGTGTTTTGAGTTATGACTTGTTTAGGAAATTGAAATTGGCATTTTCTGTACAGTTTGCCTTTTTGCTGTGAGTTACTTTGCTCTCATTCTCATTAGAAGCTCTAACTGGAGACGAGGCAGGCTAATTAAAAGCTAGAAGCTGCTAAATGGTACCTTAAGCTGCTGGCATGGTCTTTTGACAGGAAATGATACAGTGATCGACCAAGTAACAGTGTCACCCAAAACAGCATTTTTTTCAAAGAGAAAGCAAGAGAGTGGTGAGATGTGTGTCATTGAAATAAGCTGTTGATCCAAAAATACAGTTATGACTTGTGAAAACCTGATGAATTTTTTGTCAAAATGAAGAAGTGTACATAGGTTAAAATCTAAATGTTGCTGTTTTTTTTTATTCAAGAACAAATTGTGCTTCTAATTTATTGCTGGACTGAAAAATTCTGCACTGCAGTCCTACACACACACATGTCAAATCGAACTAAATTGAAAAAGCATCAAGATTAATTCAGCCTTGGGCAGTCTTTAAGGTGAGGCAGCCGACTGCAGAGTCATTGCACACGTGTACTACCGATAGGGTCCTACAGGCAATTGTAGGCGTATTTTTTTCCATCTGAGAAAATCGTGTGATTCCCAACCCACAGGGCAGCCCAGGGGTCAAGTCCTCAAACCAGGACTGTGGGCTGCTGGCATAGACTTCCAAGCTGAAGAGTACCCCACCTCCAGGCTCTGCTTTCTCAGGAAACAGAAGCGGTTTGTTAGCATAAGCCCTTACTCAAAGTCCCTGCCAACCCCAGACTGAGATGGCTCTTTGCTAAGGCTGCTCTGGTGAACTCCAGCTCAGACTTCTCCATCTACAGAGCATAGATGGAATGCAACCACCTCTGCGTTCCTGGTCAGCTCCTGGACAGAGCTAGGGCCAGGGGCAGGAGTGTGTGCAGGTGTGCCTTGGGGAGAGGACCTTTGTCTCTGCCTGACCCTTCCTAGGAGTCCCTACCCCAAGGAAGCCAAGCCAGAGATCATGACTCGCAGCTCACATGCAGGTTCCAGAGCACAGGACTGCTGGACTGAGGAGGGGAAACCCAAACTCAGGTGCATTTTCAAGTTGGGCACTGCTATGGACAAGTGGGCCTTGCATCCCTGGGCTCTTTCAGGAGCATGCTCTGTGCTGTCTTCTGGATCGTCTAGTGTGCCGGGGGAGAGGAGGGCTTGGGGAGGAATGCGGCTCCTTTATTTCTCCTATTTTCATTCATTCATTGTGATGATTGGCATCTCTCTAAGTAATGACTGACCCCTATACTGGAAAGCTCTCCTACAGACTGGACATTGGTGCCGTGTGCCCCTGGGGTGGGAAACAATACCCCGTCGACTGGCTGTGGCTCCTGTGCATTCCAGGTCAGTCTGTGAGGGTGCAGGTGGCTCTGCCAGAGCAGTAGGTATAAGGTGGGCATTCTGGGCTGCAGCTGTGCCAGGAGCTGATGGACTCCTCCTGGGCAGCACGGGCAGCAGTGTCTCAAACATGAGGCTCTCCTTGAAGTCTGCTTAACACACAGATCTGAGGTGCAGCCTGAATATTTGCATCTCCAACAGGGCCTCTTGATGCCACTGCTCTGGGGGCCCCATCTCCAGAATACCTGTGCTGAAATGAGTACTGAGCCCCAGGGTAGGCGTTGGAGCCAGGGGGTGTCCAGGGTTTGCCAAGGACTCCAAGGACTCAGAGGATGTGGCTCTCAGTGTTTAGATCTCAAAAATCAGGGCCCGAGTGTGCACTGGCCCTGCAAGTCGGGGACTGCAGTATCCAGGACAACGCCCTGGGCTTTAGCACTTGGTCAGGTGGGAAGTTGAGGCCTGGCCTGCTGGCCTCCTGGGAGTTTGTGAAATCACAAGTGTTGTAATGCAGCAGGCTCGTGGTGACTCCTTCAAAAGTGCTGCCCAGTGAAAAGCGAAATCCTCCTGTGTGGGTCCTGCTACCAGGAGTGGCTGTGCTGGCACTGTGCAGAGCTGCCCCCTGGGCTTTTCATTCCTACCTAGCTATGGTTTGCTTCCCTGGTTAGGGTGGTGTTCTCAAGGAGATGTGGGAAGACTGTGACCCATTGTGTGGCTGCCTGGGGAGGGAAGCAAAATGAAGGGAGGGTGGCATGGGGCAAGAAGAAACATTTAGGGTGAGGAAAATGCTTGCCATCCCAGAGGAGGCAATGGTTTCACAGCACACACACCTGTCCAGACTCACCAAAATGCACACGTTGGTGTGTACAGTTTCATGCACTTCAATTATACCTCTTTAAATGCCATGAGGCTAAATCAGATACATGCTTCCAGTCCACTCCCCACCGGCCTCTCCCCGTTCAGTAATACTGACTGCCCTCTCTCCCTCCATCCTGTGATCACACTGTCTTTCTGGAACCGCCTTCTCAGTGACTTTTCTTCCTCCTCTTCTTCCACAGGAGAGTCACATACTGGAGTCTTGGGGTCACTGTGTTTACCCTTTCCCTGGAAGTTATCTGCTGGCCCCGTCTATATGCAGCCAGCCTCCAATCTACCTGAGGGGTCCACTGCACTTACTCCCAATCAGCGGACACACAACGTCACAATCAGTTTGTTCCTTCCTCCCAGGTCATGTGGTGGACACTGTCCACATATGAACAGAGGAGCTCACAACAGGCCAGCTCAGAACCACCCTGATTGCTCTGTACCGCAGTGCAGATCTTGACAGCTGTAGCTTCAGGTACATTGGTGCACCCTCCACCTGCTTTGCCACAGTGCCCCCTACAGGAGGCTCTCCCTGTGCCCTCTCTGCTTCTCCCCCCTACAGGAGGCTCTCCCTGTACCCTCTCTGCTTCTCCCCCCTACAGGAGGCTCTCCCTGTACCCTCTCTGCTTCTCCTCAGTACACATCCTACTCCAAATTGGGGCATGGCGTGCAAACAAAGTCCAGGTCGTAGTTTCTGACCGCTTTTTGCTTCCATTCATAGATTTTCCAGTGTCTCTGCAGTTAAAACAGTGCTTCCCTCTGTGGCCTACAAAGCCCCACTGACCGATGTGCCCGTCTGCCTCCCACGCGCTTCTCTCTGCGCTCTCTCCTTGCTCACTGCACTCAGACCCTCCAGGCTCTCTGCATTTCTCCACAGATGGTGTTCCTGCTCCTGGCTGCCGTGGCCTCCTTCTGCCCGAGGACATCAGCCGCTTGCTTCCTGCTGTGAATACCCAGCTATCTCCTTCTTAAGCAGACCTCTCTGACCCAGCTAGTTAGCTATGCCATTGGGATTTGTTTCTTTTCTATTTGTTCCACCCAAATTGAGTCCCCCACTTGCAGGAATGCTGCTGTATCCCGAGTGACTCACAGAATGCTGCCTGGGCATTAGCTTCTCAGTGAAGGCCTGATGCTGCTTGCTGTGCTGACTTCTCTCAGCCCAGCATCCCACCACACCCAGGAGAGAGCGTGCGGGATGCAGTCAGATGACGTCTCTAGAAACCCACTGTTCCACCTTGATCAGTCAAGTGACATTAGGCAAGTTGCTTAACCTCCCTTATGCTCAATTTCATCATTTGCCAAATGAGGGTGAAAGTAATGATCTAGCTCTCCCAGGGTTGCTGGGCAAACTACCCAAGTGAATGTGTGTCTCTGCTTTAAAAATTACAGAGAAATGTTCTCATCAGAGCTGGTGATTAAAGAAACTTCAGCTTTCTGCTTTGGCTGCTGCAAGGTTGTTTAGTTGTGCTTGCAAACAATGAGCTAGAGTCTGGTTGGTGGCTGGCCTGGAGTCACCTGTGTCCCCGATGCTCAAGTTGGTAGAAAATGATTTCTGAGGACTTAAAGGAACTATTAGAGCACACCTCCCAGGTGACATGTTGTTAAAGGGACTCGCAAAGAGAATCAGAATCAAGCTTGAGTTCTCTCTGCTCTTTCTCCTTAATAACAGCATTCCAAGTCTATCTATCACACCCAATGTTCAGGGAGAGAAAATAACTAAGATTTCCTGAAAGAAATGGCTTTTGAAGAGGCACTTGGAAATGATTCATTGGGTTGATAGGAAGGTGAACCTATGGGGTGGGCTGGGAAGTGGACAGTGATGAAAGGAGATGGTCATGGCAGTGCCAGGCCAGTGGCCGGAGACCTGACTGGCGCATGCACCTGTCGGACATGCTTCACCTTGCCTTCTCAGAGGAAAGATACGTGAGCTGAGTTACACAATAATGGCAATGACTGGTGGGGGCAGGGGGAATGAGGAGAGATAAAATTAAAAGGCAGGAGCGGCCCTAGAATTCTGCTGATGGCCTGGATGGCAGAGACAAGAAGAGAAGAGCCCATGTTGTCTTCTGAGAAAGGCGGGAGTGCTGAAGCCATGGCTCATTGATGGCAGCCACCGGAGGCAGGACGCTGCTCGCCCTGACAGCATTGTTTCCGCTTGTTGGGTCCGAGCATCGCTGACCACACCTCGTGAGCTAAGCCAATACCTACCTGGCTCCTTCCTGGCTGAGTGCCTTGGTCTCTTTTCCTAGACTTTGCCTAAGTTCTGTGACTAAGCTGCAAGCCAGAACCATGGGAAGACTACTGATTGTGACTGGCAGTCTGTAAACCAGGTTTACTTTTTTTTAATTTATTGCTTGTTTTACTTAAAAGTCAGAATTACAGAGGACTAGATGGAGAGGCAGAGATAAAAAGAGATCTTCCAGCCACTACTTACTCCCCAAATTGCCACTGCTGCCAGATCTGGGCCAGTCCAAAGCTGGGAACCATAAACATCTTGCAGGTCTCGCATGTGGGAGCAGGCACCCAGGTTGGGTCTTCCTCGCCTGCACCAACCTCACTGCTTCAACTCTTTCCCTTCTCTGTGCAAGAGTCTCTCTGGTTGTCATGCGGCTCTCCACCCTCACTCTTCCCCAGTCAGCCCGCCTTTTTTTCTGCCTACAGCCCACCACTTCACGACCGAGTGTAGGTCTTGGGACCTACAAGGGCACCCCCTCTCCTCGCGTTTCCTGTCCTTAGATCCTGAGGGCATGCTCCTGTGCGAGGGAATTCTGAGAAGTATGTGCAAAGTGGAATTGAAAGATTCATTTATTTGGGTGCAAAAAGCTTTGTCATCTATGCATGCATTTTTATAAGATGAATTTTCCACGAAATTTTTGAAGATTCCTAGTATTGGTGTATTTGATTTTTTTTTTTTTTTAATCACAGTGAACACTGGGGAAGGTGTTTAGCTCTTGGCTAAGGTGCTCATGTCCTACATTAGACTGCCTGGGTTCAGTTCTGGGCTCTGACTCCTGACTGCAGCTTTCTGCTAAAGGCCAACTCAGCAGCAGCCGTATGGCTGAAAGTCGATTGTTGCACCCATGGAGGAGAACTGTCGCCATTTCCCAGACCCTGTGTTTGGTCCTGGCCCAGCCCTGGCTGTTACAGTCATTTTGAGAGTAAATCTCTGACTGGGATGTGTATGTGTATAAGTAAAAACAAACCTTAGTTCCTTTTTTCCATCAATTTGCTAAAGTATCCTCATATTTATCCTTCAGGATGGTCTTTAGAATCACTGAGTTCCTAAAAAACACCTTGTTGGAAAATCCCAAGTGATGTGGAGTGTAGGGTTAAGATGTTGACAGATTCGGGTAGGTTGCTGCCTGGGAAGCTCGGACTAATTTATATCCCCAGAATTCCCTCACACTTGCGTTCACATCAGACATGACCTCACTCTACGTGCATTGCCATACAGGAAGTGGCATCCCGTTGTCATGGCAAGCCGCATCTGGGGGATTCTCAGTGAGGCTGAGTGTTGATCCCGTATCTACAGCTCACTTGTTATGTGTTTTCTGGATTGCTCAATTTACACCCTTATCTGCTTTAATTAGGATGCTGATCATTTTCTTGCTGATCTGTGAGAGATCTTTATAAGCTAATAATGCCAATCTCTTGCCCATCAGATACAAGGCAATTTCTAAAAATATATGTGCCTTTTGACTTCACTTCCCATGCACATTTTTTTCAGTTTTCAAGTTGTATGCAACCCATACTTGGAGCTTAATAAATATGTATTTGATGCTGAATTAATGAAGTCAAAACTCCCAGTGTTTTCTCCGGCTCTGTCCCCAACCACCCTGCCTGAGGTCATCACCAAGGCTATACCATTACATCTGAGTTTCCTCTGATTTTTCATCACCTCTGCCAGTAGAGAGGAAAGGAGCAAAAAGGAGATTTCAGGTTGAGACCTTGAGGGCAAGCAGGGGGAAGAAGAGCGGGCCGGGACACAAGCAGCAGGATCGGGCAGCCTCCCCTGCAGGCAGCCTCCACTGCCCTGGACTGGGCAGCCTCCCCTGCAGGCAGCCTCCACTGCCCTGGACTGGGCAGGCTCGCCAGCGGGAAGCCTCTCCACTGCCCTGGACTGGGCAGGCTCGCCAGCGGGAAGCCTTCACTGCCCTGGACTGGGCAGCCTCCCCTGCAGGCAGCCTGCACTGCCCTGGACTGGGCAGGCTCGCCAGCAGGAAGCCTCCACTGCCCTGGACTGGGCAGGCTCGCCCACGAGCAGCCTCCACTGTCCTGGACTGGGCAGGCTCACCTGCAGGCAGCCTCTCCACTGCCTTGGACCGGGCAGGCTCGCCCACGAGCAGCCTCCACTGCCCTGGACTGGGCAGGCTCGCCCGCGGGCAGCCTCTCCACTGCCTTGGACCGGGCAGGCTCCCCTGCGGGCAGCCTCTCCACTGCCTTGGACAGGGCAGGCTCACCCGCGGGCAGCCTCCACTGCCCTGGACGCCCAGAGAGACGAAGCAGTGATGAATGCTGGAGCACTTCCAGAGGGTGACCAATTTCCTCCACAGGAAATCTGGACCTCCCAGCTGCTCTGCCATGAGGAGTTCTCTGGACATTATTTAGAATAATTAACTTCTTACCCATATTTTCACTAATGAAGAAACATTTGGACTCATTTTGGTTTGTTTGGCAAGCATCTGCAGTCAATTGGCATTTTACTCAGCAGCAACTCTAAGACTCAGCCTCACCCGAGACTTGCATGGCTCTGTGCTGGCGGAAGCCACAGACCCTCAGCCCACTGCTTGGAGGACAGGGAGAGGACACTACCTCCGACTGCATGGCTCCATGCTGGCAGAAGCCACAGACCCTCAGCCCACTGCTTGGAGGATGGGAGGACACCACCTCCAGCATTGGGATCGGGACCCTTGTTGATCACTGTTGTGCTTGTAGATGGCTTTGCATTGCACCTTCTCTTATGGAAGATTCCCACCCACAACCTTAAACTGACTGCAAGCGTGAGCTGGTGATGGGATCACTACCTACACAGAGGTCAGCACCACTCTTTGTTCAGGTAAAGTGCCAGATAGCAAACACTTCAGGTTTTGCAAGATAAGAGACAAAACTGAGCAACTCCTCTCCCAAAAGAGTGGAATCTTTAAAAGTCTGTAGTTAACAATCTTGAAGCCGCTCTCAGGTCACAGGCCATATAAACATGGAGAAGGCTGCACGTGGCCTGCAAACTCCAGTTTTCTGATCCCACAGCACTGTTAGCACATGACAAAAGCAAAACTGGAGCTTCCAAACTCCGTCCTGATACGTCAGCATAACAGTCACTCAGTTAGCAGAAATTAAGCATGCTTTCGTTGTAAGCCTTATGTTAAGAAAGTGGTGCAAAGAACAAGGTTCAAAGCTCTGGCTGCAAATTAGGCCAGCACAGTCTTCAGACCGGCAACACACAGGCTGTGTGACCTTAGGCAAGTCATTTAGAAGCTCTGAGCCTCTCTTTTCTCTTCTGTAAAATGGGCCAAATACAGTTCACCTGTAAAGATACACATAAAGTTCTTTGGACTTTTTTCCATGTTTAAGGAAATATTCAGTACAACATACTTCAACGGTGCCTGAAAATAATGTCTGTACATGCGGAACAGCAACAGTGTTAACTGTGACTGTAATTGATGTTGGCCTGGGAGGCTTCAAGGAGCTGAGTCTAGAAAGAAAGGCGTAGCAGCCCATGGTTATAGTTCACAGTGGCTAGAGCTGCAGCACACACAGGGGCCAGAGGCCGGCCTGTGCGGTTCAGAAGCAGGGTGTGTGCAGGGAGCATGCAGGGCAGAAGGATGAGAAGCCCAGGGAGGCTGTAAGGCTCTGCTGGAAGCCGTCCTCCCTCGCACTACAGGCCATGGTCAAAGTGCAGCTCTCCTAGACTAGGAAGGGGGAGCCCAAGGAAGGGACTTGTCCAGGATCCGTTCATTCTTTCAGGAGCTCTTGAGTGGATGCACAAAGGACAGGGCAGTTGCTCAGACTCCTGATTGTTGCAGTTGGGGTTGGAGGTGGTTATTAACACAGGAGGATCAAGAACACACGGTGTGACCCCGGGGAAGGAAGGAGAGGGACCTCGGAGCAGGGCAAAGGCAAGGGAGTCCTCGAGGGCTGAGGAAGAGCTGGGGCTGCAGGTCTGAGGCCTGGGAACTGTAATCAGTGAGCAGTGCCTCTCCCAATGGAGACACACGGTGAGCACCTGCCCTGCCTGTGTCTCTGTGCCTTATCCCCACTTGGATGCTGCAGGGTGTCCAGGCTTTCACCTTGAAGCTCACAGTGCTGGTGTTCCTTCTCCCCTCCTGCAGTACTAACATTGTCATTGAATGGTTGGAAGAACGCCATGTGCAAGAATCGTTATTTTGTGTGTGTGTACAGCTTTGCCTTTTGACATAAAGGGAGAACATCTATATTGTGAATAATCTGATAATGTTTCCTTTTGTTGTTCAGCAGATTACAGCTCTTGGCTTTATGACTAGGAGTTGTTGCTCAGAAAGAAGCACTCCCTCCCTACTCCACCTGTATAGAATTTGATATTTAATTATTGCTAGAAGTCGGAAGCAAAAATATCCAGTTTAGCACGTAACTTATGGGATCTGTCTGTATGCTAATGCATAGGCAGCCAGACCTCGATGCAGGGCTGCCTAGAGACAAGGTCTCCACGCACAGCTGATGATCAGTGCTTTAGGGGTCTTTTTGGATTCTTCAGCCAAAATCCCCTCAGGGCCCTGCTCTTACACCTGCCTCACTTCCTTGCTGCCTTCATTCCTTCCCTGAAGACTTGCTGAATTCTCCCCGGATGCCTGTCCTTAGGTATTGAGAATGCAGCAATGAAAACTGTGTGACTGGGCCTTAGAGAGCTAGCTTTGGGACGCACCAAGGAGGGAGACTGAGAGTATGACTCATGGCCATAGGTGCTGGGCAGAGGCCGGCCCAGGTGACACATGGGCATTGGTGTGCCAGCACAGGTGATGCTCAGCCATTGGTGTCGGGGCAGAGGCCGGCCCAGGTGACACTTGGCCATTGGTGTGCCAGCCCAGGTGACACTCAGCTGTTATGGTAGAGGCTGGCCCAGGTTTCTTTGGGGTCAGGTCTCTGAGGGCTTCCTGGCAAAGGTGTCTTGAGAATGGGACTGAAAAGTGAGAAGGAATTAGGAAGACTCAGGAAGGGCTGAGACATGTTGATCTCAGTAATTCTCATGTTCTTTGATCTTGGGGTATTTCTACACCCCTCACATGACATTATTTTGGGTATTCTGAGTTGGCTGCTTCCATCATAATGGCTCAACCTAGCATTCATTCACTCAGCAACAGTTGACTGAGGTCCTGCGATGGGACAGGCCTTACGTAACATACAGAGTAATATAAAGAACAAGGACTTAAAGCTCTGGCCACAGCCCTGTGTTCTCACATACCCACTGTGTGATCTTAGCCATCTGATGTCTCTGAGCTTCTGCTTTCTTATCTGTAAAATGAACCTAAGAGAGTTCATCTGTAATTTGTTGTTGATGTTGTTGTTGTGGCTGTTCTAACTCATACCAGTTGTTGACCTTGTTTCATGGCTTCTCACTTAGGGTAATGTGTAGTGATGGAGTAATGGGGTCTATCATATACAGATGTAGGGGCATAACGGAACATGCATCCCTGCATCCAAACGAAAGATGGAATCCCAGTGAAACTGCTGGGCATGTGTAGACAATGGGACGCTGGACTGTCTGACATTGTCTGTACCAACAATGTCGGGGTACACTTAAATAACAGACTGATAGAATTATGATTCCTTATGAAGGACTACACTATTGTAACAAAATTGGAAAAATTTGACTGGGGGTGGGAGTTTGGGGTGGAATCCCAGCCTACACAAAATTGTACATCACAATTCAAAATTCAGAATAAAAATATATTTTAAAAATACCCGTAATAGTTCATTGGACCCGCATAACTATTTTAAGGGAATAATCTATATAAAGTCCATTCAACATGCTTGGAGAAGAGTGTCTGTTGGTATGGAAGGAAAGAACAGTAACAGTGAGAAGAGACTGGGTGAGAAGGGTGGCTGGCTAGATAGACCCATGAAAGCTGATAGTAGTGGGACTACGTGTGCTGGTGCAAGTGTCTGCCCTCACCCTACAGTGAGGTAAGACTGGTAGTCAAACTCAAGAAGCAGAGGGGGACAATGCTTCCACTCTGACACACTACTTTCTTTTCTAAGACAATTCTCAGATTGGTTACGGTCCATCCACACTAGGCGAGTAACACCCACTAAGCCCACCCTTTCAAGTGCTAAGGTCACCCAGAAACACCTTCACAGCCACATCAGAAAGTGTTGAATCTCCGTCCCTTCCATGTGAAACGTAAAATTGACCATCACAAAGTTAGGTCTATCAAAACGTAACCCTAGAAGGAACTAAAGTTGGTTATTTCCAAGGCATTGATTAATGTATTTTTAAAAGTTTGTAACAAACCCGTAGGTATTAGCATAAACAATCTTCAATTAAAAATAAACCTGTTTCCTAAAGCAAGGTGAATCTGGTAAGAGTGGCATTGTTTTCCACGACTGCAAATCTTGAATGTTTAGCTTAATAGAATCAGCAGGATTCTTGCTTCTGCTTTTTCATTTGCTTGTTGCAATCATGAACCTCATGCGGCTTTGCTAAGAGCTCAGTGTACATTCAAGGGAGACTGGAAACAACAAATAACATCTTTATGTAATTACACAAATGGTGTTGGACTTCATAGAATGTTTCCTTCCCAAAAGGGCCACAGGGAACCTCAGGGATTCTTGAACTGCGCAATGAGAATTTCTGTTCCAGATCCAAAACACTCAACAGTCACGGCTGGCTGACTCACCAACCTTTGGGCTTCTACCGAGCAGGCAGACAGCATGTGTCCTGGCACCCAGGACCCTGTTAGGGCCAGCGACACGCGTGGGATTTCCTGAGACCCTTATGGTTATCTTTTGCAGCAGAGTTTCTCAGATGTGATCTAAGAGGCACAAGTCGGCACAAAAACTTCAGGCTTCTGTTGAAAGCAAATGCACTAAGAAAGTAAGCATAGATAATATTCGCTGCATAGGCTGAACTGCTTTGTCATTAGCAGTGTGTTTTCTGTGCTGTTGTACAGGATAGCATTCGCATGCACTTGGGTAAAAAGCCAGCATCTTTAGGCCTGCATCTTCATGTTTAGAACACCTTGCTTATCGGAGGCTTGGCTGCATTTTGTTGGTTTTCATTTGGAGGAGCGTTTGTTTCCGCAGATCAGCAGTGTGAGTTGTTATTACTAGGCTGGGTGAGTTGCCGGAGAGCTCTGATACAGGCGACTACTTGTTCACTGTGCTGACACACAGGGTCCATATTGATGAGCCACATAATTGAATAAAGATGGGTTTGTAGGTGGGGAAAAAAGGAATGATAGAAAAAGTGGTGAATAACTGCGTTCATTTGACTCCCCTGGGATCAGGCTTGTTTTCTGCTTTCTTGCTATTAATGAAAAGAAATCCAATTTGTTCTACATGGTGAGATTTGTAATTTAGATGCTTATTAATTCTGGTTTCGCGCAGGAGCTCTTTGAAAAATATGGTCTTCAAAGCATTTACTTTCAAAGGCCAGAAAACCTGGCCTGAAAAACAAGCCAAACATGTGTGGCTAAAAAGCCATCTGTGTTTAACACAAGTGTATCGAGTAGATGCCACGCACCAAGTCCTGACCTAGATCTTGGAGCATTTGGGGTGTAGGAAACACACCTTCATGGGGGCCACTGTCTAGCTGGGCAAGTGAGGGGAGTTCAGACAGAGCATCCTTCTCTGAGGGGGCCGCATGGTCAGCCGTGGGCCCAGTGTGGACCCAGTGTGGACACAGGTGGGCTCGGTTGTCCAGCTCAGGACTCCAGAGTTCCGCTGTGATCCAGGGGTGGGCCAGCCTGGAGTTCCGCTGTGGGTCAGGGGTGAGCCAGCCCGGAGTGAGTTCCACTGTGAGCCAGGGGTGGGCCAGCCCGGAGTTCCGCTGTGAGCCAGGGGTGGACCAGCCCCAGAGAGGGGCAAGACAGTGATGGCTCAGCCATTGCTGATTTCCAGGGTCTGTCCAGCCCCAGAGTGCACACTGCTGTGGGCCCTGACCTGTTCAAGTGCACAGTCCTGTGGGAGAAGCTCATGACTAGAACACCTGACCGTTCTTGCGTGAGGTTACATCTCGGGCAGGCAGTGGGGCTTTTGTTGTTCGCAAGAGGAAATGAGCTGGGCGTCTCTGTGTTCATTCATCAGGCAGTTCTGGAGTTTTAGTGTGAACTACACCGCTAGACTTGGGGAACCACAATGTGATCTCCCCGTGCAAGGACTTGCACCTTCTCCCTTCCCAACGTGCCTAGCTCGATCCTGAGTTGCACAGGGGTGTCAGCCAGTGCTACGTTGGCAAGTTGGTGGAAGATGCCAGACCCCATTCTGCCATTGCCCAACCTGGGGATGTTTGACACTGGGAGTTTGAACTCTCGAAGGAGATAATTCTTGTAAAAGAATTATTTCAAATAATTCGTATGTTTTTCTAAGTTACAACATCCTCCAGAGTTCTCTGCAGTTTAGAAAATATCTTTATATACAATTTTTTAACATTTTAAAGATTTATTTATTTGGGGTCCAGCATGGTAGCCTAGTGACAAAAGTCCTCACCTTGAGTGTGCTGGGGTCCCATATGGGCACTGGTTTGTATCCTGACTGCTCCACTTCCCATCCAGCTCCCTGCTTGTGGCCTGGGAAAGCAGTAGAGGACGGCCCAAAGCCTTGGGACCCTGCACCTGCATGGAAGACCCAGAAGAAGCTGCTGGCCTCTGGCTTCAGATCAGCTCAGCTCTGGCTATTGTGGCCACTTAGGGAGTTTGTTATTTCTATATATTGCTTTACCTTTCCCAGGGATTCTGTGATGAATGTGTGTGACTTCTACAACTACAGGGAGAATGGTGTTTTGAAATCTTGGTCTCTTGACTCTGTGAGGACGGGCTGCATGTGCCACAGTTGTCCCCAAAGCTGTCAGTTCCTCATGCCCTGCCCTCCTGCAACCCCAGAAAGTTCTCTCCCTCTCTGTACGTCTTTCAGTGTGTTCTCCCAGTGCCCTCACAGCACCTGCCCTGTGCACCCCCTGAATGACTGTGGAACACGGGTGGCGGGCAGCTCTGGGCTCTCACGCAGCCGTCTTGGAGTCAGGGAGTCACCCTCCTTGGGGAATCTCTTCCTGTTGCCTTCCTTTGATGCAAACCCTCACCGCTTGCTCTCCCTTAGAAGACGAAATTCTTCCCCACATTATTAGAATTCTGAGGACGGCAATGTGTTTAGGGGTAAGCTGGAGTTTAGTGGCCAGCTGTTCCCAGATCCAACACTTTGGGGTCTTGGGAGAGTTAGTGAGATTCTGAGTTCCATGTTCCACCGCTCTAAGATGAGTGTGAAATTCAGAAGCCTTCTTGAAGGACTGCAGCCCTGGGGAAAAGGAATGAAGAAAAACTCAGGCTTGCCTCCAGGGAGCTGCTGGCAGTGTGGTCCCCTCCTCTGCTTTATCCTGCTCTTGATGGACTTAAAGACCTTGTGGAGGCCGCAGAGTCCTCTTCGTGCCCCAAGGCCCTGGTTTCAGCACCCATGTGCTGTGTCTGCCAGCAGATGGGGGCGCAGCCACTAGCATGTTTTCCTGATGTACTCACGGCAACTTATTGCATCTCGACTCGCTGGCTTCTGGGAGCTGTTGCTTTTATTCCTTGTCCCCTTGTTTTTGTCATCTCTGTTGTTTCTCCATGGACAATCCTACACATCCAGAACCTATCCACCCTGCAGGGCCTGTTCCATACCCTCTGCAACTGGCTAATTGCTGCTGGGAGCCAGTGCCCAGCCCGGCCCAATCTGCTAGCGATCCGGCTCCTGCTTCCCAGTGCATCTGGCAGGGGCATAGTGTGCTGATCTGTTCATGACAGAGAGAGAAAGAGCAAGAGAGCTCAGTCTAATGGTCTCTAACTGTTCTATCAGAAAGAATCTGGCATAAGGCAGGTGGTGTGCAGTGAGAATTCAAAGCGGAGGGTACACACCAGTGCTCTTGAGTGCTCAGCAGGATGTGCTGGGTGCCTGCTAAGCATTCTTCCTTTTTCAACCTTCTCAATATTGCCTCTACCTTGTTGAAATCAACCACTCTAAAAGGAGCAGGCCCTAACTTGACAGCTTTCTTTCACCTTTCAGAGGTAAAAGGGGGAAGAGCAATTGGAGTCATTTATGCTTTTATGAGGTTTTAAGCATATTAAAAAGAAGAAAGAAATAGAATAGTGCCAATCGGTTACTAGTAGCATGTTGTATCTGGAAGTTTGCCTGTGCTGATGAGAGTTGCTGGTGAAGGCATCCCCTGCCATCTGCCAGGTTGTTCTGCCAGCAGGGTCTGCAGAGAGCAAAGAAGCGAGTGTCAGTGCTAGGCTGTCTCTGAAGGTGGGGATGAATCAAGGCCCCCCCTCCCCCCGAGCTTCACTAGGCCTCTCAGCTCTAGCTGAGACCTCATGGGAGAGGTGCCAATCCTTTGGAATGGACTATTGACCTTGAAGGAAGATCACGGCCTCTTAACAGAGGAACACTAACAGTATCAGCCAACTAAGGAGCCTGGCAAGATGGAACTAGAGAATGAGCGTGGGCTGCAGGCCAACTTGAGTTCATGCTTCCCCTTGGGAACCATCACTGGAACACACCTCATGTGTTCTAAAGGTGTTGGACAGCACCGAGGGAGGACATCAACAAAAAGCCTGTGCCATACTGGCACCTACTAGGCTCTCCACCACCACCATTCTGGTTGCCACAAACCTTGAATGATACCATCTGGAATGTATCCTCCATTCTGATCAATAAATGCATTGCTCTGGGTGGAGAATTCTTGTGCCTCCTCTGGGAGAGTCAGCCTAGTTAATTCTAGAAGCGCATTTCAAAGTGAATGAGCTTGTTCCCAAGCACTGTGCCAAGACATTAAAATCAGATTAGTTGGCCATCCCCAAGAGAGTTGGGGAATGTTGAAGAACCACCCCTGCTCATTTCTCAGCCAGCTGGAATGCAGCTCACAGCTCGCTTCATGGTGACAGAGCCCTTTCACCGTGGATGCCAAAGTATTAACCAACAGTTAGCAATGCACAGGTGCAGTCTTCACTCTGGCTGTATGCTAATCTAGCATTTCAGGAAACTGATAGTCATTGACATGTTACAATTATTTCCCAACCAGCTACCTCCCCACAGGCAGTTCCCATGGATACCCAAGAGCAGACCCTCCATTAGGAACCATTTCCTAGCTGGACTGACCTTAAGCCTATGAACAGGTGGCTGGATTGCCTTCCAGAGTCCACTTCACTACACATGTGTTAGTGAAGTGTGCCGAGGATGGTTCCCTCGATGGATGATTATTAAGCGTATGTCATGGCTTGGTCCTGAACCTACTCCTCCTCCTAGAGAACTTGAAGTTAGGTAGAAGAATCAGCCTGTAGCACATGATTAAGAAATGAATAATTTGAATCATAAAGTGACAATGCAAATAGAATTTTATGGTAGGAGAAGCAAGGATGTGGGGATTCTGACTGAGCTGGAGTTGGTCCAAGATTTCTTCAAGGAAGGACCCTGTGGGCCAAGCCAGAAGCTGCAGAGGAAGGCTGAGGCCCCAGAACACATCTAAGAAGAGCCTGAAGTGGCAAAGATGCTTGGGGCAGATGGGCAAAGGATCTGGTCTGGTCTGCCTTCCCAGCCTAGTGCAGCAGGTGTCCCATGTAGGCTGGTGGGAGGAGGACCTCTCCATTCATTCAAGATGGGAAAGATACTAGGTAATACACGAAGAGCACTCCAAGCAAGGCCTGGCATAGACCAAACACTCAACAGATGTTTGGTGTTGCTGCCCATTATCTTACATATGAGTTTAAATCTTTGCTGTCTTATTCACTAGCTCTATGAATGCTAATCATTCATGTATTACAACCCAAGTGTTAAGTGCTATGGGTTCAAGAGCAAACAGAACCAAGTATCTACTCTGGCCTCTGAGATCCTAGGCTGAGGGCCCAGTCTATGTCAAACCGTTTAGAAGGGACTGGCAACTGCCCAGAGAGAGACTGGGGGAGGCCAAAGCCACAGAAGCAGACAGAGGAAGGAACAAGTGAATACAATGTGGTCAAGCATCGATGGATTGATTGTTTCTGAAGTAGTGGAAAGCTACTGAAGGAGGCAATAACACCAGATTTGCCTAGCCCAGAACGGAGAGTGTTGTAAGTGCTTATTAAATGCTGCTTTATAAAAAGATAATGGTCAGATATGAATTAATAATACTAGCAACAACAACAGCCAGGAGCTATGAAAACTGATTGCTTTCGGGAATTAGTCAAAGGACTTTACATGCAGTAACTCACAATCCTCATGACACCGCAGTAAGTTCATGCTATTGGAGTCATTTCCATCCCCTGGAGTAAAGTGAACCATGAGTGGAGCAACTTGCCCAGTTCCACAGCTCAAGAGTGCAGTAGGATTTCCATGGGGGCGCTGGATAAGGCAGATTTAAAAAAAGAAAAAACTTCCAAATGACCACAACAGCCAAAACTGAGCTGATTCGAAGCTAGGAATAAGAGGTCTCTTCCAAGTTTCCCAAGCGTGTGCCAAGGACCCAAGGCCTTGGGTCATATCTTCCACTGCTCTCCCAGGCCATAAACAGGGAACTGGATGGGAAGTGTGGCAGCTAGGACATGAACTGGCACCCATAGGGGATACTGGTGCTTGAAGGTGGAGAATTAGCCAATTAAGCCATTGTGCTGCCCCCTGATGGATGAGAGAAGGTGGAGGGAGGGACAAGCTTTTGCTAACTAAGCAGCCAGGGGAAAGCCCTTCTTTCTCCTGAGCTGCTTCTCTATGAAGATGGTTCCAGTTACTACCCTGCATGTGGGTCAGCAGTGTTCTTTAGTTCTCGTCCAAGTCACCTAACCAGAGGTAATCCAGTTGAGCCTGGTTCAGCGTTTGCTTTCTCCGCTGCAGCATACAGTGATTTCCCAATGTTTGGATGTGATGCTGACATTTACTTTTAATGAGAGGGCCAAGAGTTTCATTAAGACGTGCATGTAAGATCTCCTCCCAGTAGCTATGCACCGTGTCTTCGTTTCTCTAACAAATAATTGGTTTCTGATCACTAGGTGGGCATTCCTTCACAAAGTGGATCTCTGATGTTCAAAAGCATTTGCCTTACCCGTTGCTGCGTGTGTTCTGCACAGCTGACCTTGGTGCCAGCTGAGTCGAGGAGCTGCTGCCTGGCGATTTCCTTCTCAGCACTGGAGCCCTTGACCTGCGCTGCCATCCCTGTGTGTGCATGCACTCTGGCTTTTTTCTCCTGCGTTTTCTTTCAAGCAGTGTTTCCCCAGGGAAATAAACCAGCAGTCTTGACAACCTTGGTTATCGTGTTCAGTCTGCGACTCCTTCTGTAGAGTTTGCCCTGCGATTGAGCTGCATTGGGAACATGCAGGCAAAGGCGCATCCCTCTCTTGCAAGACCAGGAAGTGCATAAGCTGGATGGACACTCCGAGTGTCTCCTCGAGCTCGGGTGAGCTGATGGCATGCGATCACACCGACACTCTGTAATTAGTCGGGGCCCAGGGGGAAAAGGGGCTTCTGAGAGGTGCCCTGCCTTGGCTTGCCTTGGCGTCAGAGTCTGGTGATGCTCACAGGGGAAGGAAAGAGATGGAAATTTGCATTTGTTTTGAAAATTGAGAGCGAAACCTTTTAAAAGTTGACATTTTCTGCAATTGGGTTATTTGTTCGCTTGCCTCCAAAGGTCTACACCCTATTCCTGGGCAATTCCTCTTTTGTGTTATTGGTATATTTGTTCATTTCTTTTGGAACATACAGGATACATTTGAAAGAGGCAGTGCAAGGGGTCCTGGGGTGAGGAGTTCAGGCAATTCCATCCAACAAATCACACAGTGCGTGCCAGAGGCTGGGGTCATGGAGATGGATGCTTCTTACCCGGAAGCACAGACTGTAGCGAAGGAGACAGGAAAGCAATGGCAGCAAATCACGCCTGAGCTCCGAGTGTTACAAGTCACCATTCTTTGCAACTTCATCACGGAAACAGCCCAATAAGTAAAGGAATATCAGTTTTTTCCACAGATTGGGAAAGTGCGGTTGGTTATATAGCAAGGTGGCAGGAGTATGTGAGCTCTCCCTCTGAAGTCCAGTGTGCCTTCCACTCCCTGGACAGTCCCAAAGCCCCCCGTAGGAGACCCTACCTGGGGAGGGGCCTCCCAGCTCTAGACACAGGTACTCAGTGGGATGCGCCGTCATTTTGAGTTCCCTGACAAATTATCACTGAGAGAGGCTCAGAACAGAGGAGAGCTGTTCGCTCCCAGGGGAGGCGACAGCGGTGGTCAACACCCCGGAGCAGCACAAGTGGGTCCTAAGGCTGTAGCAAAGGGGATAATGACCCTAGGAGTGGGGCAATGTGGAGACTGTGGGTGGAGCTTTTGCAGCTTCCAAGCGCTTCTGCACCGGCTACTCAGCAGCTGCTTCTCAGCTCCCAGAGTGAGGTGTGGCAAGTCTAGACAACAGAACGGCTTTGTGACACAAAGCACAGGGCACTGACTTCAACACACGTCCAATGTGCCTGGAACACTCTTTGCCCACAGAAGGGCTTGGGCTTTTGAGGAGGGGACATTTGTCAGTTTGGGAAGACCTGCTTTCTTAGATCCTCCATTTTGTCCTGTTCTCCAGTGGCCACAGGGCCAGCGTGTTGGAGTGGGAGGTGTAGGTGGCTCCCAGAGAGCATGCTGTCTGCAGTAGCACTGCGACGTGAATGCCACATATCTGCAGGTGACAGACAAGCCCTGGACGTGTCCTACAGAGCATTTCATGGAACCTTCACAAGCATTCTGTGAGGTGATATGTTTTTTTCTCCATTTTCCACTTGAGAAATTAGCTAACCTCAAGGCCACTTTCTTAGGAATGGGTTGCGTGAAGATGACAAGCTCACACCTTTAACTAAACCAAGCTTGATTTCATAAAACTCAGGAGGCCAGGCTTCCATTAACAGGAGTGAGCCTTTTATCACTGCCTTAGAATTACCCCGACGCATGGCTTTGGTGCCAGACCCTCGGGATCTGGGTGGGGAAGACAGCGCACCATTCCTATGAACCCAGGGCTCTGTCCATGTGGGTTTTGGTGCATCAGATCCACCCACCTCCCTCCCTAGTTGGAATGAAAACAGCTTCATGTCTAGACCCCCCTGTGGCCGCCTCCCTGGAGGCCTCATAGGACCGCCTGAGTAGCAGTTCTGAATGCTCTTTATCTCATAAAATCCTGCAGTATTGTCTAGTATGAGGTGTGTGTGTGTGAGTGTGTGTGTGTGTGTGTGTGTGTGTGTGTGTGAGTGGGGGGTATGTGTGAGTGCAACTGTGTGGCAGTGAGGTGTGTGTGTGTGGGAGGTATGTATGAGTGTGGGGTGTGTGTAAGTGGTGTGTTGGAGACTTGGGGGTGTGAGTGGGTTGTGTGTGGGTGTGTTTGTGTAAGTGGCGTGTGGGGGTGTGGGTGTGTCTGAGTGTGTGAGGTGTGTGGGTGGGTGTAGGGGGTGTTTGTGTGGGGTGTGTGGGTGGATAGGTGTGTGTGCATTTCAAATAAGAGAGTCCTGAAATACGAAACAAACAGCCATAGCAGAAACAGGGGTGTTTGCACACAAATCTGGGTTTCTAACTTTTCAGGGAAGCCGGGATAGCTAGGAACTTGGTGTCAGCCATTTTTTTTTTTTTGAGCCTGTTAGTGCCCTCAGCCTTAAAAGGGACCTTTTGGGGCCAGTACTGTGGCTCAGTGGATTAAGCCACTGCCTGCAATACCATTAACCTATGTAAGTACTAGTTCAAATCCTTGATGCTCTGATTCTAATATAGCGCTTTGCTCATGTGCCTGTGAAAGGAATGGCTGGCGGCTGAGGTTTGTGGGCTCCTGAACCCATGTGTAAGACTTCGCTGTGGTCTGGTTCATCCCCAGCCTTTGCAGTTACTTGGAGAGTGAACCAGCGCATGCAATATCTCGTTGTACTTCTCTCCCTTATAATTATTTCAAACAAATAAAATGGACTTTTAAAAATAAATAGGGATTGTGTCTTTTTTGCTAGTCATGGCTTCGACCCCAATCTCTTTTTACCCCAGGCCCACTCGTGGCTGGTGTTTGCAGCATGGTATCCAGGGACCCAGGCCTCTAACTGCCTCTGTGAATGTCCAGCTCTGGAGAGGAAGCAGGCCTCAGGGCAGGCCCCAGGTCCCAGGCTTGGCCACTGTTTAGTCCTGCAAGCACTGGCGGAGGATCCCGAGGCGCTGCATGGGGCAGTTCAGTTTCCGTGGTCTCAGAGGAGAGAGTTGAGTCCATTTCTACTGCTGTCAAAGGGTGGATTACTTTGGCCAGGAAGCTGTGGGTACTTGCTTGTGAGGACCACAAGGTACAGGGTGGAAATGAAGCAATGCTGCTAGGAGAACCTTGAAAGTCTGGGGGGGGGATGGCGGGTGCTTTGACGTCATGCCTGGACCCTGACTCAGAGCCTGGAATGTCCACATGTACCCATGAGAGGCAGAAACTGGGGGGCGTCCTGATAGAGTTTGGTGGCAGCATGTGTGGGCTGATGGGCCATTCAGAAGTGTAGGTTTGGGCAATGCCTGTGATCTCCCAGGCATTGTCGCCCCTGTTTGCCAAGATTTGCTCCAAAGGAATCACGTGAGGCCCGTTAATGGCTCCAGAGCAATCAGCCCAGCTCCTCTGATTGAAGCCCCACAGACCAATCTGCGTTAATTGGATTTGATCGTATTTGCTACTTGTCCATGTGGCTGTTATGATCCTCCTCGCACTGCTGTGACTCTGCTGCCTTCCACGTGTGCCCTTGCTCATGTCTGGTCATTTGAAGACTGGTTTTCAGTTGGTAAAAAAAGAGGCAAAAGTCCACATGTTCTGAGTGTGTGGGGGAATCTCCTTAGTGGGAGGCTCCCCCATGGCTATTTCTGTTCAAGAGAGCTGGTACCCAGCACAAGGAGCGTGCCGGAGGTCTGCCGTGAGGAACAGAGGGGAGTTCTGTGCTCAGGCCCTGGCATGCTGCAGATCAGTCTAATGAGTGCCAAGGTGCAGACCCCTGCAGGAACTTACGCCTGCCTCTGCTTCAAGTCATAATCACTTTGCTCTTTGGAGACGCGCCCCAGCCCCAGAACTGTGCTGATGCTGCGGACTGGTGGCAGCTCCGCCACTGCCCCCTCCCCCAGAGCAAAGACCACTTCCACTGCCCATGCCTTGCAGATGCTTTATGGCTTTCCCCAATCTCTGGACACGGCGCCCAGCAGCCCAAACAAATGTCCCTCTCCTGCAAGACACTTCCACATGACAAGTCATCTTAGAGCGGGAAGTATGTCCAGCCACATGTCAACCTTCGATCAGCTCAGCTGCTCTGACAACCCGTGTCCAGGGTCCCTATAGGAGCCCTACCCTGCGTCACCCAGCATGAGCCCCTGACAGCCTGGAGACTTCCTGTGCAGGGGAGCTAGGTCCCCGGAGCAACTCCCCACCTGGGGCCAGGCAAGGAGTCTTTTCTGAGTTAGCCCATGTTTGTGGACTCTGTGTGGGGGAGGGGATGAGGACACATGTGCTGAAAGAGACAGGGAAACTATAGATCAGAAATGAGAGTAATAATCCAATCGCCTCCTCATGACTGAAATACAATGTGAGCAGTAGGATGGATCGGGAAGTGAGAGTGAGCGGCACAGGCCCCAGGATACCCCTCCCCTACACACCACTGTTGGCGTTGAGGGGACTTCTCAGGTCACTGCTGTCACTACAGGGCTTGGCAGCGTTAAGCAGATCTCACTCTCAACCAAGCACTGTCCATGTCTGCCTGGCATCTGTGTGTGTGGTCTTGTTGGGGAGTGAACCTCTATCTTCTGCGTCACTCAGGATCCAGGAGCACCAGCCTTATTCTTTGGAACCCTGGCCTGTGTCAAAATAAAAGGGTATCTTCAGGATGCAAGGGCAGCCTGCTCTGCCTCCATGGGACCCATTAGGGCATCGGTTCGTATTCTGGCTGCTCTACTTCCCATCCAGCTGCCTGCTCATGGTGCTGGAAAGCAGTAGGGGATGACCCTAGGCCTTGGGACCCTGCACCCACATGGGAGATACGGAAGAAGCTCCCGACTGGATCAGCTCAGGTTCTGCCACTGTGGGCATTGGGGGAGTGAGCCAGCAGATGGGAGATTTTTCTTTGTATCTCTCCCTCTTGTAAATCTCTCTTTGCCATAACACAAATACTTTTTTTAAAGACACATTTGTTTTCTCAAATATTTTCCGTCCATGGCTGGGTTCAAATGTGGATGTAGAGCCCCAGGATGCGGTGGGCAACAGCATGGGGGGCGGGCAGACACAAATACTCTTGTCCCTCGGGGAGGGCATCAAGAGGGTGACTCAGTGGGCATGGTTCTGAAAGCTGATGGGCACCGAGTGGTTGAGTGGGTGCCTGAGGAAGATTGTGGTGAGCTGTTCTCCTGTGACCTCCGTATGCTAAGATCTAGAGGAAGCCTCCACTCACACTGAAGTCCCTTGGCCTCTATCTGTTCTCTCTGACCACAGCTGCAACATTGTCCCACCGATGCCATGACCTGCCAGGAGGGCAAGTATCCCTGGACGTCAGCCCTGACACTGCTGTCTCCTCTTGGAACGTCCAAGCTCAGGGTGGCCTTCTTGTCCCATCCATGTAGTTTCTCCTTTCGCATGTTTTCCCTGGACCCTTGCATGTGGCTCCATGGTCAGGGCCACCACCTTCCCTCAGCAGGGCTGGAGGGAGCATACCACAGGGGACCCTGGAGGTTCAGAGCAGAGCATCTTTTCCAGCAGAGTGTTGACATTTTGCTATGCTTTGCACAAATGTGGATGAGGGCAGCCAAGGAAAGGGTCTCTGAGAGAACACCCCGATCGAGAAAGCAGAGCGCCTAGGGAACCCACTGCCTTTTGGGAAGACAATGAGGAGACAACCTGGCTCCCTGGGCTCACTCTACCCATCAGGGTTACTCCCTGAAGAGTTCTGCAAAATGCATTTCTCCTCATTTCCACTATTTAAATGTCCAATAGCCAAGGTGTCATCTGTATTCCCAATTCCCCTGGGAACCTGCACTGTAGCCTCAAGTGTGCAGAGCCTGTGCTGGGAGCAGAGTAGCTTTGGCCTTGTCCGTCATTTGCTACTGTCACAGGGTTCCTGAGACTGGCTAATTTATAAACCATCAGAGTACCTCAGAAAGTTCATGGAGAATGGGTAAGTTTATCATTGTGCAAATTTTTTTTTTAATTCATGCATGATTTTTTCCGTGAAATTTTTGGGGATTTCTTGTGTGCATCAACTTCATTTTTTTGGCACCAAAGAAATCTTTTCATTCCGTTTTTCATGGATGTTTTGAGGAACCCTTGTAGAAGTTTATTTGGTTCACTGTTTTGGCAACTGGGAGAGTTAAGATCATGGGACCATATCTGGTGAAGCCGACCTGCTGTGTTGTCATTTGACAGGAGACATCTCACAGGGTGGGGGTGAGAAGCTGAGTACCTTCTTCTCCTAACTCACTCGCTTTTGATAAGGGCCTTACTCTTGTAACCTAGTCACATCTGAAATGTCCATGTGTCAACCTCATCACAATGGCAGTTGGGCATCCACATGTTTTGGAGAGAAGTGCAACCAGCAGGTGTTCCATGGTGCTGGGCTGCAGGTTCCAGAGCCCTCCCAGTCCTCTTGCACTTTCTTCTGTGGCTCCAGATCCGAGGACAAGAGGGGCCCTGTGCCATCGACGGTCCCAGGAGACAGCACATTGTCGTGCCTCAGCTCTAGCACAGGGACCAACCAGAGGAAGAGAGGCCCAGGGCGGAGGAAAGGCTCAACACAGGGAAGAGGCTCGGCGCGGATTAGAGGCAGGGACTTTCGCCAGCCTCGACCCCACTCTGCAAGGCAGCTTCACCTCAAATCTGAGACAATCTGTGGCAGCTGCCTTACCTGCAGCCTGCGGTGGGAGCAGAGTCACTGAGCTGGTGTCACTTACACGTGACCGATGTTCAGTTCAGGCTCCATACAGTGTTTGTAAGGAGCACCTGCACCCGTGCCTGGCAAGCTCCAGACTGTGAGCTGCAAGTCCAAGGAAAAAGAAGGGCCCAGTTTCCAAGTGCGGAACTCAGCCTGCTGTGGGAGATGGGTGAGGACACACCAGATGCCATGCAGAGTGATACGTGCAGAGCAGGGTCATCCGTATGGGGACGCCGTGCAGACAAGGAATCCAGGCCAACCAGAGGTGAGCAGTGCTGGGGAAACATCTGAGCAGAGAGCAATGAGCCTGAGTCTTGCAGGAGAAGCGCTTTGTGAGTATTTCTTGTTGGACTTCAAACATGAAATACAGAGATTTCCCCCACGTGCAACTTGCAAAGAGACATCGGAGGAGACACCGTATGTCTCAGACTTGCACACCCCCGGGAATGGCAGCTGTGAAGCCTCCCAGGGTTTTCTGGGTTACAAAATCCTGATGGAATCAGCAAGTAACAAAGACGAATCCCCTGTTTGCAAGCCAGCACCCCTGCTATGCAAAATCCTGTTTCCTTGGGCAGGAGTTTCTCACCCCCTGGAAAGTCACGTCCATTAGCTGAATTAAAATCTAAGGGAGAAATAAAAAGCACACCTCATGCTGGGTTGATTTTCTCTAATGAGGTGATCCATGTTCCTTTTTTGGGGTGGCAAGTTATTGCAGCCGTAAATACTTGTAATTCTGTCTGATGGATTGTATTTGCTAACAACTACAGGGCAGACACTGTGCTTGAGAAAATAAGAATGTTGAATGGTGGGTGGGAACTACAGAGAGAAAGCCAGGAAAGGAGGGACTTGCTCATAAACCAGGCTCCCCAGCAGCAAGCCTTGGGTTCTCCCTGAGTGCTGGGGCGGGGGATGGTGCTGGAGGGGGCCCTGGAACAGATTCCCCAGCAGCAAGCCTTGGGTTCTCCCTGAGTGCTGGGACGGGGATGGTGGTGGAGGGGGCCCTGGACCACAGGTCAATGAACCTGGGACCCAGTTCAGCTCCTGATTCTATGTGCTATTGTCCCTTGAGACAGAACATTTCAACTGTCACCCCTTCTGTAGAGTAGGATATGTGTTAGAAGATGCAAAGTGATTCTGCCAAGCAGCATACTCCACACATGCACACCTGAGCAAGGAGTGGTGGTGCTGGGGATGCTTCCAGCCTCCCCTAGAGCCTCATACATGACCTGCTTGGCGTTCTCTTACCAACCAAATCTAGACTCACCTGACTGTAGATTCCAATCCTAGTTCCTTGGTTTGGGTTAGATAGCATAGCTTGTGTAGCTCTCAGTCTCATCGTGTATGCAATTATAGATGAAGTCTGTAGTACATTTCATAAAGAGCAGCCCATCATTATGGTGTGTGTTAGTTTTAGCATGTTTGTTAAGATGTGTTCAACTGCAGTCAACAAACAGCCCAGTTCTGATAGAAAAAAAGAAGAAGGAGATCTTAATCCGATAATGGGGAATCTGGCTGTGGGGACAGAACCAGTACCAGTTGTGTTTAATCAGCAGCTGACTGGTGTCACGAAGGACCCAGATCCATGACCGGTTCCTGTCCCGGGTGGGGAGGGAGGTCCCTTGCCTTTTTTTTTTTTCACAACGTGGTTGCAGCTGCTCCCTGTGTCAGGCCTCCACCCATGGTCAGGGCCAGATCCCTCCTGAAGCCAATAGAACAAGAGTGAATCCTGGCTGACAGCCGGGCAGAGGCACCTGCCACGCTTCTTCCAAGAAGGCTCAAGGATGGGGGTGTGATACTGTACTGCACACTCTCCCCTATCACCTTGACAAGCCCTTTGCACACATCAGGCATCTACTCACATCTTATTACTAATTAGGAACCATTGTTAGAACACAGCGCATCCTTTGTCTATTCACAGTTTATCCACATCTACTCTGATATGATTTCTAAAAGCAAGAAAGAAAATGAAGCAATGTGTTTACTATTAGAAAGAGTGTTAAACAATCAATGGTGTGCCTAAATCTGCAATATGAAAAATAATTACCAGTGATATATAAAATTTCAGGCTGTAATGTTAACTGGGTCCTAGAAAGGTACATAAACACCACGTTACTTCCACTAAGGAAAACAACAGTGTGTGCGAAAGAAAACTGTGCAAAGGCTGATGTTGTGGTGCAAGTTAGCTGCAGCCTGGGACTCTGGCAGCCTGTGTGTCTTCCATCCGTCCCTGCTAGTGTGCCTGGAAGGCAGCAGGCAGAACCTCAAGCACTTGGGAGCTGCCCCTCCTGTGGGAGACCAGGGCACAGTTCCTGGCTCCTGGTGACACCTGGCCCAGCCTGGCAGTTGGATGGAATAAATTAATGGATGAAGATTCTCTCTCTCTCTTCCTCCCATGTCTTTTTCTGTCACCCTGTTGTTCCAGTAAATAAATGAATAAAATCTTTTATTTAAAAGGCTGAGGCAATCTGAAGTAAAATCAAAATGTTGACATTAATTTTTCTTAGGATTATAGAAGTCTAACCAGTTGATTTTCCTTTTTCCTTCCCTACAACATTCTAAATTTTCTGTCACTCACATGTTTACTTTTAACAGGGAGAAAATGAATTTTAAGAAAATAACAGTGCTTAGGCTGGTGGCGGATGATGCCTTCTTGGCGTGGATCTGCGTGTATATTTATATCTTCCCCCTTCATCCAGATCCTTGTGAGGAAGCGGTCCATACTGTGTGTGAGTCCCTGCATCTCATGCATTTTTAACAGATTTATTGAAACAAATGAGAAATGAGGGAGAGGACCTTTTTGCCCTGAGAGCAGGTTATATAAACAAGAAAGGATACTGTGGCAATGGCAACCACGGAAATCCAGGTTAGAGAAATTTTCTGAGGCTGCAAATATGCCACCAAGCATTGATGATTTGGGAAGCCACAGTTAATATCTGTGACCAATTAAAACTGACTCCCATGTGTCTTTGTTAAGAGATCTATTTTGATTATAAAGGGATTAAAGAGCTGAAGATGCCCCCAAAGCAACAGGCTTGATGAGATGCGTTGGGAAGCGAGATGTGGAGCTGCCCGGGGCCAGCTTGGTGATCAGTGGAGGCAGTGTGCCTCCTCAGGGGCTGTGACTTGACCGTTTTGTGAGGAAAAGGGGTTCTGGAGGTGCATGATTCAGGGACCACATCTTGTGGTTGCCTTTTTGCAAGAGTCCCAAGGAAGCAGAGAGCAGGAGATGGCAGACAGGGATACCACACATCCCAGCTCTCCAGGGTCTTCCTGCAAACCAAGAGGACTGGACTCTGATGATCTTACCTAAACTTCATCACCTCCCAAAGGCTCGCCTGTGAACACCACAACTGATGAAAAACCCACCTTCGTTCCTCACATTGGAGGTAAAGCTTTAGCACATGACATCTTGAGGGACCCCAATCTATCTCCAAAGCAGAACAGGTCATTCATGAAAATCCCTGCCCCAAACCCTTTACCAGAAGGCAGGGATACAAGTTGTTCAGAAAACAAATTTATATTGTCCTTCTTCACAGTGCAGCCTCATAAGAAAGTGTCACAGGTAAGAAGGGCCATCTTCATGCAGCATGGTGAACATTGAGTGCGGGAGAATTCTTCCAACACCATCATGTCCAACTCTCCGCTGCTGCTCGGCTGTATCTGCAATGTCCCCATTGTAGTTTTACTGTTTCGAGCCTTGAAAGGTCCCCAAGCCACATTTTGGGGTGTTAGATAAATCTTTGTATGATCACTAGCAGCATCTCCTGGATTGGGAGCTGACTGCCTAAGGGGAAGACCTCTGGCAGTGGAGCTGGGGAGAGAAGGAACCCCCAGAAGCAGGTCCCTCACAGCTCCTGCAGGCATTGCACAGGAAGCTTGTGAAGGTGGTTTTCCATCATCTGAGAATTACCTAATTTCTTTGCAAGGTTAAGGAAAGGAGAAGCTGGAATGTACTTCCCAGACATGTTGTTGCCTCATTTCAGCTCTCCTGGTTTTCAGGAAAAAGTCGGTTCTGATTACTTAAGGAATTTGGAGATTTGCATATTCATATATGAGATGCAAAGTGATGCATTACTCCCCCAACTCAGCTGTCTTCTTAGACCCAGAAGCCCAGGAACCCACGAGATAGGATTCTCCCCTCCATGTCCTCTTGGCAACCTTCTGGATGCCGTGCCATTGTGCCGAAGAACCTACAGAATGAAAGCTCGGGTTCTGGTTACAATCTACACATCTTTTTTGCTTTTGTACTTCGCGGACAAAGCTCGCTCACTGACCTGTGCAATTTGGTGTGACATTTTCTCCAAGTGCCCTCTATAACTGTACTTACTTTAGACATTTCTCTAAGAGCAAAAGTTCAACATCCTGACTATAAAATATTTTATATCTGACCTTTTATCTATCACTGCTGAGATTATTACAAACTGTTTGCCTTGAAGGATAACTTAAAATGCAATCAAATGAGATTATGTATTGCGTAGACAAAAAGAATAACACTTCATTAAAGCAATTGTGTATGAGCTCTTGGCAAACAGGTCAGTGCCACTAATGCAATGCTGGGAAGCACATAGAAGACAAAAGAGATAAGTCTAATATAGAGAGAGGGAGTAAGAGAGAGAAGGAGGGGAGAAGAAAGAGAGAGGAAAGGTTGGATAGAGACAGACACACACACACACACAGGTAGGTATGTGCTTGACAGCACGAGGTTGGCACTTACAGGGATAATTGAAAATTATGAGGATTGAAACCAAACTTGCTGGTGGCCAATCAGAATCTCTGGCTGCAGTGCGCACCATGGTAACCAAGGCACTCATTGCTCCTCACACATGGCCATTGTCCTGCGCTCCAGAAGAACAGGAGAGGGGAGGAGAGTGGCCCTGGCTCTCTTAACCTGCTCCCTGCCCCAGCAACAGGCACAGTTCCTGGAGTTCCTCTCTGCATGGAAAGGACCCCAAAGGTTTCTTGAATTCCTAGGATATCTGTGAGGCCCAGGAAACTTTGACCGCATGATTCTGTGCTTGGTGTGAAATGGCTGATTCTGGCATCCGCGACTCAGCCCCTTGTCTCTCCCTGCTGTGCTCCGTGCTGCGTATCTGCACAACAGACTCCAGCCCTTCATGAGAGGATTGGGAGTTGGCTTACAAACACCAGTGACACACACCTTGAATTAGCTCTACCTCATGTAAAAAGTCAAACTCTCTCCATTGATTTGTAGGTGTAAGCACTTTGGGCTGTGTTTCTGGGGTCAAGCTCCCAGCCCTGATCGATGGCCTCTCATCTGGCTGCAGATGGGCATGGGGGATCTATGGCTGGTGCCACTGAAATATAAATGTTCCTTCATTTCTAATGGATGCTGAAGAACGCAGTTTGTATCATTATGCCTACCATAAAATACTAAATGTGAATAATTTGATGTTACCCAAGAGCCAGGGCCAAGCTAGTGACTTCTTTCCCTGTTCTGGGCAGGGCGGTGGGAGGAGGAGGGTCCTGAGTTCTCAGCCTGGCCCTGTTTGATGGCAGAATGCAGAGGCAGCCCCCTTATGGTTTATGGCAGGAGGTGTCTTTGCTAAGATTGTATGATGCTGGCTGCTGCAAGGGGAATAGCAGGCAGGGAGCCAAGCCTTTAAGCTGCGTCTTGGACTGCCGAGAGAGAGCCACCCTATTCTTGTATTACGCTCCTTCAGAGCATCCTGGGCAGGATTAACCCCAGCCTGACGCTGCACCTGTCAGGGGACAATAGTCTGCTTTTCCTGGGTTCCTTACTCTGCATTCTGGTATCACCTCCCTAGTAAATCACCTGGCCACAGTTCTGCCTCAGGCTCTACTTTCAGACCAACTCCTTTCCAAGCAAACTCACCAACAAAAAAGAATACTTCTGGAAAGGGAAGAGAGTTCAGGAGGATTGGGATGCAAAGAACAAACACCTGGACAACTCAGGTTTTATGAAAAGAATTGGGCTTCTGTTGTACCTGCACTTAGGGTCAGCCTCCGCAGCGGTGCAGCTCTCCGGGCCCTTACCACCTGCGGAGGAGACCCAGCCCCTCGGTGTTCTGCCCCCGCCTCTCCTGCTTTGGCAGAATTTGGAATTCCTGCCACCACCTTGAGCCTCTCGTGCCCTTATCCCCCTTCTCCCCAGGTTTGTCAGGTCCACCGGTATTACTGCGTAGAGAGAAAACATATACTAATTTGAGTTTCATCATGAGTGGGGATTCCTGATTATAAGACAAAGTGTGATCTGGTGCGGGATGTGGTCCATGAATTCCTCAGCCCAGGCCTGTGGGCAGGCATTTGCTGGGACGAAGCGGAGATACTAGCCTGGCAGTAGACTCCTGAGCAGATAAGGTAAAGGTTAGAAAAATGTAAGAATGCTGCACGCGGACTTAGTGTCTGAGGCGTGTGTCACTTTGATGGAGTAGAGGACGGTGGTTGAGGAGAGAGGCAGGCAGGGACAGAGCCTTCCTTTGACCTTGAGCACAGCTGGTCACCTTCCTGGGCCTCAGCTTCTTCATCTGCACGCCATGTGCTCTGGATGCTGTGTTGTGGCCTGATGGAGAGGTTACACCTACAGCTACATCAGGAGGAAGTACGCAAATGCTACCCACAGGGAAAGTGTTATCATGAAGTCATTGCTTATCATCCATTACAGCAAGGCATTCTAGAAAGAGCAACAGCAGCCACCCACTCCAGCCGCTGAGGAATGACTTATTTCTGTGGATGTGACCTGAATAAAGGGAGGCAGTGTGGCAGCTCCGAGGAGGGAAATGCGAGAAGAAATCAGCGGCTTCATTTGTCAATGCCAGTGGAAGTTTCTGCTCTTACTCTCGCACTTCCCCTTCTGTGTTTGCCCAGTGGACACAGAACATTTTTCCAAACATTTGCTCCATGCCAGGCCCTGGGCTAGACTGTGAATACACCAGAACAGGGTCCATGCCTTGAAACCTCCCCTCCTGGGCCGTGGCCACACAAGACACCTCAGGAATGGAAAAATCAAAACACCTTCTGCGTCATGACAGTGTCAAGAGTCATTCCATGTGACATTGCGAAAGCAGCAATAAGTCATCCAGGGGGAAAAGGAAGCTTCACAGAGAAGGTAGCCTCTTGTCATTTTTACATAAATTAGCCCATTTGTCATAGGCGAGTGATGTCTCTTGGTCTTTCAGTGCCTTTTTGCTGGGGTGCCGTGGGTGCAGGCCCCACAGGAACCGCAGTGCCAGACCCTCCAGTGCACGTCTCTGCGTCCCACACCCCCACTGCGCGTCTCTGCACCCCACACCCCCACAGCGCGTCTCTGCACCCCACACCCCCACTGCTCGTCTCTGCACCCCACACCCCCACTGCGCGTCTCTGCGTCCCACACCCCCACTGCGCGTCTCTGCGTCCCACACCCCCACTGCGCGTCTCTGCGTCCCACACCCCCACTGCGCGTCTCTGCACCCCACACCCCCACAGCGCGTCTCTGCGTCCCACACCCCCACTGCTCGTCTCTGCACCCCACACCCCCACAGCGCGTCTCTGCGTCCCACACCCCCACTGCGCGTCTCTGCGTCCCACACCCCTACTGCGCGTCTCTGCGTCCCACACCCCCACAGCGCGTCTCTGCGTCCCACACCCCCACAGCGCGTCTCTGCGTCCCACACCCCTACTGCGCGTCTCTGCACCCCACACCCCCACTGCACGTCTCTGCATCTTGGTTTTGTACAGAAGAGCACATGGGCTCAGTGAGCTGACTGGTCTCTATTTTCTCATGCTTTTCCAAGAAGAGGCATTGCAGCAGGTCCTGACCTTGGGACCTAAGTGTCTTTGGCCATCCCCCAGAGTTCAGGTGCTGGCATTTCAGAGGCGACCAGAAGGCAGGCTGAAACTCTGGCTGAGAGGGAAGAAAGAGTCAAGTGAGTGAGAGAGAAGAGCCATGGAATTGGGACTGCATGTACTCAGGCTGAAGCTGGGGAGAAACGAGACAACAAGCAAGCCAGCTTCAAGCCAAGCCAGCATCTGAGAGCTGGTCCTGGATGCCAACCTGTCCTGAATCCCAGAGCTTCTAGGCTGTGCTGATGGTGCTGCTCCCCCCAGGAAGGCAGATACACCACCTATGTCTTCAGCTGACTGAGTAGCGCCCTATCTGGACCAGAGGTTCTCTGGTTGAATGTTGTCTAGGCGTGAAGACATACCTATAAAGACACACCTATAAAGACACACATGCTCTCCCAGTCTGTAGCTCTGTGCTGTAAGCTGCATCCTTGTGTTGATTAAAATCCACTCGTGGAGCAGCCAATCTCACCTGCTCCCAGCCCTTGCACCTGATGAGCCATTTGATGACGAGAAATAGAAGGTAGGCATAAGATGACTTTTTTAAAGACTGTGTACTCTCATGGTGGGAGCCGAAGAATCTGAGCGCCACTCTCTGTTCTTAGCCAGACCACTGAGAGCAGGCTGCAGGCAGGGCAGGAGTTGTAGAGAGAACTGCAGGCAAGCTGTGTGCACCTGCTCAGAAGGTGGCGGGGACGAAGAAAGCCCCAGTGAGATTTGAGAAGACTTTTCTCTGCTTCAGAGGGCTCAGTGCAACCTCCAATTTCATGACCTTCCCCTCCATTACAGGCCCCGGGTCCCCAGGGCTCTAATACAGGCAAATCTATAGTCTGGCTTACAGTACAATCAGATCGGGTGCCTTAGTGACTGCATTCTTCCTAGTAAAGACAGAAAAGAGAACACAATTATTCTGAAAGGTCTTTTCAGAAGGCCACTGTCCCGGCAAAGCTGTTAAGAATGCAGTTATACACAGGGGCCACAAACTTAAGGAAGTTACCTCTCCAAAAGCAGAGGAAATGGACCAGCGGAAGCCTTGAATATGGCCGGGGTTGGGGTGGACTCCTGCCACCCTCTGTCCTCCCCCCAGAGTCGATCTCCATCCTATCACGATCTAACTGAAACCAGACCCTCAGAATGCTACTGTTTAGAAGCAGTGGGCTGGGAGGACAAAGCTGAAGGGACAGACTGCTAGTCTTTCAGTTGTTGGCCAGTCTGCTGCCAGTCATCAGTTGCTTACAAATTGAATGCTGGTGAGCTAGATTGTTAGTGCATAAGTTAATAGCAATCACTAACAGACCCTGCGTGCCCCAGGTGGTGCATACACAATGAATTAATCCTCGGCTCTCCATTTTGTGGAAGTGTAAACCCTGTTTGCAAAGTGGCCGCTTGCTGGGGTAAGAGTAGAGAAAGAAGAGCCAAGACCAGAGTTTAGCTTAGGAAGTGTCCAGAAACGTCTTCACCACCATCCCAGGGGCTTCAATGTCCTCCGTAGTTTTCTGCCCCAGACCAGCCTCTCAGAGCACCTATGCGTACTGCATAGCTCACACACCGCTCAGTGGCTCTTTTGGGTGCATAGCCCTCTCCTCACCCAAAGCTGGAGTGGCTAGGCACTGGTCCTATGCCAAGCACACCAACACACCCTGGCTTTCATCAGCTTGTCAGAGCAGCACAGCCTTGCCAAGACGGTGGGGAAGAGCTTCTACTGTAGTTAAAGCTGAGTCCTGGTGGGGGAAGGTTTTGTGTTTTCTTTCACAGAGCCATTTACTGCTGCTCTGTGTGAATGGCGCTGCTGGGAACCGACTGCCAAAGGCTTCGATCACCAGCATTCACTGGTCAACGGGCCAGCGTCCCGTCGCTGCTCAGAAGGCTGCGTCGGCATCAGAGTCAGGACTCGGCCCTCCTGCTTGGGAGAGCTCATTCACTCCCTAATTCTGGAGTTCCAGGGATTGCTTATTCTGCATGGTGGCTTATGCTAATTTCCCAAACAAGTCCAATCTGGGTGGCTTAGACATCAGAAACCGGGAATCCAGAGCTCAAGGTATCAGTAGGGAGGCTGCACCGGAGGCTGCTGGGAGGCTCTAGGAGTCTCTGGCTTCCTGGTTTCCTGGGGCTTGTCAACAGGCCCTTCCTTCTGTCCCTGGCTGTCCATGTGCAAATCCGCACTTTGGTTAAGACACCTGTCATAGCAGATTGAGGCACACTCTACTGGTTTCATGGTAACTTGGTCTTTTGCAAACATTCCATTTCCCAATAAGATCACCTTCCCAGGTATGGAGGAGTCAACATTTATTTTGTCTTTTTTTGAGGGGGAGCAAAATTAACCTCCAAATAGTCAACAGGTTGTTTTTGTATGTGAGCTGCACCAGGAGGCGTGTCCATAATTGTGTGTCACAGCTAAGGTTGTGGACCGACTCACATGAGGGGAGGAGGTATCCTCTTCCATCTGACACCTTAGCCAGGCGTGGACCATGAGCTTCCTGCAGTGGGCCTTGAACCGTCCTTATCCTCTCCGGAAGCCATCGGGTGGACCGCTCTCTTACTGTGGGTCTGGAGCTGAAGACGGGGGGTGGACACCTGTTACTGTGGGTCTGGAGCTGGCTGAAGACGGTGGGGTGGACCGCTCTCTTACTGTGGGTCTGGAGCTGGCTGAAGACGGTGGGGTGGACACCTGTTACTGTGGGTCTGGAGCTGGCTGAAGACGGTGGGGCGGACACCTGTTACTGTGGGTCTGGAGCTGAAGATGGTGGGGCGGACACCTGTTACTGTGGGTCTGGAGCTGGCTGAAGACGGTGGGGCGGACCGCTCTCTTACTGTGGGTCTGGAGCTGGCTGAAGACGGTGCGGTGGACCGCTCTCTTACTGTGGGTCTGGAGCTGGCTGAAGACGGTGCGGTGGACACCTGTTACTGTGGGTCTGGAGCTGGCTGAAGACGGTGCGGTGGACACCTGTTACTGTGGGTCTGGAGCTGGCTGAAGACGGTGGGGTGGACCGCTCTCTTACTGTGGGTCTGGAGCTGGCTGAAGACGGTGGGGCGGACACCTGTTACTGTGGGTCTGGAGCTGGCTGAAGACGGTGGGGCGGACACCTGTTACTGTGGGTCTGGAGCTGGCTGAAGACGGTGGGGTGGACACCTAGCAGGATGCCTGTCTTACCTACAGCCAAGGTCAGTTACCAAGCAGAGGGTAGAAGAGCTGGGAAGCCAATGCAGGCACTCTGGCTCCAGGGCCTGACTTCTCAACCCCAAATTCTTTCAACATTCTAGACTTTTAGAGTAATCGAGGTCGTTCTCAGGAAGGTTGCAGTGCTACAGGCCACAGGAAACATGGGGAGCTGGCTTTTCTGACACTTTCCTGGGCTCCTGTTCTCGGTTTCTGTCTTCCTAAGTGCTGGGCCTCCATCTGTATCTACTGTGCTCTCTTGCTCTTGTATCCATATGCCAGCCAGAAGCATCTGTTTGGGTGCCAGTGTGGGGCTCCAGTTCCCCTGATTCTCCAGCATGCCTTCCCTGACTGTGCAGGTCCACTCCTGGCCCCTAGGGGGCACCCTGTACACGCCTCAGCCTGAAGATTTTCCAGAGAGCTGTTTGGGGTGAGGGGCCCTATGGGGTTGCCTGTTGCACTTCCCTGCATTGACTGGGTACATATTCCCAGGGGATATTTTCCGGTCTGAGCTCAGGAAAACAAAAGTCCTTCCAGATGCAAGATGCTCAGGGTACAGAGACTATGCCTTGCTGATCTCGGGGCCTGACAACTACTCCCTGCTCTCTCTTTTGTTTAAAAAGATGTATTGTATTTTTATTGGAAAGGCAGATTTACAGAGATAAAGAGAGACAGAAAGGAAGATTCTTGGTATGCTGGTTCACTCCTTAAGTGGCCGCAATAGCCGGAGCTGCGCTGATCCGAAGCCAGGAGCCAGTATCTTCTTCCGGGTCCCCCACGCAGGTGCAGGGTCCCAACACTTTGGTCCGTCCTCTGCTGCTTTGCCAGGCCACAAGCAGGGAGCTGGTGCTCATGTGGGATCCCAGCGCATGCAAGATGAGGACCTCAGCAAACATCTACTCCCCTGATCCAATATGCAATGAGTATGTAGCTTTTTCCAGATAGGCAGTAGTGCTGCTTTTCTGGATACTTCTATAATGAGGTGGAGAGCAGAGATGAGGGCGCTGGTCACCGGACTCAGCTCCCTGGGGTGGGAATCCGATGCATTCCAACGAAGCCTGCTTGCATCACACATCTGACCGGCAGCTGCACCAGTGGCTCCCATGTGGATGTGAGGTGAACAGAGCAGGTCTGCATACAAGTTGGCACCTTGTCTGCCCCATATGGGATTGAATGGAAGGGTTTCAGAAGGTTTTTCCCACTTGTGGTTTTTGATATTCAACGAAGAATTTTGCTCCTTAGGCCAGTGTCTTGTGCAGAGGGCAGAAAAGCAGTAATCGTTTGTTCTCGCTCTCCCTGCAAGGAACAGGTGTTAAAACCCCAGAATAGTCTCTTTAGAATTACACATATTTGGGAGGCCTACTCACAGGGACTTGATTTGCTAGCCAATTGCTGTTGCAGTCTCAAAATTGGCAGGGACCTACTATCTCAGCAGTTTGCAAATCTGACTGTGCACAGCACCGTGCGGGAAAGTTAAAATGATGCCATTGCCTGGGTATTAAGGGATGGCCCTGGGGCTGGGACCCAGGAATCCTCATGTCTGTCCCAGCTGCGTGCTTCCCCAGAGCCAGCGTTAAATGGCCCTGGGGCTGGGGCCCAGGAATCTGCATGTCTGTCCCAGCTGTGTGTTTCCACAGACTTGCATGTTCACTCGTTAGCAAACCTTCACCCACTTGTGTTTGCCCAGCATTTGCATGCAGACACTCACATCACTTGGATATTCAAACCGCACAAACTCAAATACGCACTGCATGTTAGCGAATGTTCTAGCACCTGAAATTCAGTTATCCTCATACCTGAGTTTTATTACCTCTGGGTGCTTCCATTGGTCCAAATAATGATGCTGCCAATGTCTGAGAGCTGGGCATGGGTTCAGACCCCACCTCCACACACAGAATGATGCCCAACATTGGCTGAGGCACAAATTCCCTCCCCACCCCCACAAGCTCCTGAAAATACAGGCAACAGTGCAGATCTCGAGGGCTCCCATGAGACTGAGAAGTGGTGTTCGGGGTTTGTGAGGTAGGGATGTGCAGTACCACACTGTTTCCCTCTCGTTTCGCTCCCGTGAGGTCAACGTGGCCGTGGTTGCTTTAAGACAAGAAAGTGTTCTGAACATGCACTTGGCCTTGCTGCATAATCATTTGTGAATGAAGCCCAGTTTTCTGATATGCTGATGTGCTTCTTACACATACAAGGATGCTTTGGAATACTCGTGGAAATGGAACTAAAACCAAGTTTGTTCTGGAGAAGAAGGTTCTGGAAACGTGTGTGGAGGGTCCTTAAAAGATTGCAAAGGGGAAAGGTCATTGTCTTCCAATCCTGCCAAGGCTTGTTCTTGTTGCCCTTGATCTCGGCCACCAGTTCAGGCCATGTTTGTTAGGCTCCTCTACTGTAAAGTTACTCTCTGTCACTTCGCTTATTTTTATTGGAAAGTCAGGTATTCAGAGAGGAAGAGAGACAGAGAGGAAGATCTTCCATCCATTGATTCACTTCCCAAGTGGCCACAACAGCTGGAGTGGCGCCTATCCAAAGCCAGGAGCCAGGAGCCAGGAGCCTCCTCTGAGTCTCCCACATAGGTGCAGGGTCCCAAGGCTTTGGGCCATCCTCAACTGCTTTTCCAGGCCACAAGCAGGGAGCTGGATGGGAAGCAGGGCTGCCAGGACTAGAACCAGCACCGATATGACATCCTGGCACATGTAAGACGAGAACTTTAGCCACTAGGCCACTGTGCCAGGCACCACTTACTTTTTATTGTTACGTATTACCTAATGATTTTTTTCAGTGAATGTAATTACTTTGATAAATAGGAAAGACAAAAATTATTTTCGTTTTAGGAAAAAATGAAGTGTCATGGGGCTTTGTTCCACGTTTTCTCTGTTTGGCACTATTGCATGCATCTTCAGAAGTCTGTGCCTGGCCTTGCCCCTGTTGAGTGTGGCTGCACGGCAGAAGCTGCAGCGTGCAGAGTCACTTGTGGTGCCACTGGGGCAGGCCCATCAGTCAGCCTGGGACGCTTCGCCCTCACTGCAATCACGAAGGGGACCTTCAGCTCCCTTTCAAACAGCCGTAAATCTTGCTGAAGGAGAAATCTTATCCGTCTCCTGAAAACAAAGCCCAGCAGTTTGCACAACAGTCTGCAGCACACAGGCTTCCATGCAGGATACTCAGTGGCCAGCACAGGGGCAGATGGCCACACTGTGCTCTACCATAGTAGGGACAAATAAGTGAATGGTACTAGACGCTGCCGCACAGACACAGAGGGTGTTTTTTTTTTTTAAAAAAAAGATTTATTTAAGTTTATTGGAAAGGGAGATTTATATAGAGACAGAAAAATCTTCCATCCACTGGTTCATTCCCCAAATGTCCACAATGGCCAGAGCTAAGCTGGTCTGAAACCAGGAGCCAGGAGCTTCTTCTGGGCCTCCTACATGGGTGCAAGATCCCAAAGCTTTGGACCTCCCAGGCTATGAGCAGGGAGGTGGATGGGAAGTGGAGCAGCCTAGACACAAACTGGCACCCAGCACTTTCAAGAGGAGGCTTCAGCCACTGAGCCATCATGCTGAGCCCTGCAGAGGCTTGTTGTCAGAGAAGTCAGGGAAGGATACAATGAAATGGGATGGCTTTTATTACAGCGGCAACTTCCTGGCCACCTGCTGGAGACACCCGATCCTATAATTCACTAGCTTTAGTCAACACACACACACGTGTGCCTGCATACACATACAGTGTAAAATGTTATTTTCAGGAGAGGCAATTCTTTAGGGCAAGTCTGAGAGCAGACAGCCAGTTGTGCTTACAGGGGAGTCTCTGAGCAGGCTTTGTGGAGAGACCCTGACACAGACAGCCTAAGGGTCATCCTGCATTTCCTCAAACAGAAGCAGGAGAGCCTTGCACAACACTTTGTCACAGCTTGTCCCGCTAGTCCAGGCAGCGTTCCTCTCTGAATGGCTGCTGCGTTCCTAGGGCGAGTTTCTCATCCCTGACTCCACTGACACGAGAAAGGACTAACCCTTAGTTGTGGGAAGCTGTCCTGTGCACTGCAGGGTTGTAACCTCATCCCTGGTCCTTACAAGGGACATGACGGCAGTGCTACTCCTCCCAGTTACAGCCGTCAAAAATGTGTCCAGATATGGACAGACGGTCTTGCAGAAACAGGACAAAACCATCCTCATCCGAGAACCTGTTCAAAGGGATGGTTCTTTGCAGGTACCCTTTCGTGTGCTTTTGTTTCGTCTTGAGGCCTGGTGGATCGGAACCCTGCCTTGCACCTGTGGCAGGAGCGCCTCATCTCCCCTTGCTGGGTTCTCACATAAAGGCCTCAGGCGTCTGGCACTGCAGGCAGCCACAGATGTGTCACTCTCAGAGCTTGCTACACTCCATCTCAGCCGGAAGGCCAAGAAGCAAGTTGCTGTGCTGCGGTCCGTGGTGCTGAAACAAAATAAGGAGGGCAGGAGTAAAGGGTCAAGGAAAGAGGAAGTCTGTTGATAACCAAGTGGTAGCCGGTATCCGTCCAGTAAGTGCTGTCCTGCTGAGGGAGAGTCTCTGGCATTCATAGGAGACACAGAAGGAGACAAAGTCAGGAATGACAGGAAGAGGGACAGCTGCATGCTGGGCTCCAGCCCGCAGTAGGGGACTGTTCCACTCATGCCCGAGCTCCTGGTTGGCAGTAGTGCAACATTCTTCACAGAATTTTGGGGATGGCAAAGTGGACTTCAGTGCTGGAATTCCCCTACATGAAACTGTTTAAGATAAAACCGGCCATCCAGGTGTTGTTTGCTCCCAACCCTGCAAGGCAGGCAGTGACACTCGCTTCATACAGTGAACTAGAAACAGGCCAGGGGTGGAGGCCTGATGGTGCCTGGCTGTCATCAGACCACTGAGTGTGGTCTGTACCTCCTTACACTTGGCACCCGGGTGCTACTGCATGTCTTAGCTCTCCATAAGCTGGCACAACAGTGAAGCCAGGTGGACACTAAATGTCCTTTTATGACCAAGCCAGGGACTTCCGTGTTGCCATTTCCACTGTGGTCACAACCCCTCCCAGAAGCGAGGCGTGCCACATGCCTCCCCCCATGGGCCGGCTTCTGTCTCCTTTCTCGGGCTCTCTGTCCTCCTTGCTCTAATTGCCCTCACATCCCCACCACACAGCCGTGAGAGACTGGCATGGAAATCACTCTGCTTCCACTAGAGTGTGATGCAGGGTTTTTCCGTGGCTCTGAGGACCTTTTGATTCTCAATTCTGGAGATTCTGAGAAGAGCTAGCTCCATTTTACCCTACGAAAGCTCATTTCAAGGTAAAATCACATTGGTGACTGTGGAATGAGCTCAACAAAGCATTGTGGTGCTAAGGTACTTGAAATGAAGCTACATAAATCTTCATGTCTGAGAGACTGTCTTAGACAATTTGTGTCTTCCCGGGGTCTGCCAGTGCAACGCACGTACTGGGCTCTTAACAAATGCTCATGGAATAAACATTTCTGGTTTCAGTGACCAGGCACTTTATTGTGTCCAATGTTAACTACATTAAAACCTTGGGAGATTTTTTTGAGCTTTGTATTCCTAGAAAAATATAATTAGAATATAAATTCTTCGTCTACTCAAAAGGCAGAGTGACAGCAACAGAAACAAACAGGGAGATCTTCTGTCCAGTGGCTCACAGCATCCAGTGCTAGGCAAGACAGAAGCCAGAAGCTTGGAAAGCAGTTGGAGCCAAGCTCTTGGGTCCTTACCTGCTGGGTTGGAGATGACTGGATCAGAAGATGGGTTGGATGGAAAGTGGAGTAGCCAGACTTGCACATGCATTCCAATATGAGCTGTAGTCATTGCAAGGTTGACTCTGTGATGCCAACTCTGCCCCTAGAAGATGAATTTTTATTATTCTTTCATATATGTACAAGTTCTTATTACAGCCATAAGTTGATATGTTGTCAACTGGAAAGTGTTTCTAAGTGGTGACCATTGCTAAAATTGAACCTGAGAGTTTCAGCCTCGTTTTGCAGATGGACTTTTGTCCTGGGTGTGTGCCATCTGTGGCTTCTGACTGAGGATGCATGGGTTTGGTCATGTAGCTGTCTTTACAGGATAGTTGCTGTGTGACCAGGCATGGGTGACCTTATGGATCTAGGAAGGCAGTCCTTTTTCCACTGCTCATTGTTTCCTTTGGTTATTTGCTGTTGGTTGTGGCTGGCGATTTCTTCCTTTGCCTTGCATGTTCCCAAAAAAGCTACTTACAAAACTACCCCAGAGCTCATGGCGCACAGCAACGTGCATGCACCCCTCACCTTTCTGTGGGGAGCTGAGCACCAGAGCTGCCCCCATGAATATGAAGGGCTGTGGCAGGATGGTGGCTGGCCCAGGGCCAGGAGGCGGGGTTGGTCCCGCTAGTAGGCAAACAGGAGGTCACAGGAATAGGCTGATACCCTCGGTGCAATTATGCCATTGCTACTGGCCTATCAGGTAGCACCGAGTGGGCCTATGGGGAGAAGTGATTGGTGGAGAATGGTATAAAAGCAGCCACTTTTTGCAATAAGGGGTCCGTTTGCGGTTCCTGTTTTCCCAGACCCTCAAGAGTATGCCTCGTCATTAGTGTCACTGCTGGTCGGCAACACCTTTCTGTTACCATTGTAATTTGCTTGTTTGGACTGAGATCAGTTGAGATTGGGTTGGGTCTGTTCTACATAGACCTCTCCATTGTCGGACCTGGAACAACAGGCAAGAGATGGAACCTGACTACACAAGAACGTGGGAATCTCCCACTCCCATTGTGTCCGCTATCATAACCAAACTAGTTATATTTGCAGCCCAAAGTCAAGTTGCTGCAGGGAGACTTCTCCCAGAGGATTGGGCAGGGGAGGAGGGGAGATGTGTGAACACTTCCTAAGTATTGATCTTATCTTCCACCTATTGACCCAGAAGTGTCAGTACAACTACCAAGATCTTTCCAGTCTCTGGGCCTCAGGTATGCCGTCTTCCGCAACTGAAGTACCCTCCTCTTGGGGGTCAACGAGCCCATTCCCTAACTGCTTTCTGTTTATCTGTTGAGATCCTAGCCAGTAACCACCTTCCCTGAAAACACATTCAGATTTATTGCCTGCTTTCTGACTCATATGCACACACATTTGGACCCTGTACTGCTGCACAAGTGTGTGTGTCTCTGCCTCCCACGTCCTGTTGCCAGTTTCCCTGGCATGCAGCACAGGGCTGTAAACTTTGGAGCAAATGAGTGTGATGTTAGCGATGTAAGGTGAGGGCTTGTGAGCCATCTCCACTCACAGCCCTGGAGAACAGAAGGAAAAGCAGCACTGGCATTTCAAGCAGGCCAGCCATTGGAAATGAGCTGTACGAGCCGTCTGGGCACAACTGCCTGTGTCCAACAAATGCCATCTGCTTTCAGAACATGTCGAGACAGGGAGATCAGCGTAGACCATGTGGCTCTGGTTCTGTTCGGGATGGCGTCGTTCCTTATTTGCCCTTTTTGCTTTGTTCTTGTTCTGTCTTACCTTACGAGCAGTTCTGAGATGCTGTCGGTCTGCTCCCCTAAGAGGAGTTTTGGGGATCCAAGGACAAGAGGCCTTAGGTGGATACTGGCTCTTTTGTGCAGCACTTATCATTGGTATTCATTGGTAAAAGGATGAGACCAGGAACGTGGAGCAGAAGGCTGTGCGTGTGTGGCTGCCACTCAACCCTGACTGGATTTTTCCAGAGGTGATAGGTACCATAGAAGGGACAGACTTGTCGGCTGCTTTCAACACACTCCAGATTTCAGTTTCTTCAGAATGGGGCTGGAAAGGGAAATTTAGATGTTTGCTGGTGTTGTTTTAAAGTCACAGCTGGTGCTCATTTAAAGGCATTCAAAGCCGTTCACTCTGAATGATGCTTCTGAAGGTAACTCGATTATCTGTTCTTGGGGTTCAGTATGGCACTCCTAGATGTAACAGCCCATCATCTCTGCTTACTGAATCCACACATCGCTTCCCAGGCTGGATATTCATCCCAGAAGCAAGTGAAGAGATTTACAAGTCTCTTCCAAATGAATAGCCAGATACGCTTGATGTCGGGGGTGGCCTGCTATCTCTTCATGTGCCAGTTCTAATTCCCTTAGGCTTGCAAACATTTGGATGATTCCTAACATTTCAGAAGTGTTTATTCCATGCCAGTTGAATTGGCTGGAAAAGTTATCAAGAAAGATATCACACCATTTATTTAAATTTAGAATTTTGTGTTAGCCAAATCCCTGCAGTCATCAGCCAAATAAAGGCCCAAATAAATTATTCTGGATGTTTCTGTCTAGGCAGAGGTCCATAGGGTGATGGCGTAAGTGTGTGGACGGTCAGGACAGTGTGTGTCTAGAACCCGCATCTTGGCTTGGTGACTCATTCTCCATCTTCTCTGTACTCCCACAGCCCTGGTGTGTTTGAGATCTGACTGACAGTTCAGACCTTCCGGGCAGTGCACCCTCTGGCAGAATCATTTGAACAGAGGGATTGGTTACTGAGTTTGTGGGGTGCAGTGATGAAAATTAAGCAAGTTTAGGAGGCATCAAACACACAGAAATTCAAAGGAGTCGTTATTGATTGTGACTTATTTCAAATTCTAAGATGAACATGTCCTTGTGGTCTCTGTACAGTCAGCCTTCCCCTCTCCCCAGTGACTGTATCTTGTGGGATTTGCCCACGCATACTGGAGATAAAAGCTTGAAGGTGACTGTGAGGGTTATGAATAAAGGATAGAGCAAAACATATGCAGCTCTTGGTAGATGATCTAGAGTCCAGAATAGGGAATGAAATTGGGGCCTGCCCACTGTGAGTCTGTTATTGCCTACTGGCGTGGGAAACCTTTTCATTGCAAGGGCCTTTTGGATAGTTGTAACACAGTCATATCAGCTTAGGAACTAGCCTGCTATACATTTATTGAATTTCAAATCTTTCCTGTGGTTGGCTCAGCAGGACCAGTCCAGTTGATTTCGGGGGCCGTATGTGGCCTGAAGGCAGTGCATTCCCCACGCCCAGAAGCCAGCAGCATAGATGTTTGTATACCAGCACCTTGGCTCATCGGACTTCTCTTCTCATGATTACATTTTCAAATACTAGAATACCTTCTCTACCCTTTTTCACAAATTTCCTCTCCTGGAGGGGATTTCACAAATCAATTAAAGAGTTGTTTTCTTAAAAGGGGTACAAAAACATCTTTCTATTGAGAATTGTACACATATTTGGAATAGAATCACTTTTCTCGATGATCTCTGAAGAAAACTCCGTTGTCTGAAACATGAGGTGAAATATGCTATTCGGCAACTCTTGCTGGACTGATAACAGCAAAAATACCTTGGACTGTTGAGCTTGTTGTTGTTAAACCAAAACTATTAGCACATTCCTGGTGACAGGACACTGAGAGCCTTGGAGATCTGAGCAGGTTTAATAGGACTGAGGAAACATGAGGCCATCGTGACTCTGTTGGATGGTTGTGTATGCGTTGGTGAGCTCCAGTCATCTTCCTGGGGTTTAACACCAGAGGACTAACAAAGGGAGTCGCCTGGTGTAGATAAACTGGCTCCTACCATCCCATTGCCTTACGGTGAGACAACCACCTGATTTGTCATTTAAACAGACTGCAACATTTCCTTCTTTTTTTTTTTTAAGATTTATTTATTTTTATTGGAAAGGTGGATATACAGAGAGGAAGATCTTCCATCCGATGGTTCACTCCCCAAGCGGCCACAACAGCTAAAGCTGAGCCAATCTGAAGCTAGGAGCCAGGAGCTCTGCCGAGTCTCCCACATGGGTGCAGGGTCCGAAGGCTTTGGGCCGTCCTCGACTGCTTTCCCAGGCCACGAGCAGGGAGCTGGATGGGAAGCGGCGCCACCGGGTTTAGAACCGCGCCCATACGGGATCCCGGCGCGTGCAAGGTGAGGACTTTAACCACTACGCTATTGCGCATGGCCGAAGCTCTGTGTAGCTAAGGCCTCAGTGGAGTGTTTCTTTCCAAGCAACAGTGAGGGAGCAGTTGTAACAACTGTACAGTCATGATCTGAGTGCTGCGTTCTTTCAGCCTTACTATCAGGAGCGTTTGTTGTGGGTCAATGGTGTGATCCCGTTCCACATGCATTCCCAGCAGATGCTCCTAGAGCTGTGTATCTCCTTGAATGCTCTTCCCTGAATCGCCTCTTCAGGGAAGGAAGCAAAGAGATGAGCCATTGGACAAAGCTTATGGGGAATTCTTTATTGCTGTTGCTCAAGAAAGGAACAAATCCAATCAACTAGTTTCCAAAACCTGCCTCGCTGGGCTGAGAAGGACTCTGAGGCTGATGCTTTGGTAAACTAGCATTGACTACCCCTGGATGTGAAGGAGGAATAGCACAGGTGTTGAGTGTGGCTGTGACTTAGCAAGGTGACCATTTGCCATCAAGTTATACAGCTTTGATCCTTGGGGATGTTTTTCCCACTCTGGGAATGGTAGAGTTACTAAAATGGAAGTGTAGCTTCTTTGAAATCAAATTCCTACACAAACACGGAGGAATTCAATCTCATGAGCTTGGATGCACTTGAATGTACATGTTGATATGTGCTGGAGCCCGCAGCTAAGTTTTCAAACATTAAAAACATCTGTTTCAAGTTACAAGGGCTTTCTCCTGCTCCTAACAGCCTCAAATTCATGCCTCGCTTTAGGGTCAGTTTAGCAGACTTTCTTCAGTTGCCATGCATGCTCAGTCCCTGACCCGTGAGCCTAGGCCTGGTGCTCTCCTGCCTTCCTCCCAAGGCTTCGCACCTGCCTGCTCCCTAGCAAGAGCTTCTGGCAGCCATCCATGTCTGTCTCAAGTTAGGTCTCCCTTCCTCTTAGAGAATTTTTAATTGTTCTGAGGACTGAAAGACTCCCTCCTCTGGGAAGACAGGTCTCAGAAACGAGGCAGGGAGCTAGCTTCGTGCAGGAAGACCTTGACTGTGCTCCAGGTCACTCTACTTAACGTGGAAGTCCGGCCCGACTGCTGTTTGAGTTCTGCTGGTGGCAGTTGCTTCCCCTTATGTCAAGACGTGCGTAGGACACTCCCTGAAGCCTGTTTACTCTCTCCTTTTCCTCCTTAACCACCTCATTCTGGTCCAGATACAGTCTCAATGGCTGACTGTCAGTAATTACTGCAGTTGGCGGTTTTTTCCTTTCTTTACAACATTAATGTCTGTTTGATTTTGTTATTGGCTCAAAATCCAATTACTTTTAGAATGTACTGAAGGAATTTAGTGTAGGAGGAAAAGCATCATGTTGCATTTTGTACAGTGAAAATCACTTTTGCAGCAGGAATAATCCATTTATTTATTCAAGAAGCACTGTGCGGATGCTTCTCTTATAATATTGCAGACTTGTCCAGAAGAAGTAGATGCTCTTCCTGCAGAAGCGTGTGGTGTGAGGGAGGAGGGAAGGGACAGAGCTGAGATCTGTGAATCTGGAAGGTCTTTCAAGCACTTGCTCAGACATCTGAACGCCCAGGTGTTTGAATCTAATTGCAAAGGCGCTCCCAGCGCTAGAGTGAGTTACCTGTTTACCAATTGCTTGCTGTTTTCCCACTTGTGTTCCATGACTAGGTTTGTTTCTCCAACAGTTTGCAAATTCATGCAGTTAGGGGAAGTGCCATCCCTTTGGTTGCCTGTTACTGTAAGATGGGGACACAGGCTAAGCAGCTGCACCAGAGCCTCTCTAAGTCCTTCTCTGACTTCGCCTGCCTCTTGCCTTGCCAACATTTCTTGTAGACTGAACGGGTCACTTGGTTGACAGTTTCTAAAACTTTGTCTGAAGTTCAGGAAGAGGATCCAAGAAGCATGCGGAGGCGCAGGGATAGTTCTTTTTACTACTCAGGCACCCTGAAGTCCCCAGGGAAAATGAGCTGGCTGAGACAACATACCTGGTTCTGACTTGCAGCTTGGTGGCAAGTTAGGAAGGAGGGCGGGTAGACGGACAGGAAGATAATAGCTTTGGACAGCCGAAAGGATTGTATCCCAGAAAACCAGATCCTTCTTTAATGATGCCAAGAATACTGCCTGCCAGAAATGCACACGGATCTCAGCAGATTCTAACAGCTGGAGGATTTTCACACATGCAAAATGAGCATGCACCTGCAGGCGCCATGTGAGAGCTGAGCACGTAGCTGCAGGCTTCAGTTCAACACAGTACTTTATCCTGGTGTGGGGTCTGTGGAAACCCCACAGTCAGAGCTGAGGGATTGGACCCAACAGAGGAAATGGGATGTGAAATGAGAATGTGGTAGAACTTGTGAGAGCCCCAGGTGTGTTTTGTGTCCCTAAAAGTAAAACACGGATGAAATTGCATTCTCAAAGTAGTGGGGGGGTGGGGACTGTGTACAGTGAGTTCTGTTTACTCAGTTATTCCTTGCTTACTGGAAGCTTCTTGGGCCCTCCCTTCCCAGGTGTTTGGATACAATGCTGCTAAACTGATGCTTTCTTTCACAAATGTTCATATTCATTTGATTGCATCTCTTCCTAATCCAAGTCATGATTTTCTGTGTTGGACACTGGGTTGCTGGAGCCTGGGGCCCTCGGGCATTCGGGGGAGTTAGCAAGCAGACCTAGAGAGGCGACAAGACTGCAGTGGCTTGAAGTCATTAGGTGTTTTGGAAAGCTGGAATCGCCAACACAATCCCCTACCCTGACCTCTTTGTACACAGTGTGCTCTTCTGGTCTCAGCTACTGAAGTCTGTTCCACCCTCATCTGCTCAGTGTTCTTTCCTTGTTCACAAGCTGAGGAACAGTGCTGGACAGAGGGTACTCAGGGTGCCACAGGTGCTGAGAAAAAGGACTATATATAACCAGAGAGCGTGGAGAGCCACTGACGGGGAGGGCTCCCTCGCAAAGGGAGCAGGCATCAGCACTCAAGCTGGATGGAAGTGGATGGAAGCTTATGTAAACTACACTCTCGACATGTATGTGTTAGTGTGTGAGTGAGAGAGACAGAGAGGGAGAGGGAGGGGCAGAGGTACGGAGCACATGTATCGAGCTTAACTTTGTAATGAGGGAACCAGCAGGAGGATAAAATGAGTACTGAAGGGAACATGAGAACTAGGGTTTATAAAGTCTGAAATAAAAAGGGACGCTGAAAAAAACAGCTAAGTTAAACACAATGCTGAATAACCCTGCAGGCCAATACAACTCTCACTGTTAAGAATCCTCCCTGTCAGGGAGGAGGCCCACCACCTGTTACCTGTGAGATGTCACTGAGTCATGCAGGAGCCTAGACCTGCTCTGATCCCCATGTGTGAGTCAACAGGATTGAACTAGTCTTACACCGTACTTTCTTACTTCCAAAGGTTTATGCTTCAACCTACCAATAGATTGCTATGACACTTAAAAATACGTATATTTTTCAAGTGCTCAGTAAATAATAGCTTTTAACTGCAAAAGTCTTATGCATAATCTTTGTCCATCAGGGCCAAGAGGAGGTCCTGGGACAACAGACAGTCACGGTTGTTTGTTGGGAGATCGCAGGTCCTGCAGACACCAAGACCTGCTGGAAAAATCTTACTTCTCACTTTGCCCTCATTGAGACCCGTGATCCTTGAACCTTTGTTCTAAAACCCCTCAGATTGCTAGCTCAGAAGCCTTGGTCCTGCAGGATCTGTTCTGAACGTCCCCCCAGCACTCCACTAGCGAGTTGCAAGCAAGGATCTGAGGACAAGGCTCTTGTGAACGAGGACACTAGTTTGGTTTGCTTACAGAAGCTGCTTGGCTTAGCAACCAACCACATTTGCATTCTGGCAATGAATAAGGTAATTTACAGATTCTCATCTGTTCCCTAAAGACTCTGAGATCCTCCAAGAAATATGCCTGCCTCCTTCACATGCTTGGCGCTCTCTCTCTCTCTCTCTCTCTCTCTCTCTATCAGTTATCCTTTCAGACCAGGGACTCATCCCTTCCACCCAGCCCCTGGCGTCCCCAACCAGCCTCCATCAGACCAGGAACCTCATCCCTTCTATCCAGACGTTGGTGTCCTCCACCCCAGCCTCCATCACACCAGAGACCTCATCGCTTCCACCCAGCCCCTGGCGTCCCCAACCAGAATCCATCTTTTCGAAAGTGTAATCTATACCTCACTCAAGTTGTGGGTTGATGTTTGCCTCAGTCAGCTGCTTTAAAACTTCCCCCAGATATTGCCATAAAGTGTGAATAGCTAATGATAATACTTGTCTGAGCCATTCTTAATTTTCTCCTTACTTGTAAATGCTATTAATGCCTAAAAGGCAGTGAGTCAAATGTGTGTGGCTGTGCTGAGATTGTCAGCCTGCGGTCCTGTTGAGTGAACCCGGCATAGACCGGCAGGTTGAGGTTGCCGGCCTGCTATGCATCCACTGTTCAAAGCATTCGCAGCGTGCTGGCTGACTTTGCAGAGGCGCTGTGCATCTGAAGAGCAAGCAGACACGTAACTTTGGTCTTCAGAAGCAGGGGAGGGGGAGCAGCAGACTCCTGAAAATGCAGCAACTCCTCTCGCACCCAGCAGCACGCGTCTGTACATGATGCTGTCGCTGACAGGTGCATGGGGCACGACGGAGTCGGAGGAGGACCTGGCACCTGTCCAGGAGTGGACCTCCTGTCTGAATACTTAGCTTCTATATCTGTTGTGGCTGAAGACTGCCGCCCTTTGGTTGAAGGAGATTCTGTATCTTAATTTTCATGACAACATAGCCTCCATTTCTGCATCCTTGTGCTGGTGGGCACCCACCCTGATCCATGCCGATGTTAGTCCCATGATGAGAGCACTTTCTAGCACTTTTGTGGAATAGGATTCCTGCCTACTCTAAGGTTCTCTCAAACCGCCGCTGCAACACCTCCTAAGCCATCGCCAGCGTGCGTGCAGACGATGCACCCTGGCCAGCATCACCGCTCCCGATGTGCCCGGCCTGCCCAGCTGCACAGGGCAAGATGCTGCAGTGTGTGGTTGAAATCAGCCTGGCCTGCGGTTGATGGGACTCAGACACATAAAATCACCCTTTTTACATCCTTCCTGTGTAAGAAAGATGCGAAAAGAGAACAGCTTTCTCGTTGCCTCTTCGTTTTCCTGTCGTGGTCTACATGATCACCAGGTCTTCGTGGACCTCTGCACGGCAGTGCCTCCTGTTCACAGGCAACACTGTCTGGCCCATGCCACACTCTCAGAGCTCTCCCTAGGAGAATGAGGCCTGACCTGACTTCGTGACACTGAGAAATAGAAGTGAGGCAGGAGCCACACCCGTCACTCAAGATACTCTCAGAACACAGGAGAAGCAACTGTAGAAGTCTAGGGTGATTTACAGAGTGTTTATTGAAAGACAGTGACAGAGAGAGAGAGAGAGAGAGAGAGAGAACCCTCCATCTGCTGGTTTACTCCTTGAAGGACCACAACAGCCCAAGCTGAGCCAAGCTGAGACCAGGAGCCTGAAACACGTGACATGAATGTGTGCCCCTATGGGATGCCAGCGTCCAAGGCTGTGGCTACCCACTTGGCCACAGTGCTCTCAGGGGCAGTTTGAGTTACCGTTGTCTCTCTTGCCTGGACGCCTCAGCAGTGTCTCATGTTGGAGGAGATCAAGCAGACAGCAGTGTCGCTCATGTGTCTTGGCCCTCGGCAGAGACTGCCAGCTGCCTCAGTTTTCCAGAATGAGGCTCAAAGGCCAGGATCTCTGGGGTCTGCGGCGTGTGCTACTTGGACCAGCTCTTTGAGCAAGGCCAAGCCCCCAGGGCCCTCTAGTCTGAGCTGGTTAAATCTGCCACTGAGCTGACCAGCTTCAACTACTTGATGCTCCGGCAAAAATGAAAAAAAATTTGGATTACAGGGCACAAATGCAGGCTCTCTCATGAATGCTGACAGCCCGTTAGCCAGGAGCGAGGGGTTAAGTGTGAAGGGCTGTGGCTCAGGTGCCTGCCCGTGCTTGAGTGAGAGCCAGGTTACAGCAGATGCAGGACGCTCGCGCCTCATCGGGGTTAAGCTGTCTTCGATCCGCATCTGAGCTGATGGCTGGCAGAGTGCCCACTGGGCAGGCTAGAACAGAAGGTGGTGACCCTCAGGTCTCCTGCTCGAAATTCCATCAAGCCTGCCTCCCCAGGACAGCCAAGAGTCAGAGAGTCATGGCCAAACTCACCTCTATCAGCCCTGGAAAAACTGTCCGGGAGCCTCTTGGCTGTAGGAAGCCATTAGATCAGCAGGCAGCTCAGGGCTGGGACGGCTCAGCACTCTGCTCAGTAGCTGGTAACCTTGGGAACAACCAAGTTCCTTTTGGGTGGGAATTTTTAATCTAGGCAATGTTTCACCCATTAAGTGCCTAGAAGGCCTACCTCCTTGCAATCTGGCATTTATTTAAAAATCTTCCCTTAATGACAATGGAAGCAGTTGAAGAACAAGGTAAGGCCTTGGAATGTCTTTTTCAGCCATGCTAATGCAGCGGAAGCCAGGACCCTTTATTAGGTCATGCTTCCCATAATAAAATTTCCACACAGACCTAGAGAAGACTCAGGAGATGATTCTGGGTTAATGTTATGCCTGCTCTGAACCCTGCCATCTCATTACCATTACCTGGAACTTTTTCAGATGCATCGAACCTCTAGCCCTAGTCCTGCCATATCATGCAAACCCCCAGTTCATCTGAGGATATGGTAACAACACAGGTGACTTTAAATTTTACTCATTTTGGACCTGGTGCAGTAGCCTAGTGGCTAAAATCCTCACCTTGCATGTGCCGGAATTCCATATGGTTATCGGTTCTAATCCCGGCTGCCCTGCTTCCCATCCAGTTCCCTGCTTGTGGCCTGGGAAAACAGTGGAGGACGGCCCAAGGCCTTGGGACCTGCACCCACATGGGAGACCCAGAGGAAGCTCCTGGCTCCTGGCTTCGGATCAGCTCAGCTCTGGCCACTGTGGCCACTTGGGGAGTGAAGATCTTCCTCTCCTTCTCTCCTCCTCTCTGTATATCTGAGTTTCCAATTGAAAAAAATTAAGCTTTTTCTCATTTCATGTATTTGACAGACTGACAGATGAACAGCTTTCATCCTAGGGTCCACTCTGCAGATAGCCACAGAGCCAGAGCTAATCCAGGTCCCCCGTGTGGTTGGCAAGGACCCAGGACATGAACAGTCAGTGACTGCCTCTAGGGTGAACTTTTTCCAGACAGCTGAATGCAGTCCTGTGGGGAGGGAATCAAGAGACAGAAAATCTTCTCTGTCTCTCCTCCTCTATGTATATCTGACTTTCCAATAAAACATAACATAAATCTTAAAAAAATAAAACAAAGAGCAAACTCCTGTGGTTCAAGACACCATCTTCAAGTCTGGGCCCCTGAGACAGTCAGCAGCTGCAGGAGGTACTGCAGAAGCTCCTGGTCACTCTGTGGGTGGCTGTCAGAGGCGGAGCCTAGGGTCAGGTCACCTCGGAGAGGGGCGCAAAGCAGAGAAGTGCGGCCTGGGTCACTGCCTGTGAGGACGCGCAGGTGTCTGCAGAGAGCTCCGGAAGGCCTCCATTGAAGCCAGGCATGTCACACAAAGAATCCATCCCTATGCTCAACTTGGTCTTCTGCCCTCAGTTTGGAGTCAGCATAAAAAATAATAATTTTGATAATTACCAGAGCTGAAATGATGCTAAACATTATTTGTGCTCACATTAAGCAAGGCGAAGGCAAAAGGCATGAGGCTTTTGAATCTCTGCGTAATACAATACACCATCTATGGCACTCATTGTGTGTAATCACTTAACGATACAATTGTTCTCATGTAGCTTGCCCAGAGCAGCAAAATCACAGAGTGCCTTTAAATCCAAGGAAGTGATTTTAAAAGGAAGACTGGCCCTTCCTCTTGTGAATTGGGTGACTTAGCATGCTTCCTTCCCCTGTCACCCACCAGCCTCTTCTTCAAAGGAAACTAGCAACAACTGACCTCACTGAGCTGGGTCTATAGAGACAGAAAATGCTCACTTTCCACTCCATTCGCTTGCCGGAACTAGCCACATGGTCTCACTGTAACTGCCGGGGAAGTGCGGAAATGCACAACAAACTTCAATCCACTCTATGAGCAATGAAGTCATCAGTCTTGGATTCAAGCTGGACCCAACCCAGGCACGTGGACAGTGAACCAATACATAGGTACCCAAGAAAGGCCTCTCAGAAGAGTTGGTATTTGGTAAAAATTCATAGTTTTGAAGCAGCCATTCCTGAACATTCTCCTGTCCTGAGAGGTGAAGATCTTGTGCCAAAACCCAAGAAGAATGATTCCAGTCCTGGAATACTGGACTGGCGCATTCAATAGATTCTTTTCCTAAAAAAGGAAAAATATAACAAAATCAGTTTATCAAAAACAAACACTTCAGAGATCTGGAAAGAAGTACCACACTGCAGGGTTGAGGGTATGTGTGTGTGCACAATTTCATGCCCATAAATTGGATCCTCACAAAGAAATGTAAAAATTCCTTTTAAAAAAAACCATTAAAATTGACTCAAAAAGAAGTAGAAAATCTGAATCAACTTCAACATTCTCTCCCATATAGGAAAACTCAGACCCAAGCGACTTCACTGTTGAATTCTCTTGCCTAGTTACAAAGAAATAATGCCAGTATTTCTTCCACAAGCTCTCCTGGCACACAGAGGACCAGGAAACACTCCCAGTTCATTTAGTGGGAGCCAAATTACCTGCCACCTAGGTCAGAGAAAGCTACCACAAGGAATTACAGACAGTATCTGTCATGAACATGGGTGCAAACATCCCAAACAAAATATTGGTCAATTCAAGCCAGTAGCACAGAGAGAATTATACACCAGGGACCCCACTGGATTTGCCCAAGGTCAAAGGATTGACTTAACATCCAAGCATCAGTGTAATATGCCATCTGATTAGAAGGAACAAAACTAGAGAAAGACATAAATCACATGGTGATCTCAGTAGACAGAAGAAGCGTGTGAAGAAATTCAACAGCCACGGGCACCGAGAATGCAGGAATTTCCTCCACCTGAGAAAGGACTTTAGCAAAGATCCTGAATAGTGAAAATGTTCCCCATGAGACAGGGACCAAGTAAAGACAGCCACTCTGCACACTTCTGCGAAGGCGATTGAAGCCAGTGACGTAAGACAGGAAAGATAATAAACACCTTCAAACTAAAGAAAGGATAAAAATTGTTTTTATTCACAGTACCATGTAGAAAATTCTACAAGATCAATAAAACACGTAAGTTCAGCCCTGTTGCAAATACACGATTAATAGGGAAAAGTCCATTGCATGTTTCACATTTTCAATGAATAACATGAAAGTGAAATTAAGGAAACAATAATATTTAAAATGGCAATTTGGATAATAAAATATCTACACATAAATTTCACAAAGGAAGCACCATGTCTGCTGAAAATTACATTACTTAGAAAAGATCTAAATAACTGGAGGAAATGCTAGCTTGTAGATTGGAAAATTCAGTATTATTATTATGACAGATGCGCATGGATTCATGCACAGGTTCAATCTAATTCCCGTGAAAAGCTCAGCAGGATCTTCAGCAGAAAACGGCAAGCTGGTTTGGGAAATACAAAGAATCCAGAAGAGCCAGCAATTTTGAAAAGGAAAAAGAATGTCAAAAACTTCGACTTTGGTTTCAAAAATCGCTATAAATTAAGAAAACATAGACAAAGAAAGCAGAATTAAGATTCTCAAATAAACCCTTTTGTGATCAAGTTTATTTTTCAACACAAAAGTCAAGTTAATTCAGAGAGGACAAGATAATCTTTTCAAGAAGCAGTACTAGGATAATTGTATTTTATACAAAATGGTCCGTTTAGGCCCTTTACAAGAGACCCAACAACAAGTTCAAATGGATCATTAATTAGTTTGAATAGACCAGCCTGATGGCAGAGCGAGCTAAGCCTGTTCCTGACAGCCGTGTGCCCTCTCTGCATGCTCGTTTGGCTCCCAGCTCTGCTGCTGAGCTGGCTTCCCACAGATGCACAGAAAGATCTCACAGATACTTAGGCCACTGCACCGATGTGAACGAGGATGGACTTGGCTGGCTTCAGCCTGGCACAGGCCCAGAGGCTCCAGCCCTGTGGGAATGAACCAGCGGACCAAAGAACTTTTTCTGTCTTTATCTCTGTCACTCTGTCAACCAAATAAGTAAATTTAATTTGAAAAAAGAATGTGCTATCAATGTTATGTTAAGTAATTATAAATCTTCTAGGAAAAAAAGAAAAATCTTCATGGCCTTACATGTGATTATACACAGACTTCCACATGAGTATCAACTGCACTAAAATAGAAACAACCCAAGCATAACTGGTGAGCTAGAAGTAGAATGCCATTCAACAACAAAACGGAGTGGGTTATGGGGCAGGTCCAGTGCTTGGCATGCTGGTTGCGATACCCATGTCCCACACCAGAGCGGTGTTTAATTTCCAGTTCCAGCTGCTGGCTCCAGCTTCCTGCCAGTGCAAACAGCAGGAGACAGCAGGAGACGGTGGGGAAGTTCAGGTAATGAGTCCTTGCCAAATGTGGGGGAGCTAGATTGAATTCCTGACTGTTGTCCAGAGAGCTCTGCCTGCCTAAGGGAGAGTATGGAAAGTAGAAGAAGATTATGGGTTGGAGTGACAAGTGGAAATGGGGAAGTAGAAGAAGGTCATTGGGTTGGAGTGACAAGTGAAAAGATCTGTTCATGCACTTGCTAATCACAACTGTTCCAAGTGCATAGGTCACTGAGAACCTTGTGAATCGGGAATGCAAGGGGCAGGAAGACTCCTCAGCTGAGGTGACCTGGTTGGGTTTATTTTTTTTTAAGATTTATTTATTATTTTTATTGAAAAGGCAGATTTCTAGAGAGAAGGACAGAGAAAGATCTTCCATCCACTGGTTCACTCCCCAGACAACTGGAGCTGAGCCAATTCAAAGCCAGGAGTCAAGAGCTTTTTCCAGGTCTCCCAAGTGGGTACAGGGTCCCAAAGATTTAGGCCAATCTTCCACTGCGTTCCCAGGCCACGAGCAAGGAGCTGAATGGGAAGTGGAGCAGCCGGGACATGAACCAGTGTCCTTATGGGATGCCAGCAGTGGTGAGTGGAGAATTAGTCAATGGAGTTCCCACCCCAGGTCCCACTCTGGATTTCTTAACATTTACACTCTGTCTGCTGGGCCTCATGTGCCCTGCAGAGCCCTCCTTGTCTCTACCTGGCCTGGACTCTGCACTATCTTCTCTGCAAGTGCCAGGCCTCTGGGTTCCATTGGTTCAGCCAGGCAAGAGCTCAGCTCTGGAAGCACGGTGACTATTCACTGCCCTGAAGACTCGTGTCTAGCCCTGACAGGCTGGATGTGCCCAGGATCCAGGTCCCAGGACCTGCTGCTGGCTCCATCACTAGGCCTCTAGACTGCTCATCTGGAGCTGACCCATCATTTCCCCACACTCACACGTCACCCTGGTGAGTGGTCCTTTTCCACACCCCTGCCATGTCCTTCTGGAACTCTGCTACATGTAAGATTACATACCTGTGAAAAGACCAGTGTTGCCTTGGGTCCAGTAAAGGCTTCTTGGTGTAATGCAGGTGGGAGAAGTAGGCAGGGACCATGAGAGACAGGCTCTCACTCCAGCATGCCCAAAGCTGCAATTGATTTGGTGCAAGCATTTCAGGATGCCTTTTTCAGGAGACCTTCATTTGAGTTTCCTGAGAGTGTTTAAGCTGCATGCAGGCTGACGTGTAGATATAAATAACACTGCGGGAAGCTTTCTTACCCCATCTTGCCTTGAAACCTTCTCCAGCCAGAGAATCGCCGGGCTATCACTCAACAACACCTCAGACCTTTTGTTTGGCTAAAAGAAAAATAGAATACTCATCAGTTGCATACTAGGCATTTAGTTGTCATAAATCACTACTTAATTGTCTTGTATGAAATTCATCGGCAACTGTTGTAAGCCAGAGAAAGCAGGAAGGGTTCTTCTGAAGTGTGTGCTAGAATTTCATCCCAGGCAGCAGAGGGAAGCCAGCTGTGAGGCTTCCCTGCTCTGATGTCATGCATTCAATGATGATCATTCCTCACGGATGAGGAATTGCTATCACGTGTTGGGTGTGGATGCCCTGCTCGGTCACTCTCTTGGCTGAGAAATGCAATCTGATGAGCAGATGCCATGTTGCCCTTGCTTTGCCCAGTATGTTCTGTTAAGTGGCTTACAGGGTAGATTGGCTTTCAACCTTTAAAACTCAAAAGGTTTCACATGATAAGGTTTCACATCTGCAGCTCTGCCCACAGGGGCCTTCAATTTTTGCCAGGCGCTATCGACTGGAGCTAGATAATAGCCCACCCAGTGTTCACACTATAATGGCCACAGCAAGCCCACCGCCCCACCCCAGTTCAGTGTCCTTCACCGGGCCCGCTTCTTGTTACTTAGTCAACGTGTAACACCCCATAGCAGCTTGTAGAGGGTCCTGTCGATAGCTGTGTGCAGATGGGTTGGTGCCCCTAGAAACACTCTTTGTCGGCCATGGGCTGCAGGGGCAAGCGCACCTGAGCAGACTGTCTGAAATGTGTCGGGTACTCGGAGCAGAGCTGTCCCCTGGCTCTGAGTTAGCATCCACAGCCTGGGCCTTCCCAGAGGCTGAGGTCCAGCCCTCAGATGAAACTTGGGATCATCACACAATGCTTCCGTGCAGCCAAAGTGGAGAATCATTGACCCCAAGAAAGTCCATCATTGTAGGAATGTAGTGCCATCAGGGATTGAATGCTTGGGGGCTCTGCCTGCACTGTCTTTAGGTTTAGCTGTATCCTTCACTCAACACTGTGTCTGGCATGTGGCAGATGTGCAACGCACATGGACATAGGGGAGGAGAAGGCCAGGGATGGGAGGAAGGCAGAGGAAGCAGCAGGAAGAAAGGAGTTGTGATGGAAAGCTTCTGATGTCAAGCAAGTGCTGACTTGGTGGTTCTAGGATATGGCTATTGTGTCAGGGTGGAGGAAGAGAGGGAAGATCGCAGGACAACTCCAGCATGGCTTTGCCCCAGGCAGTCTGGGGTTCAAGCTAGGTGCGAAGCACATAGGATTGGAAAAAGATGGCCATCAGAAGAGTAAAGGGCAGACATATATTTTAGGATGTGTTGCCTGCTGGGAGCTGGGCACCCTTTTCCACAGCCCAGCTCCTGCCGTGGCCATGTGTGATCCATAAACACACTTGTCTTTTTCCATAAGAATCCCAGACACACCCCACCCCTACCAAACCCCTCACATCACACCTTCCTCCAGCAAGTTGGCCAGGAGAGTATGGTGAATCCAGAAAGCAAGTGTCAGCTGAAAGCCTGTGATTTCCCCCAAGTTTGTGTCTCATAAAAATTTAAACACCCGCTAAGTGAAAACAACACCTTCTGCAGTGATTCTGACCAACACCTTCCACAGGAATTTTCTCACTTTGCAAGAGGTGACACATTTCACTGGCAATTTCCCCTGCACGGAAACTGCTGGAGGCTGCTGGGAACTGGGAGATGTGTTCTGCTGGAGTAGCTGCAGGAGCTCCTGGTGTCGGGAGTGGAGGGGCTGAGGGGAGTGAAGGGAGTCAGATCCACACGTAGGTTGGTCTTCGGAGAGCACAAGTAGCAACTGGACTGAAAAGGCTTGCCCTGAGAGGCTGTTGCAAAAACATCTACTTAAGACTAAGGAGAGTTGCTCAGCCCAGAGACAGGTAGTCAGGCTGGGCAGGGGTAGGCAAATGAGAAACCGTTACATCTCAGGATGGACCGGCCACATGCCAGGATCCGTCAGTAAGCTTCCCTAGGCCCCACTGATCCTGATGCTAGTGGGACTACTCCCTAGTGTGTGTTCTCCATACCCAGGCAGCAATGGCCCTGAATGGGTGTGTCCTGCAGGCCACAGCTCTGCAGCGCCCGTGTGAATGTAAGGGAGCATCTCATGCCTTTTCCTGATGGAGGGTGTGACACGTTCCCTTGCAGTTCATACGTTGAAGTCCTGGGCCCTGGTACCTCAGAATGGTGTCAATGCTGGAGTGGGCCTTCAATCCAAGGACTGCTGTCTTTTCTAAAACAAAGAGGACATCTGGAAGCAGTTGCACACAGGGAAGATGCTGGGAAGAAGCTAAGATGGCATGAGCCGGAGCTAGGAGGGATGAGGAGGAGCTGGGAAGGATGAGGAGGAGCTGGGGGGATGAGGAGGTGCTGGGGGGATGAGGAGGAGCTGGGGGGATGAGGAGGAGCTAGGAGGGATGAGGAGGAACTGGGGGAATGAGGAGGAGCTGGGGGGATGAGCGAGCTGCCTTCTTGGAACCTCATGCTTGGACACGTGTGTCTTCTGCCTGGCTGCTCTGTTTCTAGTGGGCCCCATGGTGAAGTCCATGTGCCATGGCCCCTCTCCTTAGGACATCCCTGATGTGTCCTCTCCACGTTTGTGGGTCACAGCCCCATGCAGATGACCTAAAGTCATCCTTTCCTTGGGGTGTTCTGGCTCCTGTGCTTTGACCCAGCCTCCTGCTTGCCTGTTCTTGTAAGCAGCAGATATGGCTGCAGTCCTTGGGTACCTGCTGCCCATGCAAAGAGACTCACATTGAATTCTAGGAGCTTCGCTTCTGCTTGGCCCAGCTCTGGCTGTTGTGCTCATTTGGGTCATAAATCAGCACATGAAAGATCTAGATTTCTCTGCTTTTTAAGTAAATAAATAAATACTAGAATAAGCAAATCTAGCCATCCTTCTCAGCAGTCTCGCTGGATGACTTGTACCTCCCAGCCTTTGCTCACGTGTTCTGTTTTACTGGACTTGTTTTCCCAGTTTCCTAGCTGGATGCCACCTCCTCCTGAGGACTTCTGTGACTGCATTCTGTCTCGGCTGCTCCTGAATCGCTCAGTGTACGCCTAGCACAGCCCGAGCACCCAGGATAGTAACCACCTGCTAGCTCCCTGTCTCTCTCACCTGTCGAGCTCATGAACAGTCTAGAACAATCTGTATGCAGTCTTTCTGAATGACTACATCTGTGAATAAAGGATGCCTGTACTCATAGCTAACCCAGTGAAAAATCTTCAACCACTTATGTCTTAATGACAACCTATTTCTTTTGTTTACGCGGTAAAAACCAACATTGAGATTCCTAGCCAGAGCTAAAGGTGAAGAGCAGTGAGATCCTTGTCCGTGTTTTGCTGACTTGATAACCTCGGACCATTCAGTGTCTCCCACTGTGACACACGCAGAGCCCTGTGCGTCCCGGGGAGTCTGCTCTTACAGGCTTCTGTGGGGAGCCGAGTCTGAATGCAAGTGACTCCATCAGACAGGGTGCCATGACCACGCAGCGGCCTGCCCTAACAGACCAGTGAAGCTGCATCCAGTGTGATGCTGCACAAAAGGAGAGATCTGAGAAGATACAGCCCTGGGAGCACCAAGTCTCAGGTGAAATACAGGGAAATACAGAGGTAGCATGTGAAAAGGTCAGGAGTGTTTCCCATTTAGGAATCTGTATAGGGGATGGCATGAGACAGCAGGTTAAGCCACAGGAGCTCTCAGGACTGGGATCAACCATGCTTGGAGTGAGGACCAGGCATAAAAACCATGTGCAATGTTAATAACCACATTTTCAAATGGAAAATCATCAACCTTCTACTTCACTGCCCTCTCAGAAAAGGTCCATTGTGAGTGCTGCTCTGGAATGAGCTGTCTGTTACATGAAGCAGCAGACGCTGGGTCCAAATGCCCAGAACCACCCTCTCTGCCCTCCGGAGTGTGGGGCCGTCTTTAGGGGAAGCAGCACAGCGCTCTGGCTGGGGAGGGAGACCGCTCTGGTGAAGGGCTCTCCCTTGGAAGGGGGATGGCTCTATTTCAGGGCAGAGCAACAATCCCTGTGGCCCATGAGTCCTGTCATGTGGAAGAGTGATGGTGGTGAAGCTGGGGGTGTAATTGCCTTGGTGGAGGGGACAGTAAGGTCTGACTTCCTGACCAGCGGGGCAGGAGGTCAGAGCAAGGCGGCTGGGGATGCCCTGCCAGCACTGGGGTGCTAAACGGGTCATTTACACCTGCCAAAACTCTCCAGAGCCCTCTCACATAGACCTGACATCTATGTGCCCTCAGTTCTCTTCCCTTCCCGTTCCCTCCAGCTTCACTTAAGGTAAGGCCGGCTCCTCCCAGAGGCAGAGGGTGAGGCCGGCTCCTCCCAGAGGCAGAGGGTGAGGCCGGCTCCTCCCAGAGGCAGAGGGTGAGGCGGGCTCCTCCCAGAGGCAGAGGGTGAGGCGGGCTCCTCCCAGAGGCAGAGGGTGAGGCCGGCTCCTCCCAGAGGCAGAGGGTGAGGCGGGCTCCTCCCAGAGGCAGAGGGTGAGGCCGGCTCCTCCCAGAGGCAGAGGGTGAGGCGGGCTCCTCCCAGAGGCAGAGGGTGAGGCCGGCTCCTCCCAGAGGCAGAGGGTGAGGCGGGCTCCTCCCAGAGGCAGAGGGTGAGGCGGGCTCCTCCCAGAGGCAGAGGGTGAGGCCGGCTCCTGCTAGAGGCATTGACATGGGCCCTGGACAGGATCCACTCCCTTATCACCATCTTCTGTCCCAGCATCTTCTCCCTCTGCACCTTGCAGAGAGCTCCTCCTCCATCTTGGCACCCTGCATCCACCAGACTGCTTCTACTGCAAGCCCCTGGTCACTGGCTTTCCTGTCATGGCCTTTATGTAGCATTTGGCTCCTAACCTGAAATCCCAGGCCAGAAACCAGGTCCATCAGCATGTTGGTCAGGACTGCCCCGCGTGCCTCAGCTACCTCCTGCCCTAACCCTTCCTCCCCTCAGTCTGTGCCGATACTGTCATCCTTTGCTATCCCACTCAAGTCCCACACCTGCCCAAGTATCTGGGCCTTCAGGTATGTTAGCAGGGAGCTGGATCAGAAGCAGAGTGGCTTTCACAGAGGAAGACAGAGTCACAAATGGTAGCTTGACCTGCCACACCATAATCCTGACTCTAACTGTAGTTTTTGTTGTTTTATATTTTCCCTGTGTTAAGTCCCTATGGGAACTTATGTTCTAAATTCAGAGCTTTTGTGGAAAATATGTGTTATTAAAAGCTATCCATGGGGCCCAGGATGAGGGCTCCATGGCTAAATGCTCACCTTGCAAACGTAGGCTTTTTCTTTCTGTCTCTCCTTTGTAATTCTGCCTTTCCAATAAAAATAAGTAAATCCTTTTTAAAAGCTATGCATGGGCTTCACTTTCTTGCACCTAAATAGCCCACTTGTACTTCTGTTTTCTGCACCTGCTTGCTGTGTCTCCCAGTGGTCTGATGGATAGGACCCACTGCTGAACCCTGATGCTGTAAAACCTCCCCTCACGCTTTGTTGGCTAATCTTTGTAGACCCTTTCTTGCTGTGCCTGACTACTGTCTATTTGCTGTTCCACAAATTCCTCCTCTTTGGGGTGAGGCCTTTATTAAAATCAAAGAGAAAAGAAAAACATCCCAACCTCTGACCTTGGGGGACCTGCACCCCTGAGCATCTTTGCTGTGGGAAGGCAGCAGAGCGAGCCTGAGCAGCTAGAAAGGCCTTGATGGTTTTTCTGCAGGGGACACAGCCTTGGGCACCGGTCTGGTGGCCAGAGGCGTCTGGTCTTCTGGTCGGTTTTGTTTTATTGTCTGACTCAAGTTTTACATTTTTGTGGATTATATTGTTTCAGTGTTCACTTCACTCTTTTGTTTGCTGTATTTTAATTGTTCTCAGCAGACTTGGGACTTAATGACTCTTTTATCTCACTTTGACTTTCATCCGTGCCTACTGTTTTATCTAGTTCTCCCATCACGCTCCACTTTTATTTCGAGCTTTATTTTTATCTCATTCATTTCTGTTAGCCTTGTTGTTCGCCTTTCATGCTACTCTAAATGGCTTTTCCTTGACGCCTCTTTTGGTTGATGGCTTGCTGTTGTTTTATTGTCTTTTATGCCCTTTAATTACAAAACAGACAGTCTGAGACCAGGCCTAGAGGGAACGGGTTGTGAGGGGTGTCCAGCGTCTTAGAAACAGCATGAGCGGCAGACACAATGAGCTGCCCATGCTAACTGTGTGCTGGCAAGGCTCACTGGAAGGATTCAGGCAGACACGAAGACAAGGCCCAGGAAGGATCCTCCCAGCTTGTTAGATGTGAGAAGTCAGCCACAGTGATGCTATCCATCTGTCTCCATGCCAGAGTCGCTCCCTTCTCCCTGCTGCAGGTGCTCCCTGCAGCATGCTGCCGTGGCCGTGCCGATCACATGACAGTCTGCAGGCCTGCAGCACACACTGCCAACCCTAATGGATGTAGTCCCTGCTGACCAGCTCCGTCCACATGCCAGGGATGGAGAATCTGATGGGAACGTTGGGGGTGGCTCCCTTTGAAGCCCCCACCTTCACCTGACCTCCGTCATCTGAGGCCAGCTCAACTCCAGCCTTTGCAGCCACTTGGGGGAGTGAATCAGTGAATGGAAAATCTCCTTTCTGTAAATCTGCCTTAACAAGAAAAATAAGTAAAATATCTGTTTTTTTTTTTTTTAATGTGCTTAAGGTTTTATTTATCCATTTGAAAAGCAGTTACAAAGAGAAAAGTAAAGAGACGTTCAGTCTTCTGGTTCACTCCCCAGATGGCCAAGCCTGGGCCAGGCAGAAATTGGGAGCCTAAAAGTCCATCCACATCTCCCATGTAGGTGGCAGGATCCAAGGACCTGAACAGGGAGCTGGAGCAGGAGCAGGACCAGAACCAGTGCTCTGTTATGGAAGCCAGGGACACAAGTGGTGATTCACCTGCTTATAATAATGCTATCCCCTCGGGTTTTTTTTTTCTATTTTTTATTCCTTTGTGTAGAGTCCCTGTGGGAACTGGTGTTCTAAATTCAATGTCTTCTCTAATTATACGAGGATGCCTCAAAAAGTTTGTGGAAAACACATATTATTAAAAACCAGGCATGGATTTGAAATTTTTTTGCACTTAAATGAACCTTAAATAAAATGTTTTCTAGTCCCTTGGCCAATGACATTTGTTCAGATTTATCAACGGTTAAGAGAGCCCTCATGGTGTTTGTTTAAAAGACAAAGAGAGAACCTCCAGGCACTGGTTCATTTCCAAGGATTTGATGTCAGTCTTCCGCAGGGGCAGCAAGAGCCCATCACTGCTGACCGCCAGACTGCTCACTCGGAAGCTGGGTCAGGAGCACCGAGCAGCACCGAGCCCACTCTGGTGTGGGACGCTGGTGTCTCAGCTGTGTGCCACAGGCCTGCCTGCTGCCGTGGTCTCCACAGCCTGCTCACAGATCTGTCGGGATCTCTTTGAGGTCTTGGAGCAGGCAGGCACCGTGTTCCAACCTTCTGGGGTAAGGAAAGCATTGGCTTCCTGCTGTGGGGATGCTGGCTCCTTTTCTCTTGGTAGCAGGTCCCTGTGGGAATTGGCCAGAACTTGGAGGATTCCCCGTGGGTGTAAGATCTGGAACCAGACACTTGATATGATGTAGACTCTGAAGGACAGAGTCCACTTTCAGGGGTCTTTGCTCACTGCAAAAGTGCCCTGGCCCTGTTAGAGAAGCCAGTGTGTATGTTTAGATGGGCCAGGCACTTGACCATGCTGGGCTGTGTGCAGGCTGGGACCACAACCTTCCCCCTGAGGATGGAGGGTGCTCTGCCAGCAACAGCAGCACGGCACCTCTGGGTCCTCTTGTGGGGCTGCCCTGTTCACCCTTCGGAGGCCTGAGACGAAGCATTGCCGCTGGAGCAGTTACCCAGCAGCAAAGGGGCTCTGAATTCTCAGATGGGAGCGTCCAGGAGTAGTATGAACTGTCCAGACTGGGTCACTTGCTGGCCAAGGGTGAAGCACAGAGCCTCTCTGAGCTCCAATTTATCTTTCTCTCTCACATGATTTCAAAAGAAAACAGTTTTCAGAGGATCCATTGTGCTGATGTGCGTGGAATGCCATATCCAGTGTTTGATGTATGACCAATGCTTGGAGGGACAAGGTTTTCTTCCTTCCTTTCATCAGCCACAGCCTGCCTGCCACACTTGGCAACATGATGAAGGCCTTCAGCTATAGTTGTTGACTGTCACCATTGGTTAGCAGCTGGACCGCCCTAGCAGTAGCACTCACTGCTCCCTCCCGGTGCTAATGAGAGACCCCCTAAAGGGCGAAAGAAGAGGCGGAGACAGTGGGCCCCTGCCATGGTTGCTTGCTGCGTGTGAGTCAGCAGGGGTGGAGAGTGTCCCGCTGGGCAGGCAGGACCCCTGCTTTCTTGCCTATGGCTCGTGTAGCTGTATGGCCAAGGAACAGGAGAGCCTCCCTGGACCAGTGCTCAGGCCTGTGCTCCCTGAGGGCCATGGCGGACAGTCCCAGGGGATGAGCAGGGAGGAGACAGTCACGAATCAGGGTACTCACTGGCTTAGATTTTCTGTAGTTCATTGGAAGTCATCCAGCCGTGGTGCTCCGTGGTGGGGCTGCTGGCCCCTAGCCCAGGAAGGGGAACACTCATCCCACCATTTCCTGCAAGGATGATGTCCGAACAGTGTGTGGATGCTGTGCGTCATGCTGAAGAGGGGGACCTGGAGGGCTGCATTGTTCTGAAAAGGTTCATGCCCAGCATATCCACTCCTAGTAATTCATCATCATTTTGTCAACAACACCTTAAGACAAAGTGACACTGCTCATTTCAGTGCTATTTATGGCTCTGTGAAATTGGAAGGAAAGTACATTTCTACCTTCTGAATCCAGGCTAAATATATTTGCCACATTTACCGAGTAGAGCATTTTGAAGCCATCAAAATAATGCTTGCAAGGAACTTTGAGTTAGCAAAATACACTCTTATAATAGGAAATAAAGATAGAGGTGATGGAATTGGGTAGATAGCATGATTTCTACATTTAAAAGAAGCCCACAGGAAGATTGGAGTATGCCTAAAATTACTGTGGATTGTCTCCCAGAAGTAAGATTGCCATTCTGTTTTTTTTTCTTGTCTCTTTATAATCCTAATTTGATCTACTAAACATGAAGATAAAAATTGAAAAATGAAACCACAGTGCAGCTGAGAGGTACCAGTGTGGGTGGCACGGAGCCTGTGGAAGCAGACATTGCTGGCAGTGGGATTTCAGGCACTAGCAGGGCGGGTCACTGGGTCTGTGGAGCTGACCTTGGGCGTGGTCAGAGCTGTCTGGGAGAGGCAGCTGGACTGTGTGGGCCTGTCAGCACAATCAGCTCCTATTACAAGGCTGGGTGGACCTGGAGCCCACCAGTGGACAGCACTGCCTGGCCAGGGACAAGTTGAGATGCTTAACAGTCTGTTTTCCTCAAGGCAACAGCACATGACCGTGAGATAATAACAGGTTTATTTATAGCTCCTTATTAAAGTACTTGAGAAATTCTTTTTTGAAAAACTCTGCAATACTTCCAGGTTTCAAAAACAGGCAAGTGTTATTTTCATTTCCTGTGGGGGAAATGTGGCTGGAGTCATGAAGCCTGCGTTAGCACCTTCGGCAGCCCCTGCTGGCCCAGCCCCTACCAGGCACCCCCTTGCCTGGGCCTCTGGCTACCTCTGGTGTGCACTCCACTCTTCCCGTAACAAGCACACTCTGAGCTCTGCGTTGTCTCCACCTTAGTGCACCACTGGCCTGCTGTTCTCTCCTTCCCTGTGATGCCAGCACTGGTGGGCTTGAAGGCCAGCTTGGGGGAAGGGCGACCATGGGCTTGGCCGTTGGCAAGTGGAGCGCATCTGCCTTGCAGTTCGGAAGGCCTTGAGGAGGACGTCTAGGTCATCTGTTCTGATCTGGGGCGCGTTCCTGGTTTGTTCTCACTTGTGGTGATTGATGGCAGTCTCGTCATTCCTGCATGAGGAGATGCATCCCGCAGTCACATGATCACCCTCTTCTGGGTGATGTCACATGATCCTCCTCTTCCTGGGTGATGTCACATGATCACCCTCTTGCTCATGTCATTCCCTGGCTCCAGATCAGGGCCTGTGGTAATGAACTCACCTTACCTTACTTACCTCTGAAAAGACCCTATTTCCAAATATTGTCTCATTCTGAAGCAAGATGTTCACCCTGCATTTTTTTTCCGAAGAACACATTCCAAATAGCGCTTCAGCCACCTGCTTCTCTATGCATTTGCAAGTAAAACCTGAATCTATATTCTGTGGTCTTGGGAGGGCCAAATGCAGTTGTGAGTGTAACACATGTAGTGTCCATATCAGACTTCTCATTCTACACCTGTCCATGCAGTTTAGGGTTTGTCAGGTCTGATTCCACAGAGCAGAGTGTCCCAGTCTGCCATGCTGGCCAGCGAGGTGTCCCCAGCAGAGGCACAGTGCCAGGCATGGTTGGGGTGTCTCACGGTGTGCTGAACTGGACAATTGCAGCTTGCCATCTTGGAAGAACCTCACAGCGACCATCTTGGCCAGGAGGCCTACTGAGTACCAGAACGCAGGAGGCCTCCTGAGAATCCCATTGATTCAGACTGCAAAGCCTTGGGCTGGAAGGCCTGACGGGTATAACCCTCCCTCTTCAACTCTTCATGCCACCCAGGCCCTTTCAATAAGTTTGTGTTCCTTTTCTATTCCATGAGAGGAAGCCTGTACTCTCCTTCTCTGGGCTGTTACATTTGCTGTTCTTTCTACCCCATAGATACACTGTACCCTCCCACCTCCCCAACTTGTCTAATTTCTTCTCTCTGTTTACTCAAGTTTCCCTTTTCTCGTCATCCACCGGCCATTCTCAGGAAGAGCCAGTTTGCTATCACATCTTTAATCGTGAGCCTATTCACCTGATATTTACCTCTGCCAGCAGGCCAGGTCCCAAAGTAAAGGGACCGTGTTAGGTTTACTCTTCGTGAGCTACTTTATGCCAAGGACTGGTACTGTAGAGCAGGTGCTGGGGACATTTTGTAGAGGTGCGATGAGCGAAATGGTTGCTCTTTCCCTAGACGATTAGACTCACAATGCTGAGATAGGAGTTGGACACAGGTTCTGCTTGTAGCTGAGTTGTGTTTGAGACGATGTGTTTGTCAAGGAAGTTGGTTCACCTTCATGGAAGTTGACAAGCTGCCAGCACCGTTTTTGTATCTGTGGGTGATGCTCTTTGGGGGACTTGTGTTAACAGGATGACTATCTTAGGGTTGGGTGGCTAAAACAAGGCATCAAAGCCAATGGACATTTACTTCTTACAGATCAGGGTGTCAGCATGGCTGAGTTCTTGTGAGGGCCTCTGCCAGGGTGCAGTCTGCTTCTGGCTGGTTCCTTATGCCATGGGAGGGACAGACACACCTTCTGGGGCTTCTTTTATAAGAACAATAATCCCTTTCACAAAGGCTCTGCCCTCAGGACTGGTCACTTCCTGCTGGTCCTACCTCTTAGTTTGATACACTGGGGATTCAGTTTAAACATTTGGATTGCAGAGTGCACAACGATTCAGGACACAGCAATAATTCTGCTGAAAAACCCTCTTGCATGGAGAAGTGAAGTCAACCCAAAAGGAAACACGCAGAGCTGCGATTCTTAGTCGTAAGGCCAAGCATTCGTGTATACTGCATTCACATTCCTGAGAGCAGCAGAGGAAGGAAGGCAAGGCAGGTCAGAGTCCGAGGGATCCCCTGCTGTGTGACAAATGGCTGGTCAAGGACTGCCTGAGTGTCCAGCTCACCTTCCTAGGAGATGCCAGCTGGGAGGGCAGAGGGCAATTACACAGTGTTTCACATACAGTAGATTCTTGCTGGTGACCACGGACATCCCAGACACAAGGAGGATGTGGCTGAGAGAAGAACAAATGACGAAAGATGTAGATGATTGAATGAGGAACTTCTCAAGGAGGTTCTGGACCAATTTATCTACCAGAAGGAAGAGGCAAATCTACTGCTGGCAAATTTGGGCAGAAATATGCAGTGCAGACTCCCGATCAGTGAAAGCATGGACAATTCCGAGGAGCCACAAAAATGGCTCAGTTGCTTCATTTTCTTGGTGTGTACAAGATTTTGAAGTTCACTGGAAATGGTAACATTCTGTGATCTTTGCCACTGGAACTAGAGAATTAAATTCTGAGGCTTCTCCAAGAAAACCTCTATGTGGAGAGAAGAAAATCCGTCTCTCTTCCCTCTATAGGCAGCTTAAAAGGCGCACTGTACCCGCATGTGTTTTCCTGGAAAAGCAGAGCATCAGGGTGTTTACTGTACAGTGAGTTGGATCATAAGGCTGTAATTTGTCTTGCGCCAGCCCGGGGAGGGTATGAAGCATGCTATCAGCATTGCTGGTCCGTGAGAATCACAACAGGCAAACTGCAGACAGAGCAGCACCAGTGGCACAAATATCCGCACGCAGCCCAGGGAAATGTCAAAGCAAGGCTGCGCTCTGCGGGAAATGGGTTACATTTAGGAAGACATTAGCTCTGGACATGCAGGGCCTGTGGAATCTGTAGCTGGTTCGATATGTTTGTTGTAAACTTGGAGGCAGCCAAGCTTTTATATTTGCATTGCCTTTCTTTTGGCAGCCAGAAGAAAAACTACATGAGAAGGGAAGAGAGTTGTTGCCTGTGAGTCCTTTGCTGGGCTGGCTCCCTGGGGACTATGACCCTGACCTAGGAGCGCCTTGCCCTTGCTTGCTCAGGGCCTGGCCAGACAGCATGCTCAGCTCCGCCATTTTATTCCTGTCTCAGCCAGTTTCTTGGAAAATAATTGTTTTCTTTTGCTCCATAATTAGAAACATTTGCAGCTGAAGAGTTACGTGTCTTAATTATCATCCTTGGCCTTTTCTGTAGGAACCTCAAATTGACTTTCAAATTTCTCTTCTTAACTTGATTTAACATTTTAATCTGCATGCCTTCAGTGGGGTCTTGGTCAGCAGTATTGATGACCAGGCAGTGAGAAAATAGCCGACCACATGTGAGGCACTTGCTACCCATCGAGCAGCCCTGGCCTTCGTGAGGGGTGGGGAGGGCTTGGTGTCGCCTGGTCCCCTCCCGTCTCCCACTCGCCTGCCCACCGAGCAGCCCTGGTCTTCGTGAGGGGTGAGGAGGGCTGGGTGTCACCTGGTCCCCTCTAGTCTCCCATTCACCTGCCCACCGAGCAGCCCTAGCCTTCGTGAGGGGTGGGGAGGGCTGGATGTCAACTGGTCCCCTCAAGTCTCCCACTTACCTGCCCACCGAGCAGCCCTAGCCTTCGTGAGGGGTGGAGAGGGCTGGATGTCAACTGGTCCCCTCAAGTCTCCCACTCACCTGCCCACCGAGCAGCCCTGGCCTTCGTGAGGGGTGAGGAGGGCTGGATGTCACCTGGTCCCCTCAAGTCTCCCACTCACCTGCCCACCGAGCAGCCCTGGCCTTCATGAGGGGTGGAGAGGGCTGGATGTCACCTGGTCCCCTCCCGTCTCCCACTGGCCTGCCCACTGAGCAGCCCTGGCCTTCATGGGGGGTGTCCAGGGAAGGGGAGGGCTGGGTGTCACCTGGTCCTGTGAGTCGCTGCCTACAAGCAGTGAATCTCTGAACTTTGGTTTTGAAGTATGAAGGTGCCCCCTGAGATGCTGACTTATTAGCTCCAGAAATTGACAGAACAGTAAAAGAGTCCATATACTTGTGTTGTATTGATCAAGCTGCCATTTCTCTCTCACACAGCTCAGATATGGATTTTCCTGACACTTGCCTTAATTTGAATTAAGCATTTAAAATATGCCTCTGCCCCTTTGAGGTTCCCCACCTAAACATGCGGGAACTCCAGTACAACATATGGATTATGGGTGGGCTTGTCAGGGAGTGGAAATACGAGAGTCAGATAGCCCACACTTGCTCAGTGATTTCATGGGCTTGCCACACAAAGAACTTGGTGTATAACAGGAGTCCCAGAACCAAAATAAGGGAGCAAATGCTGGTGTGACTTAAAACAAAGTATTCAGTTGCTCTATGGCTCACTTGAATCATCTGTCTAATGGGTGAACAGCTGCCAGCAGCAGGAGGAGCAAACAGCGTGCCCAGGGGCTGGCAGTGGAACGGGGAAGGACTGAGTGGCATAGATAGCAGGAATGGTGTTACACATGAGCACCGTGATAGCTCAGAGCACAAGGCTACAGCAGCAAGCTGGGTTAGAAGCCAGACAGATCTTGAAACTAGGCTTGTTGCAGGGGGTCAAGTCGCATAATTAGTAGCGAGTGCAGAGGCAGCGTCCTAGAGATGGCCCTGTTCGGAGCTTTCTGACACCATGCAGTGATGTGCTCCTGGTTCCTTGTCTCCTGTGAATTCAGACCCAAAAGAACATGCATTTCAGCCTCAGAGAAAAAGTGCTGCATGGCTGTTAGTAGCCTGATGTAAAGTACTCCATGCACCGATTTGTTCGTGGAGACCTCTCCATAGCCCATGCGTTGGGATCTTATATCATGCTCATTTGGGGAATGAGAGGATTGAGGTTGGAGAAGTTATGCACCTCAGCTGTGGTCCCCATAGTTATGTGGGAAGCTGGTGGTACTTGAAAGCCATTCATTCTGACTCCCTGTGCTGTGGCTTGACTCATTAGACCTGCTCACATACAGTTTCCTGAACACCCAGCTGACATCGCCTGGGCGCCTGTGTGAATCCAGGCTCTCCCAGGCTGGAACATCAGGGAGACGGGCAAGTACAGACTTTGGTCTCAAGGATCTCCAAGGATAAAAGAGATGTGTGGACATGAATGACAATACAGCAAGGAGCGCAGGGTGCAAGAGGAACAGGTGAGGCCAGCTGGTACCAGGAAGTATGCCTGTCAGCTGGGAAGCTGGAGCAGGCTCCCTGCAGGGCAGCACACATAACCTGGCTTGGGGAGCTTGTCTAGAAGTCCTCCTGGCATGTGTGAGGCAGACTTCTCTGTTGGGTTGACCAGGAGTAGTAAGAAGGATGGCTCGTGTTCTTGGCAGCACAGGCTGCGGATGGCTCTGCCGGCTGCTCCCTAATGTCTCCCCTGGGCAGCGTGCAGACTTTTCTGTCTCTGTTGGTCCCCATGTAGTGAAGCTTCAAAAGCCTGCTTATGATCAGGAGTTCTGTTCCTCCTTAATTTCCAGATATAAAATCTTGCTGATTTGTTCCCATTCAGGTCACTGATGCTCTAACTGAACCGGAGTGACTGTTGTCCAACAGATGTGAAGTTGCCAAACAATTGTGCCATGTTTTCTGAGCTTATTCATTCTGTTTAAACTGTGCAAGGGCAAAACACCATTCATTTCCTATGAAAACATAGCTAGGTATTTTATAGAGTGAATTGCAAAGTGTGTTTCTTAAAGAAAATCATAGCTTTTTGGGGAATGTTGATGGCGGCCACTTTCTGTTGTAGCAGTTCCTTTTCTGATACTAGGAGGCAATGGAAGAGCTGAGTGGAGCTCAGGTTCAGGTTTGCCGTTTGTGGTCAGGGAGATTCCTGCCCTTGACCAGCCCCGGCACCCACAGCGCCCCTGGGTGTACTCCCTACAGTGTCACCAGTCGTATTGCTCCTTACTAACAATGAACGCTGAGCCTGCCCCTCACACCTCACTGGCAGTGGCTGGAATCTTACAGCCGTTTAATGTCTTGCTTGAAATTAAAGTAATGGGAGGCACAGCCATAAGAAACCCACGATAGGCCACATTGAGTCATAAAACTGCAGTGCTGGCAAAGCATGGCGGCAAGAAATCAGGGTGATGTGAAAGCAGCAAAATAAATATCTGCTGGGGTTCTAATGAACTGCCTCTAAGTAAAGGGAACGAACAAACGGGACTCGCTTCCAGGAGCCAGATTCGTCGTCGTTTCAGTATTGCTGTCGATGGCCAGCACGGCGCCCGAGACCGTGGAGAGGTGGAAATGAGCAGCGGCTCTCCAGGCTCCCGCAGAGCCGGGCGGCCCGGCCTGGTCCCTGGTGCACAGGTGCACGCGCATGCAGGGACTTGTGCTTCTCACTCTGCAGAAAGGCACCTCTGGCTTTCCAGAGTGACGGGGACTGCTATGCCACCGAGAGGAGGGCTGGCAGGGTGTCCTGTTGTGACACTGGAAAGCTGCTGAGCCTCTTTCGTTGCTTTCGTCTTCTCACCGACAGGGACAGAGGTTCAGCCAGTGGCACAGGACCGGGCTCGGAGCAAGCATTCAAGAAGTGTGCAGTGGGGAGAGCGGGCCTCTCGCTCACCACATCTCAGGGAGGCAAGATGGAATAGCCCATTGCTTTGTACAAATGATGCTTTGTGCAAATGATGTCTCACATAGACTTTACCCTAGTCAACACAGTGAGTTACACGGATGAAGTATTGCATTCCTAGGCTGAATCCTACTTAGTCATGATTCCTTTTATGGTTTTGGGTTAAATCTTTGATTCTCTTTAATAGATTTTTGTGTCTTTGATCATAACAAATACAGACATTTGATTTTCTTATAATGTCTTGTGACATCCTCTTTGGTACTAGCCAAATACTAGCCTCTTAAAAGGAGCTGAAAGGGTTTGAAAGTATTACTTCCTCTATTTTAAAAAGAGATTTATTTGTTTATTCCTTATTTGAAAGGCAGAGTTACAGAGAGAGAAAGAAAGAGTGAAAGACAGAGAGAGATCTTCCATCTTCTGGTTCATTTCCCAGAGGACCACAGTGATCATCTTGTCTTGGCTGGGCAGAAGCCAGGAACCAGGATCCAGGAGCTTCTTCCTGGTATTCCATGTGGATACAGGGTTCCGAACACTTGGACAATCTTCTGCCTTCCCAGGTCATTAGCAGGAGCCAAGATTGGAAGTGGAGTAGCTTAGGACTCAAATGGGATTTGACATTGCAGGCAGGGGCTTCACACACTATGCCACCACATCAGCCCGACTTTGCTTTTCCTTCATAGCGTATACTTCTACTTTTACAGCTATGTATTTCTCTCTGAACACAAAGTCAACCTCATCCTTCACTGCTCGGTGTGTGGACTTTGCATTATCTTCAGTTCCCATTGTTTTTGATTGCCTTCGTCATTTTGTCTTTGATTCTCATAAACATGTATTATTTAGTTTCTAAATAGCTGGTGTTTCTATAGACTCCTTATTGTTAAATGTTGTTGATTTCTGATTTACTTTCCTTTTGGCCACAGGCTGCATTCTGTGTGTTTTCAGTCTTTTGGGAAGATTGGGGCTGGTTTGTGGCAGGCCCGTGGTCTTCATCACCCTGCCATGTGAGACTACACTGGGCTACAGGTGAATTAACATTCTGCACATGTCAGGCCAGAGGGCTTGGGGGGTCTGGTCTAGATGCGACTTTATGGGTTGCATTTTATTTTGTTGTATTAATTACTGGCTGGGTAGTTTAAGCCCCTGTGTTATTGTGCAATGTCTGTGTGTCCCTCTGACGTTGTCTCTCTCTGCTTCATGTCTTGTGTATACCAACAGGAGCTTAGAGCATTCTCCTGTGAGCATTCAGGTATTTGCAGTCTCAGGGTTGGCCTCTGGTCTTAGCCATTAGCAAAGGGTTCTTCTTATGTCAATTTAGGTTCGAGTATATCCTGGACATCCCGAATTTATGTTAGGACACATCTGAATTGTCATAGATCTGCAAACAGCTGCTGCTTGGCTTTGGCTGACCCCAGGCTTAGCTGACTCCAACTGCAGACCCGGTCCTGCCTGCCCGGGAAGCATGCAAGGGGGCCTCTGTTCAGGTGGACTGCAGCCTCTCCCGTGGAGCAGGCCAAAGGCTTTCCTGTAGTTTGAACTTAAACACAGTTCAGGAACCCCCTCCCTGGCTCTCTTCTCAGGCGACTTCTTGCTCACCTTCTAGCACCGCGCTGGGGTCCGTTAAGGTCTTATGCTTCTGCCCCCGTGCAGCCGTGTAGGGCTGCACTGCTTCTGTGCAGCCAGAGAACTCGCCCTTGGCAGTGGTTTCCTCCATCGCAACCTTTCCCCAGATCAGCCTGTTTCTAGCACTTTCCAGGACCCTCCCGCTTCTGTTTGTTGCTTTGGGACAGGGTGGCTTTTCCAGTGAAGTCCCTGGGAGTTCCTGCAGAGGGAGGAGGAGCCCTTTCCTGGGCTGTCTACCTGGTGCTGCTCTGCCTCTCCTGTGTCTGTAGACCTGCACTGTGCGTAACGTTCTGTATGATTTGGAAATATTCTGGGTAAAAATCGTGTGAATATTGACGTGACTTGTGCAATATACAATTATTACTTTGCAAAATTAAGATAATCTTCATACAATGCCATTTGACTTGTTTTGAAACAATGTGCAGAATTCTGCACCTTCAGTTCCAGCGGCAAAGGGCATGGCCAGCTGTACCCCACTTGCCAAAGGCCATCCCTCTGCCATGACAATGAATCAGTAAGAATCATCTTTTATGCATACATGTGGATTTTTATAAGCAACCGAGGTACTATTATTTTAATCTCCAGTGTTATTAGATAATTTTGTATCCTTTAACAGTGCTATCTGAGCAGTCATTAATAGAGCAAAATGTCATAGAACCACCCGAAGAATGCCAAATGGGCTTCTATTTTAAAACAGTGCATTGTCTTTAGTGTTAGGAACCATGTCGGGAAACTGAACACCAGTGAAGGGCAGAGGAACCCTTCAGTTACTGCAGAACACGCCCTTTCTCATGGATGTCTCTCTAAGCAGATCCATATAAATGAAGAGCTCTGATAATTCGCTGGAGCAGAAACTTAATTGTATGTTTTCTTATTTTTAATGTCTCAGAACTACCAAAAACACTCAAGCAGTACCCTTGGGATGTTCTCCACACTGGGATTTCTAAGGCACTATCCAGTGGCCATCCCCCATGCCCGGTGCTGATGTCATTTGGCAGCTAGGAGCACCCCTCACTTCCTTCCTTCCTACCAGAGATAGGAGAAAAAGGGCATAGTGCCATCACCCTGAAGTGGCACTGGCTTCTTGCCACCTGTGGGAATGATGCGCAAAGACACCAGTGCTCTTGTTCGCTGCCGTGCCTGCATCCTTGGTGTGAGCTTCAGCACCAAGCCCAAAGCAAGCTGCACGTCACTGTTCAAGGACTTTGTGGAGCCCCTTGAGAGGGTGCCAGCACCAGGCTGCCCAACTGAGAGAAAAGAGAGGGTGCCAACCTTCGATACCAAAGGCCTGCATTCTGGTCAGGATGCTGTCCATTCCATCACAGCGGCCCTGGACAGACAAGATTCGCTCAGGCTCAGGTTCTTCATCTGCGCAAGTACACTCCACAGTCTCTGCTCCCCAAGGGCAGCCGGGGCTGGGAGAAACCCAGTCTAGACACATAGCCCGCGTGCTGTGTGGGCCGGGGCTGCAGCTGCCTGAGTGTCACACAGTCTCCCTCCCAACCCTCTGGGCCTGCAGTCCGTGGGCTCCCCGTTTTCCTCAGTATGAAGCCCCTCTGCTCCCTCTTCTGGAGCTTTCAAACTGGTCCTTTGGCATGGCAGCCTGTCCATCACAGCCCTAGGCAAGGCCACCTCCTCTGCCCCCTGGGATCCTGACCTTGAAGCATGTGGTAGCTGCCCTCACAGCAAGCACCCCAACCCTCGATCCACTTGGATTGCAATTCGCTTGCTTCTTTGGCCTGTAAGAGCTCGTTGCCCAGGGACAGCCTGCCTTTGTTTAGCACTGCTCCACGGGTCAGTCGGGTCATCTCCGACAAATATCCACCATTCAAATTCACATTTACACAGACGGGCAAATGAATGTGTTTGCAACCTGAGCACAGGTGCAGGGTGAAGAGGTGAATGAACTCTAGACTTGGCCCTTAAGTGCCTACGTCCTGTGTCTGAGATGGTGACGTGAAGAGAGCAGTTCGTTGTTTGTTCCCTTGTCTTTTCTGGTGGGTGTGGAGTACTTGACGATAAAGGATTCATATTAGGCAGCTGTTTGTCGCCCTAAGGAAATAGCCAAGGCAGAAATTCCCATTTTCTTTTATTTGGCACCTCTGCCACATATACCTGGCTACCTTGACACAAGAACCTAGTCATAGGGCTTGGCCCTTGTGGCTCTAACCAACCCGCGTATGCTTCGGTTTCTGCCCCCTAGCTGCCATGATGCATTCAGCCTGCGCCTCCTAACATCATCAGTGTGTGATTTTGAGGCTGAATGTTATGCATATGTTTCGACACTGCACTTTCCACCAAGCATTCTTACACTCCCAGGGACCCGGTGTCCTCTCGGTGTCTCCAGGCCCCACACAGTCGGCCTCAGCTGAGTTCAGTGAGACAGAAATTGTCTTCCAGAGGGTCACTGCATCTTGTCCGCTCCCCCGTGCCTCCCTCCCCTTCCTCTGTTCGCTCTGTCCTCTCCTTCTCCTTATTAAGAATGTCTGAGTCTTGGGTACTACTTTAGTTGTGATCCAATGTTTCTAACAGAAAATTACCCTCATCGATTTGGGGTTTAATTTGATTCTTCAGATCTTAGCCGTAGAGTCTTGGTGGTAGCGGCACACCCCAGAGAATGTTCCAGAAGCAGCCTGTGCGCATTTGTTGGCAACGTTCTCATATTGGCATTGATCTTAGGACAAAATCACAAGGCAGGCACTTTAGAAGTTTGTCTGTTCGACCTCGGCTAACTCAGAGCCAGAGAAACTTTGAGGGTCAGTTGAATCGGAATGGACAGGGCAGAAATGCCGAGTGGCTGAGCAGCAGCAGCCAAGGGGAGCCGGCCTTCGTAATGGAGCCTGGTCCACAGCCTGTCTGTCTGTTATTCCACAACCACACTGGAGGAACAGCCAGGGAAGGGAGAGGTAATAAAACGGAGGATGGAAGAAATAATGAACAGCCAGAAATCTGAAGGTAAGATTGACACTGATCGAACAGCTCAGAAAACGCTGTTTGGGAGGTCAGCACCTGCTTCCTGATTGTAAAGTGGGAATTTCTCTCTTGAGTGAGACATGAATGAGACTATGGACTGTTCCTGGAAATAAGGCTTAGAGAGTGGGCAGGAACTAGGGGCTGTTGAGAGGAGGTGGGTGGAAGGAAGCTGGCCAGGCTACGTTTTGTACCCAGGCCCAGCTCTGTGACCCTGAGCGATCGCTCTAATTCTCATCATTCTGCTTTCTCTGCTTTAATTTGTACAAATCCAGATAAAATGCCTGCTCTGCGGGGGCTTTGTGAAGGTTAAATGAGATCACCTGGCTTGCCCAGAGCAGCATGCGATGCCTGCGCAGGCTCCATTCTTAGGAGAGTGGGCAAGGCCAGCAGCAGGCTGAGGCAGCCATGTGTTGGGTTACTCTGTGAGCAAGGCCTCCTTAGATAGTCACCCTGGATGAGCACGGGCTGCGTCAGCTCAGGGCTTGCACGACTCTAGTACTTACCCTCCCCTACACCATCCATCCTGGCATAACTTCCAGGTGACGCAGTTAAGGACCAGAGAGGCAGCATGACTTGGTTTTTCAAGCTGAGCGGTTACTAAAAGGCAGACCTGGAACGTGAATCCGGGTCTTGGCTCTCCAGGAGCCTGTAACTGACCATCTGCCATCACACAGCCTGGGCACCAGGAATGGTCTTTCCAGACGTTGATACTTTCTCTCCTGATAAGTCCACTGTGAGCACTCTCAGTACAGCTGGAAGACAGGTCTCCAAGTTCCAGCCCTTCCCAGAGCACCTGTCACAGAGCTTGCTGGGAGTCAGGTCAAAGAATTAAACAGCCATCACTTGAGGAAAAAAAGAAAGTTCCTTAGGTCTTCATCATGTTAGTGCGGAGAAACAGAACCAACACTCCCCCAGCCAAGTTTCACAATATGCTCAGCTTTCTGAGCTTGTCCAGCTCCCGTGGGACTCTAGTCTCACACAGACTCCCTCCACCGTCTCCAGGGAGAAAGCCGCAGCCCTGGGGTGTGAGTGGCACTTAAGGAGGGCGGGGATGGGGTTCTGGTCACAAATCAAGGGGTGTTTGCACCGTGAGTAAGGAGAAAGAATGGTTCTGTTCCCACTTGTGCGTCACCTTGGCACGCAGGTGGTCAGGATGGGACCAGGACTCTGTTCCTGATGAACTCCTGGGGATACAGATGCTGACAGCCGTGGTGTGCATGCTCAGATAAGCAGGCAGCCGTCCCAGCTGAAGACTGTCTCGAACTTCTGCTTTCTCCCTTTTCCTCTGCCACCATTTGACTTTGGACCACAGTCCCAGTCCTTAATCTCAGGCTGGGGAAACTGGAAGAATCAGGCAGTTTCCAAGGCACTAGAATGCATGCCTGTGTTTCCACCGGATACTCATGGAGGGTGACATCTCCATGCAGGAAATGCATCCACTTCCCCAACCATGAGATGAGCGTGCTGGTCTGGACCTCCGGCAACCCCTCAAGGTCTGATAGCTCTGTGTACATGGAGGCAACTCTAGGGGGAGGTTGAGTCCATAAGGCACCAGGCTGTGTCTCATCGTGGTGTTCTCCCAAGGCCCACCCTGTGTCTCATGGTGGTGTTCTCACAAGCCCACCCTGTCTCCCATCCCTCTGCAGGAGAAATCTGTGCATTCAAGATCCACGGTCAGGAGCTGCCCTTTGAGGCCGTGGTGCTCAACAAGACGTCTGGCGAAGGCCGGCTCCGTGCCAAGAGCCCCATTGACTGTGAGCTGCAGAAGGAGTACACATTTATCATCCAGGCCTACGACTGCGGGGCCGGGCCTCGGGAGACATCCTGGAAGAAGTCACACAAGTGAGTGCTTGCCCTGGTTTCCTGGACGCGTCTTCCATTCTCTCCATTCACATGGGGCCCCAGCCTTGCAAACCCTAATGGCGTGCTCCCTGTATCACCTTCATGGCTGAGTGTCAGTGTCACTTCCTGCAGGGGGTCATCACTGCCTTGGTGCCCAGCACAGAGGGAGAGTGAACGACAAGAGGAGAGCTGGTCTGGGAAGGCCAGGGATGAGAGGGGGCGTCGCAGGGTGGGGCCATCTCAGCAGCAAGAGGGAGGCGGGCGAGGACGCTGAAGGAATCATGATCACTCTACCAGCATCTGCCCCAACTGGTTTGCAGTTCCTCTGCTCATTTGGCCTTGGAATCTGAGTCAGGTGCCTGGGGAGGAGCAGGCTCAGTCTTCCCCAACACCGTCTCTTCCTTGTCCTGTGTGGTCCCAGGGCCGTGGCGCATATCCAGGTGAAGGATGTCAATGAATTCGCCCCCGCCTTCAAGGAGCCAGCCTACAAGGCCATCGTGACTGAGGGCAAGATGTACGACAGCATCCTGCAGGTGGAGGCTGTGGACGAGGACTGCTCCCCTCAGTACAGCCAGATTTGCAACTACGAAATTGTCACAACGGATGTGCCTTTTGCCATTGACAGAAATGGTGAGTGTGACTCTAGTGGAGTTCAGGCGTGAAAGCTCAAGGCTGCGGGTGGGGGCAGCCAGGAGGGCTCTCACTGTGCCTGGTAGATGATGCCTCCCCTGGCCCCAGCTCAGTCCTGCCCTCCGGATGGCTTCAAAGGATTAGCAGTCCTGGCAGGCCTCAAACAGCCCCAAGGAACCTCAGACCTTCCGCACTGAGCAGTCGATGGACCTGGCCATCTGAGCATCCAAAATGGCTGATTTGTTAGTAAAAAAAATTTCCAGTTGTCATTCTGATAGTCCTGCGACTGACTTAACCAAGTCTGGGCCCTCTTCTCTGTACGTAGGTATGAATTACCCACCTCCATCACCACCATTTGCAGCCTGCCATCTGCTGCCAGATGAAGAGATACTAACAGAAGGTGTGGATTTTAAAACACCTTCCAAGGCATAGACCCAAGTGTGAAGCTTTCAAGCTCTTGCCAGTGTCCCTTGTGGGGATTTCAACATGAAAATCAAGTATGAAAAAATGCTGTACCCTACTCCCAGACTGAACTGAGGGCAATCCCAGAATGCCAATGGGCATTTTTGTCACCGTTCATAAACTCAATGCAGTAGAAGTCCCCGGGCAGAGGCCCAAGCAATCCAGCTCATTTGACTATCGCTTTCACTACTTGGATAGTATATTTAACATAATTTAGAAAATAATGTGCTTTAATGACGTATGAGATAATTTGCCTTATTGAATCATATCACTTCATTGTTAGTGTGGATGTGTGTTGGCCCCTGCTTGGTTACAAATAGGATTTAGCTGCTGCACAAATGTGCAAAAGTTGTGAAACCTAGTTTGTCCACTCTAATTACTTCTTGTTAGATGTGGAGCTGGACACTTGGGGTAGAAGTAGAATAGAACTTGGCCCAGTGCAGTGACTCAATTGGTTAATCTTCCACCTTCAAGCACCAGGATTCCACATAGATGCCGGATTGTATCCCGGCTGCCCCACTTCTCATCCAGCTCTCTGGCTGTGGCCTGAGAGAGGAGTGGAGGATGGCCCAAGGCCACATGAGGCGTGTCACGGTGCACTGTGTGCATGGGCGCCATAGGCACCACAGGCAGCACATTCTCCCAGAGCAGCTGGGCAGTCAACATCGAAAAGGCAAAATCTCCAGTTAGTGGCAGAAATATCACTTCCTGTAGGTGAGCAAGAGCACCCTTTCTCCATGACACAGCCTCTGTATCCTGAGAGAAGTATAGCAGGCTCCTTAGGGATGGAGGCCCGGGACCCACACTTAGTCCAGAATACAAACTATAACAGAACTAAAGCTTACAAGAGAAAAAATAGTAGTGACGTAGTTTCCTGTAACAGGTTAGAAGCCATGTGAACAGCAGTGACGTGCCTGGACATTGCTAATAGGAAATTGGACAGGCCAGCAGATCAGCATGGGAGAACCCCTGTTGAGGCCCAGGGGCTTAACCCCCTACTCACAGTCCTGGCACCCTGTATTAGAGCTCTGGTTTGAACCTTGTCTGTTGTGTGTCTGATCCAGTTTTCTTGTAATGCACCTGGGATGGAAGCGGGTGGCTGGCCACATACGTAGCCCTGCAGTTCTTGTGCGAGACATGGGTGGAACCACTGGTTCTTGGCTTGGACCCAGCCAGCTCTATTTCAGCCATTTAGGGTAGTGAACCAGCAGATAGAAGTCTCTCTCTCTCTCTCTCTCTCTCTCTCTCTCTCTCTCTCTCTCCACCCCCCAACTCTACCTCTCTCCACCTTTGCCTCTTCCTCTGTCTCTTTGCCTTTTAAATAAAAATAGAAATCTTATTAAAAATGAAAGTAAAGGAGGAGATACTGGAATCTAATTAAAGTTTGGCTCAGGATTAGAAGGAAGGTCACTTCCATTAGCAGAATTGATCAGAGCTAATTCCTGACACTTCGTCCATGGCTGCAGCTTCAGCCCCATGCAAAGCCGGCCTGTCACCACCACACACTGACAACACACACCTCATCCCATAAACCGTTACCTTGCACTTTTCCGCTCTGAGTTTCTGTTCCCCTGAAAGCTTTGGAAGTGGTGGAGTGCCAGAGCAGAACTAGACAAGAGGAGGTATCTATGACCAGTAGTCAAGCTCCGTTTGGCTTGCTGCCCTTGCTCTGGAAAGCCACAGCCCAATGAGAGACGAGGTGCTAATTCTTTGATCAGAGGGTACACTGCCCCCATCCCGGAGCTAATCACTCACCTTGATGAGCCATTTCCCTAACATATGCCAATTTATTTCCCTGGCTGTCTCATTAAAAGTGAGTAATGGGCCTTTGCCAGGCCTCTGCTCCAACTTTGGTTTACAACAGAAGATGAAGAGCAGAGTGGGCACACCCAGAGAGCATGGGCCCCCCAACAGTGAGGTTTTCCAAAAGCGCCTCTCCAAGTAATGAAGCAGGACCTGGGGCAGACGCAGAGGTAGCTCCCGTTCTAATGAGCTTCCCAGTTGGCCCCAATCCATCACTACTCCTGGCGACCTTCCCAGCTCCTTGAAGGTCTTTGCATCCACATCAGGGAAAGCTCGAGGCCCACTCACTGAGGCTGTTACCCCACAGCTTTGGGTCCAGGGCTCTCTGTCATCCCATGGCTTCAGGTACATGGCTCTGCTGAAGTATTTGCTTTTGAAAGAAGGAAGGGATACATCTGGGTGGGGAGAGCAGAAAACATGGTATAGAGTTTAGGCTGACCTGTCTTGAACTGGAAACACAACTTGGTTCAACCAGAGAACCATCCTAACAGTTCAGGACACTCACTCCCAGGAACCTGTTCCCCTTTCACCTGCCCAGGCCCCACTTATGCAAGTAACCAAGCCCAGCTGTCTCCCTGGGCCTCACTGCTATGCTGGTGACCATGCCCAGCTCTCTCCCTGGCCCTCACTGCCATGTGGGCCACACCTATGCAAGTCACCATGCCCAGTTCACCTCCTGGGCTTCACTGCCATGTTGGCCACCATGCCCAGCTCTCTCCCTGGGCCTCACTGCCAGGCTGGTGACCATGCCCAGGTCTCCTCGTGACCCTCACTGCTATGCTGGCGACCATGCCCAGGTCTCCTCCTGGCCCTCACTGCCATGTTGTCCCCTGGAGTTGGCCGCTGAAGCCATGTGCATCCACCCTGGCAGTTTGCGTCCCTGTAATGGTGCATGTGCATGGGACCAGCAGTTCTCATCCTCAGCATCCGTGGTCTCATGCACTCACAGCTGGCTGCTGCAACTGCACACTTGCACACCACCAGCCACCTCCACAGCTGCAAGCGTGAACCTAGGCATCGCTGCCCACCATCTGGCCTTACCACCATGGTGTGGCCCCACCACCACACACACACAAAGCCACATGTGTGCCCATTGCCAGCCAGAGTTGGCCCCTACAGCTGTGCCTGTACATGTGTGTAGCCTTGGTTCCTGTAGCCATGTATGCATGCACCGCCAGCCCCTCACTACACCTGCAGTTGGCTCTCCCCCAGCCCTCGACACGCACACGATGGCAGCCAGGTACACACAGACCACACAGACCACGAACCAAAGCCTCTCCAGTGTCCTGTAGCAGTCATTCACCATTAGACCTGGGGCGACAGTAATGGTGACAGTAAGGACACAGCCCCTCAGCTGTTACACCAAGGACTACGCTGTTACCACGATTGCAGACCTCAGCCACCTGAACCACCCAGGAATTATACCCCTCTCCGCAGTGTCCTCTCTCCTCCTTTTCCATCTGAAACAGGTGAACATGTTTCCCTCATGAAGCCAGTCCATCAGGTCTAGAAGAGATGACCTCTACTTTAGCGCTCAGACAACGCAAACTGCCACTGGTCGTGAAGAGCCAAACATGATGAAATACTAACAGCAAAACTCCAGAACATTGGAAGGCCACAAATAACTTGACAAGGAATTCAAATTAATTGCTCGATAAGAAATTCAGTGAGCTTTCGTGCAATGCAGATGTAAAAATTAACAATAGGTCCCAGCACTTAAGTCCTCACCTTGTATGTGCTGGAATCCCATATGGACACTGGTTCTAATCCCGGCAGCACTGCTTCCTATCTAGCTCCCTGCTCATGGCCTGGAAAAGCAGCCGAGGAAGGCTCAAAGTGTTGGTACCCTGCACCCACGTGGGAGACCGAGGAGAGGCTCCTGGCTTTGGATCAACTCAGCTCTGGCCATTGTGGCTGCTTGGGGGAGTGAATCAGCGGATGGAAGATCTTCCTCTCTTTTTCTTCTCCTCTGTATATCTGTGTTTCCAATAAAAATAAAATAAATCTTTTTTTGAAAATTAACAATAAATAATGCAAGGAAATTATAAGTTTAACACAAAGAATCCACGTGGGAAAACAAAGCAGAAAGTTTGAAGCTGAAGACGCTGCAGCGACAAGTGCAGTGGAGTCTCAGCAGCACGCAGGTTAAGGAACTCCAAACAGAGGACGCACGCAGCTGTGCAGAGAGAGAAAAGAAAGATGGTGAATAGAAAGTGTCTCGGGCTATGAACCTAGCATCAGGCAAGCTAACAGTTGCTCTCTGCATATTTAGGTGGAGATGAGAGAGTGACAGGATCAGGATGTTCAGTTAAAGAATATGGCTGAAAGCCCCCATATTTGGAAAGATAGATGGACATTCAGGTGCACAAAACTCAAATACCTCCAATCAGATTCAACCAATAGAATATTCCAGCAAGATATATTATCATAAACTCAAAAATCAACACAGAAAGAAATAAGAAGCCCATTATTTACAAAAGAATATCAAGAAGCCTGTCAATGGAATTCTCAGCAGAAGCTCTGCAAGCCGGGAAAGAATGGGTAACACGTTAACAGTGCTGGAAAGAACAGGCAAGCAAGAATATGTGCCTGGCACAGTGCTTAAAATGAAAAAGATGTGGAAACGGTCCCAGAAACACCAGCTCAGGGAGCTTATCACCATTAGAGCTGAATTACAAGAAACGCTAAAAGGAATTCCCTAAGATGAAACCGATAGATGAGAGTTAGTAACATAGACTTGAGAGAGGAACAGTTATTATTAAAAGGAAGCACATAGTCACACTGAGAATAATACTGCATCGATTGTATGTTAGCCACTTATAATTAATTTAAAGGTTAACAGATGAAAATATTAAAAAAGGATATAACCAAAATGCCTAACCCTAACCCCAATCTACAGTGCCCTCCCGCGGGCTTATGCACCATGCCATCCAAGATATAAAATACAAGGAAGAATAAAAATACAAAAACTTACGTGTGCTTTGAGTTGCCTTTAGCGTAAGTTAGGCCGGTGTGACGGTAAGATATGTTATGTAAGCGTCATGTAACCACAAAGCAAAACCTGCAGTAGACAGTCGGATGATAAATACGAGATAATCTAAGCAGGACAGGCGGTGTTGTCACACAGCAAGGCGGCGTGCGAGAAAGCAGGGGACAAAGGGTCCCCAAGACGGTGAGCTAACAGCTGGTAAAAGCAGCATCGCCCTGAGACAGATCCAGCTACATGACGTGTCTTAAAGACTCGCGTGATCCTTCAGAGCACACATACACTGTAAGGGAAGGGGTGGAAATCAAGAGAGCAAGGGTAGCTAACATAATCACATAAAATAGATTTGAAGCAACAAGCTAAAGCGTGAGACAAAAGGCACTTCTTAATAACAAAGGAGCCAATTCATCAGGAGATTGGGACGGTTTTAAATATGCATGTACTCAACACCTGAAAATACAAGGCAAGGACTTAAAGACTTGAAGGAAGAAATAGAGGACAGTACAATCATAGAAGGTGACTATTTTTTTAAAGATTTATTTATTTTATTTTATTGGAAGGTCAGATACACAGAGAGGAGAGGCCGAGAGGAAGATCTTCCAAACAATGAATGGCCGGAGTTGCGCCAATCTGAAGCCAGGAGTCAGGACCTTCCTCCAGGTCATTCATGCGGTGCAGGGTCCCAAGGCTTTGAGCCATCCTCGACTGCCTTTTCAGGCCATAAGCAGGGAGCTGGATGGGAAGTGGGACCACCGGAATACAAACTGGAACCCTTATGGAATCCCGGCATGTGCAAGGAGAGGACTTTGTCCACTAGGCTACAGCACCAGGCCCAAAGATGACTATTTTTTAACAAGGGATAGAGTAGCCACAGAGAAAATGAGTTAGAACACATCAATATACAATAGAACAAGCCATCAAAGGTGCAAGGTGCCAGGAGACCAAAGAAGCAGGAATAAATACAAAATGTAACTTAATGGGGAGACTTCTGGACAGAAGGGTGAGAGCTCAGTCAGCCTAGGACATACAGACTGCTGTACTCAGGGGCAGTATTTGTGTGGTCTTTAGCAAGTTACTGCAACCTTCTCTCAGTAACAAGGAAATGAAACATTGTACCTTTGTGATGTGATTTTCACATGAACTCACACACTCCTTAGAGCACCCAGCACAAGCCGACCACTCAGCCACGTTGGGAATGAGGGCAGACGGGCAGCAGATCTGTTGACACCACAGTGACACCTGCTAGCTTTCCGACGGTGTGGTGGTCTCTCAGACTCACCTGGACCCTGTCTGTGACGGCACAGTGACACCTGCTAGCATTCCAACGGTGTGGTGGTCTCTCAGACTCCCCTGGACCCTGTCTGTGACGGCACAGTGACACCTGCTAGTATTCCGACGGTGTGGTGGTCTCTCAGACTCCCCTGGACCCTGTCTGTGACGGCACAGTGACACCTGCTAGCATTCCAACAGTGTGGTGGTCTCTCAGACTCCCCTGGACCCTGTCTGTGACGGCACAGTGACACCTGCTAGCATTCCAACAGTGTGGTGGTCTCTCAGACTCCCCTGGACCCTGCCTGTGACGGCACAGTGACACCTGCTAGCATTCCAACAGTGTGGTGGTCTCTCAGACTCCCCTGGACCCTGCCTGTGACGGCACAGTGACACCTGCTAGCATTCCAACGGTGTGGTGGTCTCTCAGACTCCCCTGGACCCTGTCTGTGACGGCACAGTGACACCTGCTAGCTTTCCGACGGTGTGGTGGTCTCTCAGACTCCCCTGGACCCTGTCTGTGACGGCACAGTGACACCTGCTAGCATTCCAACAGTGTGGTGGTCTCTCAGACTCCCCTGGACCCTGTCTGTGACGGCACAGTGACACCTGCTAGCATTCCAACAGTGTGGTGGTCTCTCAGACTCCCCTGGACCCTGCCTGTGACGGCACAGTGACACCTGCTAGCATTCCAACAGTGTGGTGGTCTCTCAGACTCCCCTGGACCCTGCCTGTGACGGCACAGTGACACCTGCTAGCATTCCAACAGTGTGGTGGTCTCTCAGACTCCCCTGGACCCTGCCTGTGACGGCACAGTGACACCTGCTAGCATTCCGACGGTATGGTGGTCTCTGAGCGTCACCTGGACCCTGTCCGTGTGAAGGTTGCCTTCACAGGCCACGAGGCTTCTCAGTGGAGTGTGCCCCACAGTTACCTTGAGCTGAAGGTCAAGGGAAGTGCTGTTTTCACATCTGAGTCACAGATCAGTGCACGCCCTGTGTGGGAGAGGTGGAAACGTGGAAGGTTTGGGTGACACCGGTGACCTGTGACCCACCAGCAGGTTTCCGCATTGCCAGAGCTCTCCTGGAAGTTTGCGCACAGAATGGGCTCACACCCTCCTCACTTCACGTTCTCTCTGTGTGGTTCCTCATGCCTTGAAGCCCTTGGTAAGCAGCACTCTTTCTGCTGAGCAGCATTCCATCTTCTTCATAGATACTTCACCCTTCCCTTCCCATCAGTCTTTGACGTGTAAGTAAGACGTAGATGAACATCTCTGCAACATGCCTGCGGTTCTGTCATTTCTCTGGAATGCATTTCCTGATGAAGTGCATTGCCCAAAAGGAATAAGCAATTTCAAAGCAACTGGTATGTATTGCAAAGGAACTTTCTAGAAGGGCTATTTCAGCTTCAGCTGCCAGAAGGAGAGTGCCAGGCAGTGCACTCATCTCCTGCTCTCTCAGTTTTAAATACCTACGTTGGCATGTAAGATACGCACTGATCCTTTCCAAGGTGAGCTTTCTAAGTTTATTTGGAAATGGAGAAATGATCTCATGGCCCAGAACTTATCTTGGTTAACTATGAGCTCTGGTCTTCTGAGAAAACATGGTCATGAAAACTCGGCCAAACGTGCAAGGGAAAAACCACAGTTGTAGGGGCGGCCCTGTTGACATAGTGCGGCGTGGCCGGCGGCTTTGCTTCCCATCCAGCTCCGTGCTAATGGCTTGGGAGATGTAGTGACTGATGGCTCAAGAGCTTGACCCCCCACTGGGGGTCCAGATGGAGCCTCTGGCTCCTGGTTTCAACCCGGCCTGTCCCTGGCCATACTTGCAGACTGAACCAGTGAATGGAAGATCTCTCTCTTTCTCTGTCTCAATTTCTTCGTTCTCTCTCTTCTTTTTCCTCTTTCTATAGTTCTTACATATAAGTAATATTTTTAAACACGTGAATTTTTTTAAAGATTTATTTTTTAACTGGAAAGGCAAATTTACAGAGAAAAGAAGAAACAGAAAATCTTCTGCCTACTGGCTCACTCCTCCAGTCGCCACAACAGCCTGAGCTGAGACAATCTGAATCCAGGAGCCAGGAGCTTCTTCTGGGTCTTCCACATGGTGCAGGGTCTCAAGGCTTTGGGCCATTGTCACCTGCTTTCCCAGGCCACAAGCAGGGAGCTGGATGGGAAGTGGAGCAGCCGGGACATGAACTGGAGCTCATATAGGATCCTGGCGAGGACTTTAGGCGCTAGGCTATCACGTTGGGCCCACACACACACACACACACACACACACACACGTGCACGCGCGTGCACACACACACGTTGTAACCACGCATCCTGAGTAACTTTTCCTGAGCTTTCACGAGTTTTTGAAAATGAGTCTTAGCCAAATATGATCCTACTTCCACCATCAGTGCACCAATTGGTCACAAGAGCGTACTTTCTCTTTGGTCACAAATTCTGAGCTTCGGACCCCATTTTCACACGCATGAAATTGCAGGTGGTGGTGAAGGGAAATAGTTCTTTAGACAGTTTCATTAGGACTTGTCACAAAAATGGAGCTCTAACAAACTCAGCCAAGAATTCAGCTGAAGTGTTTATTTTTCTACCACAATCTGTAGTGTTTGGTCCACATGAGAGTCACATTGTAAACCCTGAGCCTTGCTTTTTCAGGAGCTGTATTTTTGGGAGCCATTTAACTTTAAAGAAAGAAAGCAAAAAAGAAATCTGTCCAAATTCAATTTGTTGTTGTGGAAACACACTTCTCAAGGTTGAACAGCCTTCTTCCTTGTACTGACCACAGCCACACGAGTGTGTTAACCGGAGCTGTGGGAAGCCTTTCCAGCCCACACGAGTGTGTTAACCGGAGCTGTGGGAAGCCTTTCCAGCCCACAACAGAACCATTGCATGCCAGGGAAAGCCCTCAGAAGCAACACTGAGGCCAATATTTATAGGGAAATGAGATTTGAACACCATCTACAAAGCCAGAAACACATCAAATCTGTTTCCATTCGGAGATTGGGGACTGACTTTGCTAAGCTGAAGTCTGCCTTCAGTCCGTGGACCCAGTGCGGAGCTGCAAGCGGAAAGGAGTGTTCTCCTTCTCAGCGGCTTCCTAGTCCTCCCTCACCATCCTCAGCCCTCATTACCCACACCTTGTGCTGACAGATAGCATCAGCCCTCCCTGTCCATGGGTTCCCCTCCGCAGGCCCAACCAGCCAGGATGGGAAACATCTCGGGGCTGCCGCTGGGACACAGCAGATGAGCTGCTGGTTCGAATCTGGGCCAGTCACTATGATCCAATCTCTTGCCTACATGCCTGGGAAAGCATCACACAAGGACCCAAATACTTGGAATTCCTGGCTCCTGGCTCTGGCCTGGCACAGCCCTGGCCCCGGCTCCTGGCTCTGGCCTGGCACAGCCCTGGATTTTATGTTTATTTGGAGAATGAACCAGTACAAAGATCTCTCTGTGTTGTCACTCCCCTTCTCTGTCACCCTGCCTTTCTGATGATCATCATCACACAGCCTTTGAACAAAAAAAAGAAAAGGAAAATATTTGGGAAAACAGTGATTCTGCCCTGAGTTTATTTCCCAAATAGCAGTATATGCACTGTGTACGTGAGAGCATTTTCATTGCGTTTCGTGTAGTAAGGACCTGGAGATGGTCTGACAGACACGGGGGGATTGCATCAGGTAGATGTACGTGCTGTGGCGGTTCCTGTAAGGGATTGGAGCAGTCTCAGGTTTTGGCATCCAGGGGGGATTCTGCAACCACCCCTGCCCTCTGACTCCCAGATGGAGGAAAAGCTACTGCCATGTCTGTCCTCAAATGCACCTGCTCATGGGCCCCTGATGACCACTCTTCCACTGGTATGGGCTGATTGTTGGATCAACGCCGTCCATATCCCGAGTATTATTTGGGTTCTCTAGTTTTTCACACTTTCTTGTCTTCATGTTGTTACGTATAAACATCCGTTGAGATGAAAATCATTCAGGTGATTTTCCTTTTGTCTTGTGGGACTATGAAGACACCAAAGTCAATCATTCCATGTTTGTTTATTTGTCTCATTTCCATTTTCTTTATATCACTTCAGGTAAAAGATGGTATCATTTGAATTTTAATTTTCTGTCAGCGCCACTGTAAAGGAAGAGAAAAGCTGAAATGAAATTATTCTCAGCAAAGGAAGGCTTTAATGTATTGGAATTAAAAACATAAAAGTGTTCATTGAACTTTTGATCTTTATTATTTCTTTGGACCCAAAATTTATTTCAGCAAAGGCAGTCACTAAGATTTTACTCATTAATTATCACATGTTTATTTCTGAGTGATAATATAAAACCTACAGAAAGGAAGGCACACATTAGCTTGTGAAAAAAAAATGGTCTCGCTTAAAGAAGAAAAATACCTCCTTCTTTAGGGCAAGGAATTCATTATTCTGCTTTGCTTCCAGAAGGGAGGTCACATGTTTTCCTATTGATTTTGCTTCCTATTTGGTAGCAAAATAATGTGAGAAGAGGCAATGAACATGCCTGGTGACAAGCCTGGATGCTAAAAAAAAAGTGTGTCAGGATGTATTCTTAACTCCATCTTTTTCCCCCATAAATTTTGTGCATGGTGAGCTTTCTGTTTCCTCCATGGGGGACACCCAGGGGTGAACTTTGGGCTGGAGGTTACTGACAAACTTGTTACTTAACGCCCAAGCCATGGGATTCCCCCACAGCCCCGTCATACAGCAGGACTAATGTCCACCAGCAAAGTCCAAGCAGGTGGAGGTGTGCCCTCATCTCACAAGGAGAGTCCTCGCATTCTTATGAAGGTTGGTGGGGTGCAGAGGGGATGTTGAAGACATTGCCATGTACCTAACTTGACCTAAAATAACTGGGCATTCCTGATCCTCAGGCAACATCAGGAACACCGAGAAGCTGAGCTACGACAAGCAGCGCCAGTATGAGATCCTGGTGACCGCTTACGACTGTGGACAGAAGCCAGCTGCGCAGGACACACTGGTGCAGGTGGACGTGAAGCCAGTTTGCAAGCCTGGCTGGCAAGGTGGGCTTGGTTTTCACAGCTCCACGCATGAAGGCAGCTAAGACTGTACAGTGAAAGGTGCTGGCCTTGTTCTCACATCATCATCCCGCAGAACTAGGGGAGTTCTTAAAGTCAGGCTGCAGGAGATGGGTGTGGCTTGCTTATTCACACAATTGCTAGGATACATCAGCCTTACATATGTCTGAGAATGTCAGAGGTAACTTGTCTGTTATCACATGCCCGGCTGGTCCAGCACTCCCTTCCTCAAACCTCTCCACATTTGTGATCAACAGTGGTTATCCCCCAGGGCATAGAAGAAATCGCCAGAAAGTCTCTTCACTGGATCCGAGGGTGCTGAAGCCAGCTGATGCGCTTCACATTTTTACATCATTGGTCCATGCCTGGGAAGAGCATTATGTTCCTTACAAGCCAGCACACATAGGCAGAGGGGACCGATGCGGCCTCTGCTTTAAGGAGTTTCTAAAATGTTAGTGTAGCACTTGAGACACCTGTGTCCCATGTGAGAGTTCTTGGGTTCCAAAGAGCCTCTGGCTCCTCTCCCAGCTTCTGGGTAATGCATACCATGGTGCGTGGCAGTGATGGCTCTCAAGCGGTTGGGTTTCTGCCACTGGCATGGAAAACCTGGACCAGCTTCCCACTCCCAGATGCGCCCACATCTAACCAGTCCAGGCAGCTGGAGACACACTCTCTCGCTCTCTGATCAGTGCATTTTCAAAAAATAAATAAGTAACTGTCGACTCCAGGGCTAGAGGAGCACTGGCTTTCGTGGGAGGTGGGCTTTCGTGGGAGGTGGGCTTTCGTGGGTGGTGGGCTTTCATGTCCATTCTACTCTCCTATGTTGGACATTACAAACATTGCAGTCACCCTCAGGTGACAGGGCCTGTCACTGGGCTACACAAAGTATGGCAAAGGCAGCTGAACAGACGCACTAGCATAGACGTGGGGTTTGTGAACGTTAGCATCTCCAGTGCCACACTGCTAAGCCTGCTACACCATCTCTTTGGTGTTTCTCTTCGATATATTGGTGATGTGGCAGGCTGCTGCTTACAGAAACCCAAGTTCACGAATCCATCTTCTTGGTGTCTTCTGTCTCCTCCCTGCTCTTGGTTTGTCTCTGACACCGCTGCAGCTTTCTCTCTTCCTCACTCTCGTCTTTTATCACCTTCAGATTCCCCTCGAGACTGTCTGTGTTGGTCACCGACAGGTGGTGGTCACCAACAGCTCTCTTGAGCAGAGTGCAGCGGGTCACTTCCTAGGCCCTTAGGCCAGCCATTCACCGCTGAGCGGCATCAGCAGTCAGATTGTGGTGTGGATCAGGAACACCTGTGCTCAAGGAAGTCTCTGAGAACACGCCTCAGACTTCCTCAGAAACTCCCCCAGTGTACTTTCCCTGCATAGCTTGTCTCCCTGAAGCATCCAGCAGGACGATGGGCAGGGGGAACAAAGCCCACTTGAAGGTTCTGTTGACCTCTTAAAGTAGGGACAATCCATGCTGGGTGGAGGAGCCACAGGTGGACACACACTTTGTTATCGGGATGGCAGAGGGACAGGCCAAGGTGGTACCTCAGGAATCCTGAATTCAGCTTGAAAAGCATTCGGGAAGCCTACAGCATGAGCCCTGCTCACCACCGAACTTCCCAGGCAGAGCACAGCGCATGGCATCTGACCACCAGCAGGTACTTAGGAAATAGCCATCAAATCAATGAATGAAGGGAGACCTGGGCTTCACAGAGAAAGCCTGCCAGGAACACCTGTGCTTTCCAAGCCTGGGATATACCCACTGTGATATTGCAGTGGGAAAAACAAAATGCAAAGCCGAATCTGGAGAACAGTCCCAATGCTTTTTTGTGCCTGACAAATGAGGCACCACAGACTTGGGAGTACATGTTTATACCAATATTTCAGTGTAATTTCCTCACAGAGCATGTATTTGTTAGATGTATGCAAATGCCCTGCTGTGGAAATGCCAAGGAAACTCCCATCAGAGGGTGGGATTCTGTGCCTATGCCCTCCAGTGCTCAGTGCTGCTGGTAGCTACTGTCAGCAAACTTCTGCCTCCAGGCCCCAGGCAATGGACAGAGATCTAGGGGAACTTTTTTCCCCATGAAACAGGGAAAAGAAGGAAGCTGGGACTGGCACTGTGGTGTCTCAAGCTACACCTCCACCTACAGTGCCATGGGAGTGCCAGAGGGCTTCCCAGCTGCCCCAGTTCTAATGCTGCTCCCTATCAATGCACCTGGGAAAGCAGCTGGGGATGGTCCAAGTCCTTGGTCCGCTGCACCAACTTGGGAGGCCTAAAAGCTCCTGGCTTCTGACCTGCCCAGCTCTGGCCATTGTGGTCATTTGGGGAGTGAACTGGCAGATGGAGGATCTCTCTGTGTCTCCTTTCTCTGTAACTCTGTCTTTTATTTTATTTTTTTTTAATATTTATTTATTCATTAATTACATTGCATTACATGACACAATTTCATAGGTACTGGGATTCCCCCCCCTTCACCCCAAACCCTTCCCCCATCATGAATTCCTTCACCTTGATGCATAACCAAAGCTCAAGTTCCGTTGAGATTCCCTAATTAAAAGTTTACACCATACAGAGTCCAGCATCCCACTTGTCCAGTTCAAGTTCAATGGCCTCTTAGGGAGGCCCTCTCAGGTTTGTCTTTTAAATGAAATATTTTAAAAAAATAAAAAGAAGGAAGCATACCGTGTTGGTTTGCCATGCCTCACCAAGTGACTTAAGCCTCCGTAATGTCAGAAGGAACTGCGTCCTGCCGGCTTCCCTGCCTAGGCTGGCCAGCCTACGGTGGAGGATGTTGACACCAGATCTTACATTGTGTCTCTTCCTACTGCAGCTTACTCCTCTGGATAAGCTCTGGGGTCCTCGTACCCAGCCTAGTCACAGCAGGCTGTCCGATGGCACATAGGCCCTGCAGGCTGTCTGGATGGTGCGGCTTGGTCACCGTGCCCTCCTGACAGTGCCTTCTCTACCCGGCAAACTGCAGAGGAGCCGGACTCCTTCTGAAGACACACTTATGCTCTACATTCCTGCACTTAACCTGCCCCACAGGTTTTCTCTGCTACTCCTGGTCAGGGCTGCAGTCACTTGTCTGGAAAAGAACTTTCTCCAGGGCAGAGTTGGCCATAATTGCTCTCAGAGGTGTGCCTTCAATCCAGTCCCTTTTTCGAGTTTTGTAAAGTCATAGAATGAGCCATACTTCCCTGGGCTCTTGGCCCCTGCAGGTGAGGCAGTCTGGCCCTCCTGGTGAGAGATCATCAGGCGTCTTGTGGCAGGGAGCAGGGTGGCTTTTCTTGGAGTTGTGGGTAGAATCCTGTACTTTGCAGAAAAGAGAGGAGTGTAGGGCAAGGAGTGGGGAGTGCGAGGTTGTGCGTGCGGAGATACGAAGCATAGGGTCCCATGGGTGACTGGGAAGTTGAGGCTGGGCTGAGGAGCTGCAGTGAGCCTTAGGGCCCTGTGTCTGGCCAGAACACGCCAGCTGGGACACCCCAAGGGTCGTCCAGGAGAACAGAAGCCCCTCCCAAGCAAACGCAGCTTGGCTGGAATTTCAGAACCTGTTCTAAGTCATTTTCTTCTAGGCAGGAGGGGATTGCAACACAGTGAGAGCAATCCACCACGTTCAGGAGCCGTCGCCTCCCCAGCGTTCTCCATCATCACAGCGCCCAGCCCCATGCAGCTGGCTTCTCCCAGCGGCAGTGTAAGCAAAGAACCCTTCTCGTGGCCAGAGCCTCCCCTGATTTTGTGCAGTCTCTAAAAACCTGCTCCAAAACCCCTCTGATGCTCCCGTTTTTATCCCAGTGACCCTTTCCATGTGCAGGATCTTGGCTTTCACCTTCGCAGATTCAGCTGCCGCCTGCCTTCCGGAACATGACCAGAACACCATCTGCCATGGTCATGGTTTTCCAGCTTCTGTCTTCTTAGAAGGGATGTGGGCTGCCTGAGGGCAGAGCCATGTTTCTTGTAGCCACTGACACTGAACTTCCCATCTGTCACCAAAACATCAGTGAACATCTTGCATGGTGATGTAACTCATGAGTGAACAGAGTGGGGCTTGTCAGCAAAGGGAAGAAGGAAGGCTTAGCGTCCAGGACATGACCGCTGGGTGTGTGTCTTAATCTTGCGCGACTTTTATTTCCTCTACTGTTCTCTGAGCTTGTCATTCTGAAGGGAGCAGAGGGGAATCTACCACTCTCCCATGTACCGGAGGAAGAAAGGCTTCAAAACATAAACCAGCCTGATGGGATTGAAGGAAGAGTTACAGCATGAGCTTCAAAACCTGCAGTGGGATTACAGGTGCCTGGGGTTAACAGAAGTGCTGGGATTTCAGGTGCCTGGGGTTAACAGAAGTGCTGGGATTTCAAGTGCCTGGGGTTAGCAGAGGTGCTGGGAATACAGGTGCCTGGGGTTAACAGAGGTGCTGGGAATACAGGTGCCTGGGGTTAACAGAGGTGGTGGGATTACAGGTGCCGGGGGTTAACAGGGGTAGTGGGATTACAGGTGCCGGGGGTTAACAGAGTGGTGGGATTTCAGGTGCCTGGGGTTAACAGGGGTAAAAGATCTTCCTGGGAACCATAAAAGGTGCACTCGCGGCAAGACACGTGCTGACTGCAGCCCAAATTCTGCCTCCTAGGCCAGGCTTCGCCGCAGTCCTCTGAGGACAATGCACGCTAGATTACGGGGAAAAGAGTCTGAGCCCAGACCCATGGGTGCTGTGAGGCTGGTAAAAGGGCCTGAATTGTCTGGACCGGGGGCTGAGGTACTGTGAGCACTGAGAGAAGGGAACACATTGTCTGGGCCTGGGTCCATGGGTGCTGTGAGTGCTGGGAGAAGGGGCTAGAAGAAGGGGCTGAAATGTCTGACTGGGAACAGAGCTGCTGCAAGGACTTGGAGAAGGGGCTACATGGTTTGGGCCTGGGTCTATGGGTGCTACATGGGCTGGGAGAAGGGGCTACATGGTTTGGGCCAGGGTCTATGGGTGCTACATGGGCTGGGAAAAGGGGATACATGGTTTGGGCCTGGGTCTATGGGTACTACATGGGCTGGGAGAAGGGGCTGCACTGTGTGGGCCTAGATCCACTTGTGCTGTGAGGGCAGATACAAGTGTCTAATTATCTGCTCCTAAGAGCATGGGTGCTGCAAGGACTGGGAGAAGGGTCTACAGTACTGGTTCTAGGGGGATTGTTGCTGTGAGTGCTGAAAAAGGAGGGGAGAAGTGGTTGTATGCTTTGGGCCTGAGTTTGTGAGCATTGTGAGGACTGGGAGAAGGGGCTACATTGTCTACACCAGGGGCCACAGAGCTGTGACAATGAGAAAGAGGCTGAGAGAGGTGGTAACATTGTTCCGGCCTGAGTACATGGGAGTTCTGGGCGATGTAAGAAGGGGCTGAACTGTCTGGGCCTGGGTCCCTGCAGCCTATGAGGAAAAGTAAAAGGAACTAAATTATCTGGGCCTGAGTAAATAGGTCCTACGAGCCGTGGGAGAAGGGTCTGGGAGAAGAAAAGGCGTGGTCTGGGTGAGGGACCATAAGTCCAGCAAGGCCTGGGAAAGGGGGCTGTATTGTTTGGGCCTAGGTCCATGGTCACTGCGAGGGCCCAGAAAGGTACTGGGAGAAGCGGTTGCATTGTTTGGGCCTGGGTCCATGAGTGTTGTGAGGGCTGGTGGTAGGGGCTCCAATGTCTGGGCCTGGGTGAATGGGTGCTGTGAGCCCTGGGAGAAGGAAAGGCGTGGTCTGGGTGAGGGTCCATAAGTCCAGCAAGGGCTGGGAAAGGGGGCTGTGTTGTTGGGGCTAGGTCCATGGGTGCTGAAGGGCTGGGAGGAGGGCCTGCATTGTCTGGGCCTGGCTGCATGGGTGCTGTAAGGGCTGGGTTCAAGGATGGGGTGAGGACGGGAAGAAGGGGCTGCATTATCTGGTCCTGGGCCCATGGTCACTGGGAGAAGCGGTTGCATTGTCTAGTCTTGGTGGTCAATGGGTGATGATAGAGCTGGAAGAAAGGGCAGCATTTATGGGCCAGGGTCCATAGATGCTGCAAGGCCTTCCAGAGCGGCAGTACTAACTGGGCCTTTGTGGATGGGTGCTGGGAGGCTGGGGAGAAGGGGCTGTCTTGGCTGGGCCTGGGTCCATGGGTGTTGTGTGGGCTAGGAGAACGGGATGCATTCTCAGGGACTAGCCCATGGATGCTGTAAGGCTGGGAGATGGGGCTGCATTGTGTGGCCCGGGTCCATGGATGCTGTGTGTACTTGGAGAGTCGGCTACATTGTCAGGCCCTGGGTCCATGGGTGATGTGAGGAAAGGGAGAAGAAGCTGGGAGAAGCAGCTGCATTGTCTGAGCCTGGGTCCATGGTTTGTGCAGGAGCTGGGAGAAGGGCCTGCATTGTCTGGGCCTGGCGGCATGGGTGCTGTAAGGGCTGGGAGAAGGGGCTGTCTTGGCTGGGCCTGGCTGCATTGATGCGGTGAGGACTGGGAGAAGGGGCTATATCATCTGAGCCTGGGTCCATGGATGCTGCGAGGGCCCAGAAAGGTACTGGGAGAATCGGTTGCATTCTTTGTGCCTGAGTCCATGAGCGTTGTGAGGGCTGGTGGTAGGGGCTCCAATGTTGGGTCTGGGTGAATGGGTGCTACGAGCCCTGGGAGAAGGAAAGGCGTGGTCTGGGTGAGGGTCCATAAGTCCAGCAAGGGCTGGGAAAGGGGGCTGTATTGTCTAACCCTGGCGGCATGGATGCTGTACGGGCTTTGAGAAGGGGCTGCATTATCAGAGCCTGGATGCATGGATGCTGTAAGGGCTGGGAGAAGGGGCTGCCTTATCGGGGCCTGGCTCTAGGATGTGGTGAGGATGGGAAGAAGGGACTGCATTATCTGTTCTTAGGCCCATGGTCACAGGGAGAAGGGCCTGCATTGTCTGGGCCTGGCTGCATGGGTGCTATAAGGGCTGGGCTCAAGGATGGGGTGAGGACGGGAGGAAGGGGCTGCATTATCTGGTCCTGGGTCCATGGTTGCTTCAAGGCTGGGAGATGGGGCTGCATTGTGTTTGCCTGGGTCCATGGATGCTGTGTGAACTTAGACTCGGCTACATTCTCAGGCCCTGGGTCCATGGGTGATGTGCGGAAATGGAGAAAAAGCTGGGAGAAGGGTCCGCATTGTCTGAGCCTGGGTCCATGGGTGATATGTGGACTTAGACTCGGCTACAGTCTCAAGCCCTGGGTCCATGGGTGATGTGAGGAAAGGGAGAAGCTGGGAGAAGCAGCTGCATTGTCTGAGCCTGGGTCCATGGTCACTGCGAGGGCCCAGAAAGGTACTGGGAGAAGCGGTTGCATTGTTTGGGCCTGGGTCCATGAGTGTTGTGAGGGCCTTTTGGTAGGGGCTCCAATGTTTGGCCCTGGTGAATGGGTGCTGTGAGCCCTGGGAGAAGGAAAGGCGTGGTCTGGGTGGGGGTCCATAAGTCCAGCAAGGGCTGGGAAAGGGGGCTGTGTTGTTGGGGCTAGGTCCATGGGTGCTGAAGGGCTGGGAGGAGGGCCTACATTGTCTGGGCCTGGCTGCATGGGTGCTGCAAGGGCTGAGCTCAAGGATGGGGTGAGGACGGGAGGAAGGGGCTGCATTATCTGGTCCTGGACCCATGGTCACTGGGAGAAGCGGTTGCATTATCTAGGCTTGGTGGTCAATGGGTGATGATAGGGCTGGAAGAAAGGGCAGCATTTATGGGCCAGGGTCCATAGATGCTGCAAGGCCTTCCAGAGCAGCAGTATTATCTGATCCTTTGTGGATGGGTGCTGGGAGACTGAGGAGAAGGGGCTGTCTTGTCTGGGCCTGGGTCCCTGGGTGCTGTAAGGGCTGGGCTCAAGGATGGGGTGAGGACGGGAGGAAAGGGTTGCATTATCTGGTCCTGGGTCCATGGTTGCTTCAAGGCTGGGAGATGGGGCTGCATTGTGTTTGCCTGGGTCCATGGGTGATGTGAACTTAGACTCGGCTACATTCTCAGGGCAGGGGTCCATGGGTGATGTGAGGAAAGGGAAAAGCTGGGAGAAGGGGCTGCATTATCTGGCCTGGCTGCATGGATGAGGGGAGGACTGGGAGAAGGGGATACATCATCTGGGCCTGCGTCCATGGATGCTGCGAGGGCCCAGAAAGCTACTGGGAGAAGCGGTTGCATTGTTTGGGCCTGAGTGCATGAGTGTTGTGAGGGCTGGTGGTAGGGGCTCCAATGTTGGGCCTGGGTGAATGGGTGCTGTGAGCCCAGGGAGAAGGAAAGGCGTGGTGTAGATGAGGGTCCATAAGTCCAGCAAGGGCTGGGAAAGGGGGCTGTATTGTCTAACCCTGGCGGCATGGATGCTGTACGGGCTTTGAGAAGGGGCTGCATTATCAGAGCCTGGATGCATGGGTGCTGTAAGGGCTGGGCTCAAGGATAGGATGAGGACGGGAGGAAGAGGCTGCATTATCTGGTCCTGGGTCCATGGTTGCTTCAAGGCTGGGAGATGGGGCTGCATTGTGTGAGCCTGGGTCCATGGATGCTGTGTGAACTTAGACTCGGCTACATTGTCAGGCCCTGGGTCCATGGGTGATGTGAGGAAAGGGAGAAGCTGGGAGAAGGGTCTGCATTGTCCTGGCCTGGGTCCCTGGGTGCTATGAGGGCAGGCAGAATGGGCTATATTGTCACCCACCAGCAGCGACACTAACGACAAGGCACACTCTGGAGGGTCTTGGAAACGCCGGAACCACAACCGGACCCCTTATTACCCAAAGTGGCTGCGTTTATACCCTTCTCTCCGCTGCCTTTATCTCCGTGGGTCTAGCTTTTCTCCCTGCTTCTCTAGCCCTCTCTCTGCTGCTTTTCCTCCCCATAAGCCTTAGCTTTTCCACCCGAAGACCTCAGCCCCTCTTTTCCTCTCTGCCGCCCCGTTCTTCCGGTTCCGTCCGTCGTTCTTCTGCCCGTCTTTGTCCTTGTCGTCCCTCTCCTTAGCTTTTAGCGGCCGCTTTTATACCGTTCTCCACCAATCACTTCTCCCTGTGGGTCCGCATGCGCTACCTGATAGGCCAGTAGCAATGACATAATCGCAGCAAGGGCATCAGCCTATCCCTATGACTTCCTGTGTACCTGCTGGCGAGACCAACCCCGCCTCCTGTCCCTGGGCCAGCTGCCACCCTGCCACAGCCATTCCTATTCCTGGGTTCTGGGAGTGGCTTCAGCGCCCCGCTCCCCACACTATATTGTCTGGTCCTAGCTGCATGGGTGCTGAAGGGCTGGGCGGAGGGCCTGCATTGTCTGGGCCTGGGCTCAAGGATGCGGTGAGGACTGGGAGAAGGGGCTACATCATCTGGGCCTGGGTTCATGGTCACTGGGAGAAGCGGTTGCATTGTCTAAACTTGGTGGTCAATGGGTGATGATAGGGCTGGAAGAAAGGGCAGCATTTATGGGCCAGGGTCCATAGATGCTGCAAGGCCTTCCAGAGCGGCAGTACTAACTGGGCCTTTGTGGATGGGTGCTGGGAGGCTGGGGAGAAGCGGCTGTCTTGGCTGGGCCTGGGTCCATGGGTGTTGTGTGGGCTAGGAGAACGGGATGCATGCTCAGGGCCTAGCCCATGGATGATGTAAGGCTGGGAGATGGGGCTGCATTGTGTGGGCCTGGGTCCATGGATGCTGTGTGTACTTGGAGAGTCGGCTACATTGTCAGGCCCTGGGTCCATGGGTGATGTGAGGAAAGGGAGAAAAAGCTGTGAGAAGGGGCTGCATTATCGGGGCCTGGCTGCATGGATGCTGTAAGGGCTCGGAGAAGGGGCTGCATTGTCAGGGCCTGGGCTCAAAGATGAGGTGAGGACTGGGAGAAGGGGCTGCATTTCATTGTCCTGGGTCCATGGTCACTGCGAGGGCCCAGAAAGCTACTGGGAGAAGCGGTTGCATTGTTTGGGCCGGAGTCCATGAGTGTTGTGAGGGCTGGTGGTAGGGGCTCCAATGTTTGGCCCTGGTGAATGGGTGCTGTGAGCCCTGGGAGAAGGAAAGGCGTGGTCTGGGTGAGGGTCCATAAGTCCAGCAAGGGCTGGGAAAGGGGGCTGTGTTGTTGGGGCTAGGTCCATGGGTGCTGAAGGGCTGGGAGGAGGGCCTGCATTGTCTGGGCCTGGCTGCATGGGTGCTGTAAGGGCTGGGTTCAAGGATGGGGTGAGGACGGGAAGAAGGGGCTGCATTATCTGGTCCTGGGCCCATGGTCACTGGGAGAAGCGGTTGCATTGTCTAGTCTTGGTGGTCAATGGGTGATGATACAGCTGGAAGAAAGGGCAGCATTTATGGGCCAGGGTCCATAGATGCTGCAAGGCCTTCCAGAGCGGCAGTACTAACTGGGCCTTTGTGGATGGGTGCTGGGAGGCTGGGGAGAAGGGGCTGTCTTGGCTGGGCCTGGGTCCATGGGTGTTGTGTGGGCTAGGAGAATGGGATGCATGCTCAGGGCCTAGCCCATGGATGCTGTAAGGCTGGGAGATGGGGCTGCATTGTGTGGCCCGGGTCCATGGATGCTGTGTGTACTTGGAGAGTCGGCTACATTGTCAGGCCCTGGGTCCATGGGTGATGTGAGGAAAGGGAGAAGAAGCTGGGAGAAGGGCCTGCATTGTCTGCGCCTGGGTCCCTGGGTGCTGTAAGGGCTGGGCTCAAGGATGGGGTGAGGACGGGAGGAAGGGGCTGCATTATCTTGTCCTGGGTCCATGGTTGCTGCAAGGCTGGGAGATGGGGCTGCATTGTGTGAGCCTGGGTCCATGGATGCTGCAAGGGCCCAGAAAGCTACTGGGAGAAGCGGTTGCATTGTTTGGGCCTGGGTCCATGAGTGTTGTGAGGGCCTTTTGGTAGGGGCTCCAATGTTTGGCCCTGGTGAATGGGTGCTGTGAGCCCTGGGAGAAGGAAAGGCGTGGTCTGGGTGAGGGTCCATAAGTCCAGCAAGGGCTGGGAAAGGGGGCTGTATTGTCTAACCCTGGCGGCATGGATGCTGTACGGGCTTTGAGAAGGGGCTGCATTATCAGAGCCTGGATGCATGGATGCTGTAAGGGCTGGGAGAAGGGACTGCCTTATCGGGGCCTGGCTCTAGGATGGGGTGAGGATGGGAAGAAGGGACTGCATTATCTGTTCTTAGGCCCATGGTCACAGGGAGAAGGGCCTGCATTGTCTGGGCCTGGCTGCATGGGTGCTATAAGGTCTGGGAGAAGGGACTGCATTGTCTGAGCCTGGGTCCCTGGGTGCTGTGAGGGCTGGGCTCAAGGATGGGGTGAGGACGGGTGGAAGGGGCTGCATTGTCTTCTCCTGGGTCCATGGTTGCTGTAAGGCTGGGAGATGGGGCTGCATTGTGTGAGCCTGGGTCCATGGATGCTGTGTGTACTTAGACTCGGCTACATTCTCAGGCCCTGGGTCCATGGGTGATGTGATGAAACGGAGAAAAAGCTGGGAGAAGGGTCTGCATTGTCTGAGCCTGGGTCCATGGGTGATATGTGGACTTAGACTCGGCTACAGTCTCAAGCCCTGGGTCCATGGGTGATGTGAGGAAAGGGAGAAGCTGGGAGAAGGGCCTGCATTGTCTGAGCCTGGGTCCACTTGTGCTTTGAGGGCTGGGAGAAGGGCCTACATTGTCTAGCCCTGGCGGCATGGGTGCTGTACGGGCTGTGAGAAGGGGCTGCATTTAATGGGCCTGGGTCCATAGATGCTGCAAGGCCTTCCAGAGTGGCAGTATTTTCTGGGCCTTTGTGGATGGGTGCTGGGAGGCTGGGGAGAAGGGGCTGTCTTGGCTGGGCCTGGGTCCATGGGTGTTGTGTGGGCTAGGAGAACGGGATGCATGCTCAGGTCCTAGCCCATGGATGCTGTAAGGCTGGGAGATGGGGCTGCATTTTGTGGGCCTGGGTCCATGGTTGATATGTGGACTTAGATTCGACTACAGTCTCAATCCCTGGGTCCATGGGTGATGTGAGGAAAGGGAGAAGCTCGGAGATGCAGCTGCATTGTTTGAGCCTGGGTCCACTTGTGCTGCAAGGGCTGGGAGAAGGGCCTACATTGTCTAGCCCTGGCGGCATGGGTGCTGTACGGGCTGTGAGAAGGAGCTGCATTTAATGGGCCTGGGTCCATAGATGCTGCAAGGCCTTCCAGAGTGGCAGTATTTCTGGGCCTTTGTGGATGGGTGCTGGGAGGCTGAGAAGTGGCTGACTTGGCTGGGCCTGGGTCCATGGGTATTGTGTGGTTTAGGAGAACGGGACACATGCTCAGGGGCTAGCCCATGGATGCTGTAAGGTTGGGAGAAGGGCCTGCATTGTCCTGGCCTGGGTCCCTGGGTGCTATGAGGGCAGGCAGAATGGGCTATATTGTCACCCACCAGCAGCGACACTAACGACAAGGCACACTCTAGAGGGTCTTGGAAACGCCGGAACCACAACCGGACCCCTTATTACCCAAAGTGGCTGCGTTTATACCCTTCTCTCCGCTGCCTTTATCTCCGTGGGTCTAGCTTTCCTCCCTGCTTCTCTAGCCCTCTCTCTGCTGCTTTTCCTCCCCATACGCCTTAGCTTTTCCACCCGAAGATCTCAGCCCCTCTTTTCCTCTCTGCCGCCCCGTTCTTCCGGTTCCGTCCGTCGTTCTTCTGCCCGTCTTTGTCCTTGTCGTCCCTCTCCTTAGCTTTTAGCGGCCGCTTTTATACCGTTCTCCACCAATCACTTCTCCCTGTGGGTCCGCATGCGCTACCTGATAGGCCAGTAGCAATGACATGATCGCAGCAAGGGCATCAGCCTGTCCCTATGACTTCCTGTGTACCTGCTGGCGAGACCAACCCCGCCTCTTGGCCCTGGGCCAGCTGCCACCCTGCCACAGCCATTCCTATTCCTGGGTCCTGGGAGTGGCTTCAGCGCCCCGCTCCCCAAACTATATTGTCTGGTCCTAGCTGCATGGGGGCTGTATGGGCTGGGCGAAGGGCCTGCATTGTCTGGGCCTGGGCTCAAGGATGCGGTGAGGACTGGGAGAAGGGGCTACATCATCTGGGCCTGGGTCTATGGATGCTGCGAGGGCCCAGAAAGGTACTGGGAGAAGCGGTTGCATTGTTTGGGCCTGGGTCCATGAGTCTTGTGAGTGCTGGTGGTAGGGGCTCCAATGTCTGGGCCTGGGTGAATGGGTGCTGTGAGCCCTGGGAGAAGGAAAGGCGTGGTCTGGGTGAGGGTCCATAAGTCCAGCAAGGGCTGGGAAAGGGGGCTGTGTTGTCTGGGCCTAGGTCCATGGGTGCTGAAGGGCTGGGAGGAGGGCCTGCATTGTCTGGGCCTGGCTGCATGGGTGCTGTAAGGGCTGGGTTCAAGGATGGGGTGAGGACGGGAAGAAGGGGCTGCATTATCTGGTCCTGGGCCCATGGTCACTGGGAGAAGCGGTTGCATTGTCTAGTCTTGGTGGTCAATGGGTGATGATAGGGCTGGAAGAAAGGGCAGCATTTATGGGCCAGGGTCCATAGATGCTGCAAGGCCTTCCAGAGCGGCAGTACTAACTGGGCCTTTGTGGATGGGTGCTGGGAGGCTGGGGAGAAGGGGCTGTCTTGGCTGGGCCTGGGTCCATGGGTGTTGTGTGGGCTAGGAGAACGGGATGCATGCTCGGGGCCTAGCCCATGGATGCTGTAAGGCTGGGAGATGGGGCTGCATTTTGTGGGCCTGGGTCCATGGATGCTGTGTGTACTTGGAGAGTCGGCTACATTGTCAGGCCCTGGGTCCATGGGTGACGTGAGGAAAGGGAGAAGCTGGGAGAAGGGCCTGCATTGTCTGAGCCTGGGTCCATGGTTTGTGCAGGAGCTGGGAGAAGGGCCTGCATTGTCTGAGCCTGGGTCCATGGGTGATATGTGGACTTAGACTCGGCTACAGTCTCAAGCCCTCGGTCCATGGGTGATGTGAGGAAAGGGAGAAGCTGGGAGAAGGGCCTACATTGTCTAGTCCTGGCGGCATGGGTGCTATACGGGCTGTGAGAAGGGGCTGCATTGTCTGGGCCTGGGTCCATGGTTGGTGCAGGAGCTGGGAGAAGGGCCTGCATTGTCCTGGCCTGGGTCCCTGGGTGCTATGAGGGCAGGCAGAATGGGCTATATTGTCACCCACCAGCAGCGACACTAACGACAAGGCACACTCTGGAGGGTCTTGGAAACGCCGGAACCGCAACCAGACCCCTTATTACCCAAAGTGGCTGCGTTTATACCCTTCTCTCCGCTGCCTTTATCTCCGTGGGTCTAGCTTTTCTCCCTGCTTCTCTAGCCCTCTCTCTGCTGCTTTTCCTCCCCATAAGCCTTAGCTTTTCCACCCGAAGATCTCAGCCCCTCTTTTCCTCTCTGCCGCCCCGTTCTTCCGGTTCCGTCCGTCGTTCTTCTGCCCGTCTTTGTCCTTGTCGTCCCTCTCCTTAGCTTTTAGCGGCCGCTTTTATACCGTTCTCCACCAATCACTTCTCCCCATGGGTCCCCTTGCGCTACCTGATAGGCCAGTAGCAATGACATGATCGCAGCAAGGGCATCAGCCTGTCCCTATGACTTCCTGTATACCTGCTGGCGAGACCAACCCCGCCTCTTGGCCCTGGGCCAGCCGCCACCCTGCCACAGCCATTCCTATTCCTGGGTCCTGGGAGTGGCTTCAGCGCCCCGCTCCCCACACTATATTGTCTGGTCCTAGCTGCATGGGTGCTGTATGGGCTGGGAGAATGGCCTGCATTGTCGGGGCCTGGGCTCAAGGATGCGTTGAAGACTGGGAGAAGGGGCTACACCATCTGGGCCTGGGTCCATGGATGCTGCGAGGGCCCAGAAAGGTACTGGGAGAAGCGGTTGCATTGTTTGGGCCTGAGTCCATGAGTGTTGTGAGGGCTGGTGGTAGGGGCTCCAATGTCTGGGCCTGGGTGAATGGGTGCTGTGAGCCCTGGGAGAAGGAAAGGCGTGGTCTGGGTGAGGGTCCATAAGTCCAGCAAGGGCTGGGAAAGGGGGCTGTGTTGTCTGGGCCTGGCTGCATGGGTGCTGTAAGGGCTGGGTTCAAGGATGGGGTGAGGACGGGAAGAAGGGGCTGCATTATCTGGTCCTGGGCCCATGGTCACTGGGAGAAGCGGTTGCATTGTCTAGTCTTGGTGGTCAATGGGTGATGATAGGGCTGGAAGAAAGGGCAGCATTTATGGGCCAGGGTCCATAGATGCTGCAAGGCCTTCCAGAGCGGCAGTATTATCTGGTCCTTTGTGGATGGGTGCTGGGAGGCTGAGGAGAAGGGGCTGTCTTGGCTGGGCCTGGGTCCATGGGTGTTGTGTGGGCTAGGAGAACGGGATGCATGCTCAGGGCCTAGCCCATGGATGCTGTAAGGCTGGGAGATGGGGCTGCATTGTGTGGGCCTGGGTCCATGGATGCTGTGTGTACTTGGAGAGTCGGCTACATTGTCAGGCCCTGGGTCCATGGGTGATGTGAGGAAAGGGAGAAGAAGCTGGGAGAAGCAGCTGCATTGTCTGAGCCTGAGTCCATGGTAGGTGCAGGAGCTGGGAAAAGGGGCTGCCTTGGCTGGGCCTGGCTCTAGGATGGGGTGAGGATGGGAAGAAGGGGCTGCATTGTCTGGTCCTGGGCCCATGGTCACTTGGAGAAACGGTTGCATTGTCTAATCTTGGTGGTCAATGGGTGATGATAGGGCTGGAAGAAAGGGCAGCATTTATGGGCCAGGGTCCATAGATGCTGCAAGGCCTTCCAGAGCGGCAGTACTAATTGGGCCTTTGTGGATGAGTGCTGGGAGGCTGAGGAGAAGGGGCTGTCTTGGCTGGGCCTGGGTCCATGGGTATTGTGTGGGCTAGGAGAACGGGATGCATGCTCAGGGATAGCCCATGGATGCTGAGGGCAGGGAGATGGGGCTGCATTGTCTCGGCCTCGGTCCATGGTTGGTACAGGAGCTGGGAGAAGGGCCTGCATTGTCTAGCCCTGGCGGCATGGATGCGGTGAGGACTGGGAGAAGGGGCTGCATTTCATTGTCCTGGGTCCATGGTCACTGCGAGGGCCCAGAAAGCTACTGGGAGAAGCGGTTGCATTGTTTGGGCCTGAGTCCATGAGTGTTGTGAGGGCTGGTGGTAGGGGCTCCAATGTCTGGGCCTGGGTGAATGGGTGCTGAAGGGCTGGGAGGAGGGCCTGCATTGTCTGGGCCTGGCTGCATGGGTGCTGTAAGGGCTGGGTTCAAGGATGGGGTGAGGACGGGAAGAAGGGGCTGCATTATCTGGTCCTGGGCCCATGGTCACTGGGAGAAGCGGTTGCATTGTCTAGTCTTGGTGGTCAATGGGTGATGATAGGGCTGGAAGAAAGGGCAGCATTTATGGGCCAGGGTCCATAGATGCTGCAAGGCCTTCCAGAGCGGCAGTATTATCTGGTCCTTTGTGGATGAGTGCTGGGAGACTGAGGAGAAGGGGCTGTCTTGGCTGGGCCTGGGTCCATGGGTATTGTGTCGGCTAGGAGAACGGGATGTATGCTCAGGGCCTAGCCCATGGATGCTGAGGGCAGGGAGATGGGGGTGAATTGCGTGGGCCTGGGTCCATGGTTGGTGCAGCAGCTGGGAGAAGGGCCTGCATTGTCTGGGCCTGGGTCCCTGAGTGCTGTAAGGGCTGGGCTCAAGGATGGGGTGAGGACGGGAGGAAAGGGTTGCATTATCTGGTCCTGGGTCCATGGTTGCTTCAAGGCTGGGAGATGGGGCTGCATTGTGTGTGCCTGGGTCCATGCATGCTGTGTGAACGTAGACTCGGCTACAGTCTCAAGCCCTGGGTCCATGGGTGATGTGAGGAAAGGGAGAAAAATCTGGGAGAAGGGTCTGCATTGTCTGAGCCTGGGTCCACTTGTGCTTTGAGGGCTGGGAGAAGGGCCTACATTGTCTAGCCCTGGCGGCATGGGTGCTGTACGGGCTGTGAGAAGGGGCTGCATTATCTGGGCCTGGCTGCATGGATGCTGTAAGGGCTGGGAGAAGGGGCTGCCTTGGCTGGGCCTGGCTCTAGGATGGGGTGAGGATGGGAAGAAGGGACTGCATTATCTGGTCCTGGGTCCATGGTCACTGGGAGAAGGGCCTGCATTATCTGGTCCTGGGTCCATGGTTGCTGCAAGGCTGGGAGATGGGGCTGCATTGTGTGAGCCTGGGTCCATGGATGCTGTGTGAACTTAGACTCGGCTACATTCTCAGGCCCTGGGTCCATGGGTGATGTGAGGAAAGGGAGAAGAAGCTGGGAGAAGGGCCTGCATTGTCTGGGCCTGGCTGCATAGTTGCTATAACGTCTGGGAGAAGGGTCCGCATTGTCTGAGCCTGGGTCCACTTGTGCTGCGAGGGCTGGGAGAAGGGCCTGCATTTCATTGTCCTGGGTCCATGGTCACTGCGAGGGCCCAGAAAGCTACTGGGAGAAGCGGTTGCATTGTTTGGGCCTGGGTCCATGAGTGTTGTGAGGGCTGGTGGTAGGGGCTCCAATGTCTGGGCCTGGGTGAATGGGTGCTGTGAGCCCTGGGAGAAGGAACGGCGTGGTCTGGATGAGGGTCCATAAGTCCAGCAAGGGCTGGGAAAGGGGGCTGTGTTGTTGGGCCTAGGTCCATGGGTGCTGAAGGGCTGGGAGGAGGGCCTGCATTGTCTGGGCCTGGCTGCATGGGTGCTGTAAGGGCTGGGTTCAAGGATGGGGTGAGGACGGGAAGAAGGGGCTGCATTATCTGGTCCTGGGCCCATGGTCACTGGGAGAAGTGTTGCATTGTCTAGTCTTGGTGGTCAATGAGTGATGATAGAGCTGGAAGAAAAGGCAGCATTTATGGGCCAGGGTCCATAGATGCTGCAAGGCCTTCCAGAGCGGCAGTACTAATTGGGCCTTTGTGGATGGGTGCTGGGAGGCTGAGGAGAAGGGGCTGTCTTGGCTGGGCCTGGGTCCATGGGTGTTGTGTGGGCTAGGAGAACGGGATGCATGCTCAGGGCCTAGCCCATGGATGCTGTAAGGCTGGGAGATGGGGCTGCATTGTGTGGCCCGGGTCCATGGATGCTGTGTGTACTTGGAGAGTCGGCTACATTGTCAGGCCCTGGGTCCATGGGTGATGTGAGGAAACGGAGAAGCTGGGAGAAGGGCCTGCATTGTCTGGGCCTGGGTCCATGGGTGCTGTAAGGGCTGGGCTCAAGGATGGGATGAGGACGGGAGGAAAGGGTTGCATTATCTGGTCCTGGGTCCATGGTTGCTTCAAGGCTGGGAGATGGGGCTGCATTGTCTGAGCCTGGCTGTATGGATGCTGTAAGGGCTGGGAGAAGGGGCTGCCTTCGTTGGGCCTGGCTCTAGGATGGGGTGAGGATTGGAAGAAGGGACTGCATTATCTGGTCCTGGGTCCATGGTCACTGGGAGAAGGGCCTGCATTGTCTGGGCCTACGTCCATGGTCACTGCGAGGGCCCAGAAAGGTACTGGGAGAAGCGGTTGCATTGTTTGGGCCTGGATCCATGAGTGTTGTGAGGGCTGGGTTCAAGGATGGGGTGAGGACGGGAGGAAGGGGCTGCATTATCTGGTCCTGGGCCCATGGTCACTGGGAGAAGCGGTTGCATTGTCTAGTCTTGGTGGTCAATGGGTGATGATAGGGCTGGAAGAAAGGGCAGCATTTATGGGCCAGGGTCCATAGATGCTGCAAGGCCTTCCAGAGCGGCAGTACTAACTGGGCCTTTGTGGATGGGTGCTGGGAGGCTGGGGAGAAGGGGCTGTCTTGGCTGGGCCTGGGTCCATGGGTATTGTGTGGGCTAGGAGAACGGGATGTATGCTCAGGGCCTAGCCCATGGATGCTGTAAGGCTGGGAGATGGAGGGATGGGGGTGAATTGCGTGGGCCCGGGTCCATGGTTGGTGCAGGAGCTGGGAGAAGGGCCTGCATTGTCTGGGCCTGGGTCCCTGGGTGCTGTAAGGGCTGGGCTCAAGGATGGGGTGAGGACGGGAGGAAGGGGCTGCATTATCTGGTCCTGGGCCCATGGTCACTGGGAGAAGGGCCTGCATTGTCTGCGCCTGGGTCCCTGGGTGCTGTAAGGGCTGGGCTCAAGGATGGGGTGAGGACGGGAGGAAGGGGCTGCATTATCTGGTCCTGGGTCCATGGTTGCTTCAAGGCTGGGAGATGGGGCTGCATTGTGTGAGCCTGGGTCCATGGATGCTGTGTGAACTTAGACTCGGCTACATTGTCAGGCCCTGGGTCCATGGGTGATGTGAGGAAAGGGAGAAAAAGCTGGGAGAAGGGTCTGCATTGTCTGTGCCTGGGTCCATGGGTGATATGTGGACTTAGACTCGGCTACAGTCTCAAGCCCTGGGTCCATGGGTGATGTGAGGAAAGGGAGAAGCTGGGAGAAGCAGCTGCATTGTCTGAGCCTGGATCCACTTGTGCTGTAAGGCTGGGAGAAGGGCCTACATTGTCTAGCCCTGGTGGCATGGGTGCTGTACGGGCTGTGAGAAGGGGCTGCATTATCTGGGCCTGGCTGCATGGATGAGGGGAGAACTGGGAGAAGGGGCTACATCATCTGGGCCTGGGTCCATGGATGCTGCGAGGGCCCAGAAAGCTACTGGGAGAAGCGGTTGCATTGTTTGGGCCTGGGTCCATGAGTGTTGTGAGGGCTGGTGGTAGGGGCTCCAATGTCTGGGCCTGGGTGAATGGGTGCTGTGAGCCCTGGGAGAAGGAAAGGCGTGGTCTGGGTGAGGGTCCATAAGTCCAGCAAGGGCTGGGAAAGGGGGCTGTGTTGTTGGGGCTAGGTCCATGGGTGCTGAAGGGCTGGGAGGAGGGCCTGCATTGTCTGGGCCTGGCTGCATGGGTGCTGCAAGGGCTGGGTTCAAGGATGGGGTGAGGACGGGAAGAAGGGGCTGCATTATCTGGTCCTGGGCCCATGGTCACTGGGAGAAGCGGTTGCATTGTCTAGTCTTGGTGGTCAATGGGTGATGATAGGGCTGGAAGAAAGGGCAGCATTTATGGGCCAGGGTCCATAGATGCTGCAAGGCCTTCCAGAGCGGCAGTACTAACTGGGCCTTTGTGGATGGGTGCTGGGAGGCTGAGGAGAAGGGGCTGTCTTGGCTGGGCCTGGGTCCATGGGTGTTGTGTGGGCTAGGAGAACGGGATGCATGCTCGGGGCCTAGCCCATGGATGCTGTAAGGCTGGGAGATGGGGCTGCATTTTGTGGGCCTGGGTCCATGGATGCTGTGTGTACTTGGAGAGTCGGCTACATTGTCAGGCCCTGGGTCCATGGGTGATGTGAGGAAAGGGAGAAGCTGGGAGAAGCAGCTGCATTGTCTGAGCCTGGGTCCATGGTTGGGGCAGGAGCTGGGAGAAGGGCCTGCATTGTCTGAGCCTGGGTCCATGGGTGATATGTGGACTTAGTCTCGGCTACAGTCTCAAGCCCTGGGTCCATGGGTGATGTGAGGAAAGGGAGAAGCTGGGAGATGGGGCTGCATTGTCTAGCCCTGGCGGCATGGGTGCTGTACGGGCTGTGAGAAGGGGCTGCATTATCTGGCCTGGCTGCATGGATGAGGGGAGAACTGGGAGAAGGGGCTACATCATCTGGGCCTGGGTCCATGGATGCTGCGAGGGCCCAGAAAGATACTGGGAGAAGCGGTTGCATTGTTTGGGCCTGAGTCCATGAGTGTTGTGAGGGCTGGTGGTAGGGGCTCCAATGTCTGGGCCTGGGTGAATGGGTGCTGTGAGCTCTGGGAGAAGGAAAGGCGTGGTCTGGGTGAGGGTCCATAAGTCCAGCAAGGGCTGGGAAAGGGGGCTGTGTTGTCTGGGCCTAGGTCCATGGGTGCTGAAGGGCTGGGAAAGGGGGCTGTATTGTCTGGGCCTGGCTGCATGGGTGCTGTAAGGGCTGGGTTCAAGGATGGGGTGAGGACGGGAAGAAGGGGCTGCATTATCTGGTCCTGGGCCCATGGTCACTGGGAGAAGCGGTTGCATTGTCTAGTCTTGGTGGTCAATGGGTGATGATAGGGCTGGAAGAAAGGGCAGCATTTATGGGCCAGGGTCCATAGATGCTGCAAGGCCTTCCAGAGCGGCAGTACTAATTGGGCCTTTGTGGATGGGTGCTGGGAGGCTGGGGAGAAGGGGCTGTCTTGGGTGGGCCTGGGTCCATGGGTGTTGTGTGGGCTAGGAGAACGGGATGCATGCTCAGGGCCTAGCCCATGGATGCTGTAAGGCTGGGAGATGGGGCTGCATTGTGTGGGCCTGGGTCCATGGATGCTGTGTGGACTTGGAGAGTCGGCTACATTGTCAGGCCCTGGGTCCATGGGTGATGTGAGGAAAGGGAAAAGCTGGGAGAAGGGCCTACATTGTCTAGCCCTGGCTGCATGGATGCTGTAAGGGCTGGGAGAAGGGGCTGCCTTGACTGGGCCTGGCTCTAGGATGGGATTAGGATGGGAAGAAGGGACTGCATTATCTGGTCCTAGGCCCATGGTCACTGGGAGAAGGGCCTGCATTGTCTCGGCGTGGGTCCCTGGGTGCTGTAAGGGCTGGGCTCAAGGATGGGGTGAGGACGGGAGGAAGGGGCTGCATTATCTGGTCCTGGGTCCATGGTTGCTGCAAGGCTGTGAGATGGGGCTGCATTGTGTGAGCCTGGGTCCATGGATGCTGTGTGAACTTAGACTCGGCTACATTCTCAGGCCCTGGGTCCATGGGTGATGTGAGGAAAGGGAGAAAAAGCTGTGAGAAGGGGCTGCATTATCGGGGCCTGGCTGCATGGATGCTGTAAGGGCTGGGAGAAGGGGCTGCATTGTCAGGGCCTGGGCTCAAAGATGAGGTGAGGACTGGGAGAAGGGGCTACATCATCTGGGCCTGGGTCCATGGATGCTGCGAGGGCCCAGAAAGCTACTGGGAGAAGCGGTTGCATTGTTTGGGCCTGAGTGCATGAGTGTTGTGAGGGCTGGTGGTAGGGGCTCCAATGTCTGGGCCTGGGTGAATGGGAGCTACGAGCCCTGGGAGAAGGAAAGGCGTGGTCTGGGTGAGGGTCCATAAGTCCAGCAAGGGCTGGGAAAGGGGGCTGTGTTGTTGGGGCTAGGTCCATGGGTGCTGAAGAGCTGGGAGGAGGGTTTGCATTGTCTGGGCCTGGCTGCATGGGTGCTGTAAGGGCTGGGTTCAAGGATGGGGTGAGGACGGGAAGAAGGGGCTGCATTATCTGGTCCTGGGCCCATGGTCACTGGGAGAAGCGGTTGCATTGTCTAGTCTTGGTGGTCAATGGGTGATGATAGGGCTGGAAGAAAGGGCAGCATTTATGGGCCAGGGTCCATAGATGCTGCAAGGCCTTCCAGAGCGGCAGTACTAACTGGGCCTTTGTGGATGGGTGCTGGGAGGCTGAGGAGAAGGGGCTGTCTTGGCTGGGCCTGGGTCCATGGGTGTTGTGTGGGTTAGCAGAACGGGATGCATGCTCAAGGCCTAGCCCATGGATGCTGTAAGGCTGGGAGAAGGGCCTGCATTGTCTGGGCCTGGGTCCACTTGTGCTGTGACGGCTGGGAGAAGGGCCTGCATTGTCCTGGCCTGGGTCCCTGGGTGCTATGAGGGCAGGCAGAATGGGCTATATTGTCACCCACCAGCAGCGACACTAACGACAAGGCACACTCTGGAGGGTCTTGGAAACGCCGGAACCACAACCGGACCCCTTATTACCCAAAGTGGCTGCGTTTATACCCTTCTCTCCGCTGCCTTTATCTCCGTGGGTCTAGCTTTTCTCCCTGCTTCTCTAGCCCTCTCTCTGCTGCTTTTCCTCCCCATAAGTCTTAGCTTTTCCACCCGAAGACCTCAGCCCCTCTTTTCCTCTCTGCCGCCCCGTTCTTCCGGTTCCGTCCGTCGTTCTTCTGCCCGTCTTTGTCCTTGCCGTCCCTCTCCTTAGCTTTTAGCGGCCGCTTTTATACCGTTCTCCACCAATCACTTCTCCCCATGGGTCCGCATGCGCTACCTGATAGGCCAGTAGCAATGACATGATCGCAGCAAGGGCATCAGCCTGTCCCTATGATTTCCTGTGTACCTGCTGGCGAGACCAACCCCGCCTCCTGTCCCTGGGCCAGCTGCCACCCTGCCACAGCCATTCCTATTCCTGGGTCCTGGGAGTGGCTTCAGCGCCCCGCTCCCCACACTATATTGTCTGGTCCTAGCTGCATGGGTGCTGAAGGGCTGGGAGGAGGGCCTGCATTGTCTGGGCCTGGGCTCAAGGATGCGGTGAGGACTGGGAGAAGGGGCTACATCATCTGTTCCTGGGTCCATGGTCACTGGGAGAAGCGGTTGCATTGTCTAATCTTGTTGGTCAATGTGTAATGATAGGGCTGGAAGAAAGGGCAGCATTTATGGGCCAGGGTCCATAGATGCTGCAAGGCCTTCCAGAGCGGCAGTACTAACTGGGCCTTTGTGGATGGGTGCTGGGAGGCTGGGGAGAAGGGGCTGTCTTGGCTGGGCCTGGGTCCATGGGTGTTGTGTGGGCTAGGAGAACGGGATGCATGCTCAGGGCCTAGCCCATGGATGATGTAAGGCTGGGAGATGGGGCTGCATTGTGTGGGCCTGGGTCCATGGATGCTGTGTGTACTTGGAGAGTCGGCTACATTGTCAGGCCCTGGGTCCATGGGTGATGTGAGGAAAGGGAGAAGAAGCTGGGAGAAGGGGCTGCATTGTCTGGGCCTGGGTCCATGGTTGGTGCAGGAGCTGGGAGAAGGGCCTGCATTGTCCTGGCCTGGGTCCCTGGGTGCTATGAGGGCAGGCAGAATGGGCTATATTGTCACCCACCAGCAGCGACACTAACGACAAGGCACACTCTGGAGGGTCTGGGAAACGCCGGAACCACAACCAGACCCCTTATTACCCAAAGTGGCTGCGTTTATACCCTTCTCTCCGCTGCCTTTATCTCCGTGGGTCTAGCTTTTCTCCCTGCTTCTCTAGCCCTCTCTCTGCTGCTTTTCCTCCCCATAAGCCTTAGCTTTTCCACCCGAAGATCTCAGCCCCTCTTTTCCTCTCTGCCGCCCCGTTCTTCCGGTTCCGTCCGTCGTTCTTCTGCCTGTCTTTGTCCTTGTTGTCCCTCTCCTTAGCTTTTAGCGGCCGCTTTTATACCGTTCTCCACCAATCACTTCTCCCCATGGGTCCGCATGCGCTACCTGATAGGCCAGTAGCAATGACATAATCGCAGCAAGGGCATCAGCCTATCCCTATGACTTCCTGTATACCTGCTGGCGAGACCAACCCCGCCTCCTGTCCCTGGGCCAGCCGCCACCCTGCCACAGCCATTCCTATTCCTGGGTCCTGGGAGTGGCTTCAGCGCCCCGCTCCCCACACTATATTGTCTGGTCCTAGCTGCATGGGGGCTGTATGGGCTGGGCGAAGGGCCTGCATTGTCTGGGCCTGGGCTCAAGGATGCGGTGAGGACTGGGAGAAGGGGCTACATCATCTGGGCCTGGGTCTATGGATGCTGCGAGGGCCCAGAAAGGTACTGGGAGAAGCGGTTGCATTGTTTGGGCCTGAGTGCATGAGTGTTGTGAGGGCTGGTGGTAGGGGCTCCAATGTCTGGGCCTGGGTGAATGGATGCTGTGAGCCCTGGGAGAAGGAAAGGCGTGGTCTGGGTGAGGGTCCATAAGTCCAGCAAGGGCTGGGAAAGGGGGCTGTATTGTCTGGGCCTAGGTCCATGGGTGCTGAAGAGCTGGGAGGAAGGCCTGCCTTTTCTGGTACTAGGTCTGTGCGTGCTACGAATCCCGGGAGAAGGGTCTGCGTTCTGAAGGCCTGGGTCCATAGGTGCTGTGAGAGCTGTGGACAGAGACTGCCTCGTTGGGACCTAGGTGCACAGTTGGTCTGAGAGCAGGAAAAGGGCCTTGAGAAGCGGCTGCATTGCCTGCTCTTGGTGGCATGGGTGATGCACAGGGTGAGAGAAGAGGCTCCAGTGTGTACCCTTTATTGCATGGTTGCTGCCTGGCCTGGTCAGAGACTACATCCTCTGTCCAAAAGCAATGGGTTCTGATGGGGCTTAAAGAAGGTTCTGCATTTGGGCGCCTGGGTCAACGGGTGATGATAGGGCTGGGAGTTGGGGCAGTATTTATGTGCCAGGTCCATCGTTGCTACAGAGCCTTTCAGAATGGGCAGCATTGTCTGGGCCTTTGTCGGTGAGTGCTGGGAGGCTGTGAAGAAAGGGCTGTATTGGCTGGAGCTGGGTGCATGGGGGCTGTGACAGCTGCGAGAAGGCTCTGCATTGTCTGTGCCTAGGTCATGGGTGCTGTGACGACTGGGGGTAGGGACTGCAGTATCTTTCCTTGGCTCCATCGGTGCTGAGCAGACTGCCAGAAATGTCTGCACTGTGTGGTCATGGTTGCGTAGAGGCATCATGGGTTGGTTGTAGGAGCTATCTTTTAGAGCCTAGGTGAATAGGTACTGAGTCCTGGGAGAACTGGCTGCCTTCTCTGGTCCCTCGTCGAAGGGTGCTGTGAGGCATGGGAGAAGGGGCTGCGTAAGCTGGTTCCTGATGCATGTATGGTGCAAGTGCAGGGAAAAGCATCTGCGTTGTCTGGACCTACATCTATGGGTGTTGTGAGGGCTAGGAGATGAGCCTGCATATACTGGGTTGGATTCATGTGCTCTGCGAGGAATGGGAAAGGGGCTATACGAGGGAATGCATTTTCTGGGCCAGGTTCCATGGGTGCTGCAAGCATTGGGAGAAGGGTCTGCTTTGTCTGTGCCTAGATGCATGGGTGCTGTGAGAAAAGGGAGAAGGGACTGTATGGTCTCTGTCCATGATTGCAGTATCTGGGCTACGATGATAGCATAATAGTGCTTTGTACATGGGTGTTGTAAGAAAAAGAAGGGGTTGGGAGAAGGGGCTGTGTTGTCTGGGCCTGGGTCCATGGGTGCTACATGGGCTGGGAGAAGGGGATGCATTGTCTGGGACTTTGTCCGTGGGTGCTTGGAGGCCTGAGACAAGGAACTGCAGTGGTTGGATATGGCTGCATGAGTTCTGTGAGGCTTGAGAAACGGGGCTGCATTGTGTGGTCCTGGGTCTGGGTCCTTGTCATGGGTACTCAGAGCCCGGGGAGAAGGGTCTGCATCAGCTGGACCTGAGTCCATTGGTGCTGTGAGGGCTAGGGGGAGGTGTTGCGTGGACCCAGACTGTGCAGCCACTGCTCCCAGGCCTCACATCACCTATTCACATAGGCCCAGAGAATATAGCTGCTTTGACCAGCTCGTGAGCCTCTACGCAATTAAGACCACATGGTGCAGCTCCTAGCAGCCTGCTCAGCACCCATGGAGTCAAGAACAGATACTGCAGTCCCTACTCCCAGCCCCTTCTCCCAGCCATCAATGTGCACATGGACCTAGGTTCAGACAATGTAGCTCTTCTCAGTCATTCCTCTAGTCCAAGCAAACCCATGGGCCCAGGCCCAAAAAATGCAGCCCCTTAACTCGGCACCTAAAAAATTTTTTCAGCACCAATGGACCCAGGCCTAGGCACTGCAACACCTGCTGCAACACACAAGCACTCACAGCACCCATGGACCTAACCCCCAAAAATGCATCTCTTTTCACAGCCTTTCTCCAAGCCCTTGCCTTCCCATGGATGCAGGCCCAGAGGATGCAGGCCCTTCACCCTGCCATGTAGCATAAATGGGCTCAGGCTCAGCCAATGCAGCCCATTCTCCCAGATCTCCCGGCAACCATCGACAAAAGCCCAGACAATCCTGCCCATTCTGAAAGGCCTTGCAGCATCCATGGACCCTGTCCCGAAACGCTGCCCCTTCTCCCTGCCCTATCATCACCCATTGACCCAGGCCCCCATTATGCAGAACCTTCCTTAAGCCCTATCAGAGCCCATTGCTTTGGGACAGAGGATGTAGCCACTTCGATCAGGTGGTGCATCACCCATGCAATCAAGACCAGACAAGGCAGCCCCATCTCCCAGCCCATCTCCCAGCGGTCACTGTACACATGGGCCCGGGCCCAGACAAGGCAGCCCCCATCTCCCAGCCAATCTCCCAGCGGTCACTGTTCACATGGGCCCGGGCCCAGACAAGGCAGCCCCATCTCCCAGCGGTCACTGTACACATGGGCCCGGGCCCAGACAATGCAGCCCCATCTCCCAGCCAATCTCCCAGTGGTCACTGTTCACATGGGCCCAGGCCCAGACAAGGCAGCCTCATCTCCCAGCCAATCTCCCAGCGGTCACTGTACACATGGGTCCAGGCCCAGACAAGGCAGCCCCATCTCCCAGCGGTCACTGTACACATGGGCCCAGGCCCGGACAATGCAGCCCCATCTCCCAGCGGTCACTGTACACATGGGCCCAGGCACAGACAATGCAGCCCCATCTCCCAGCCAATCTCCCAGCGGTCACTGTTCACATGGGCCCGGGCCCAGACAAGGCAGCCCCATCTCCCAGCGGTCACTGTTCACATGGGCCCAGGCCCAGACAATGCAGCCCCATCTCCCAGCGGTCACTGTACACCTGGGCCCAGGCCCAGACAAGGCAGCCCCATCTCCCAGCGGTCACTGTACACATGAGCCCGGGCCCAGACAAGGCAGCCCCATCTCCCAGCGATCACTGCACTCATGGGCCCAGGCCCAGACAATGCAGCCCCTTCTCCCAGCCAATCTCCCAGCGGTCACTGTACACATGGGCCCAGGCACAGACAATGCAGCCCCTTCTCCCAGCGGTCACTGCACTCATGGATCCAGTCCCTGGCAACGCAGGCCCTTCTCCCAGCGGTCACTGCACTCATGGATCCAGTCCCTGGCAACGCAGGCCCTTCTCCCAGCGGTCACTGCACTCATGGAGCTAGTCCCTGGCAACGCAGGCCCTTCTCCCAGGCTCACAGCACCCATGGAGCCAGTCCCTGGCAACGCAGGCCCTTCTCCCAGGCTCACAGCACCCATGGACCCTTCTCAGGCAATGTAGCCCCTTCTCCCAGCCTTTCTACAGGCCTCGCATCACCCATGGGCCTAGGC